>NC_142618.1:7206257-7515275 GCF_059453375.1 Lepisosteus platostomus | reverse complement strand
ACTTCACCTCGTTGTTCTGCAATGAAAAGTCTATGTTTGCAAATATATTAAAAGCTAATCAGCCTCATCCAGAAATTGAGAAATTTGCTCTACATTTCCCAGTACCGGAACCTTAGAAGTGCATCTGAGTGACAGTCAGCTTCAACTTTGCAGACAGTAAAGACCACCTGGGAGCCATCGTCACCCTTTTCTTTTTGAAGTCCGAATAATCAACAAGCCACTGGATACACTATCATCTGAAAAAGGTCTCTCAGGCCAAGGGTGGTTACAGGCGTACAGATAATCTATCACAGGGTGCTAAGTGGTAGTACTGTCAGAGGTTTCTTACCCGAGGATTGAGGGCTGCTGTCTGTGCTGCATTAATTCTCAAGCATGTTTGTCCTTTCTTTAAAAAAAAAATGTGTCTGAAGCTGCGTTCAAATGTCCTCTTTGCATTTCTCTACTAGATAATTGACAAACATTTGTAAATAAAATACCTTTGATACAGTACTGTACAGAATGTGCGTTACATGTGCTTTTGGTAAAATGATCTCCAGGTTCAGGAATACATTGGATTTCTGCACATTTTTATTAATTAGAGATAATTACCGATGGCAATCATTTAGAAATGAACTATGTAATTTTGAATCACACATGTAACTATTATGGTGTTGAAAGTCAATCATTTTTTACCAGTTCACACAATCTGCTATTCTCTGTTTAATAACCAAATTTTTAAATGTCTTTTTAATTGACTTCAACTAAGTAGAATGACTAAGCATTTTTTTTGCAAACAATTACATCACTTACTACATCTACTTAAATAGAACCATTAAGATGGTATTTTCTCTGATGTAATTAGTTAAACATTTTAGGAAATTGTAGCACATTGAAATATTTTGTAAGAACATTATAAACTATCCTTTTGAACATGTTTCATATATAAAATTGTTTTCTGGTACAAATTTGGTGAATTTGCTAAACCACATAAGTGGATATCTACTGAAAGTTTGTATATGTAAAAAAATAATATACTTTGTAGGCTATGTCACAAAACATTCTTTCTTGTCCAAGTTGCACATAAAAGTAAAACAAATTCTTACCACAGGCCTTAAACCAAGTAAAGCAGTTTAAACAGATTTTGTAATCTAGATTGGATGGTTTTATAGCTCCTACAATAAATAAAACAGAAATTAGAGTCAGACTCGTACAAGAAAAAATAGTTGATTATATTATACTAAGAAAGGCTGAAATAAAATTATGTAATTAGGTTTCCCTGAAACCATGTTTTGCTCATGTGTTTTCAAGTACTTTTCATGTTTCAGGAAACAAGTTAACATGTTTCCAAGATTCAGCTGAGGTGAACATTCCGGAATATTCCAGAAACATTTTGCCTTTGGCCAGTGATGAGAAACTCATTGGTCATAAAAGCACACAAGATGGCAGGGTTCACAGGCGGGTACATTCCCTTCTGGAGCACTAGGAGTGGTTTTCATAGAGGGATCACAGAGAGGAGGCCCATTGGTGCTTAGTAGCTGATTGATCCAAACATTTCGTTAAGATTTCGTTAAGCCAAAAGTGTCTCCTTTTCTCAGTTTTGGATGCATTTCCACTTAGTTTCCAGGGCACCAAGCAGGACAGACTTGATATGTCTAGCTGAGGACCGATTGTCCTTGTACACTGTCATACAAATGCCAGCTAAACATTGACAGAACTGCTACATAACTTGGGTAGGGACTGAATTCTGAGTTTGGATATGTAGTGGCCAGAAGCAGTGGCTTAACGTTGGTGGACAGTTACTGTAGGCAGGACACCTTGGTGAAAAGGTGAAAAGGATTCAGGTGGTAGAATTAGTCATTTTCAGTTCCAGTGTAGAGTAATTCACCTTATGGTGATAAGGGTCTGAGGAACCCAAGAAACATGTTTAGTGAAGAATACTTGGGCCAGATCAGAAGATTTTATAACTGGATTTCTAGAAAATATCATCTTTCAGTCCCTGGGTGTACAAAGTTAGATTACCAGAGAAAAAGGTTTCATCCCTGAATTCAGTACTGATGGAGGTCATTAGGTCACCATCTACAAATCCTCTGCAACTACAGAATCTGAAATATTTTAGCTATTATTATTTCAGTGGTACTGATATTACTACAATAAAATACTACTTAAAAAACAGTGGTTTTATCTGCTAATGAGATAGAGAAAAATCTGATTTTGCCTTGGTTCTCTTTCTGAAGTTGTCAAATGTTCCATTTAAACCCTAAGGAAAAAAAGGGGGTGGAACAGTGGCACTGTGGCTCAGGATCTGTGCCTGTGGCTGGAAGGTTGCCAGTTCAAATCCCACAGCTAGCAGAGGAATCCTACTCCGTTGGGCCCCTGAGCAAGGCCCTTAACTCCAACTGTTCCAGGGGTGCTGTACAATGGCTGACCCTGGGCTCTGACCCCAAGCTTCTCTCCCTGTTTGTGTCTCATGGAGAGCAAGCTGGGGTGAGTGAAAAGACAAATTCCTAATACAATAAATTATATATGGCTCATAAAGTGATCTATCTCTCTCTCTCTCTTATCTAAGAAGGGTTGTCATTTCAAAGTGATAATTGTAAGCTACTACAGTCACTGTTCTAGTTCTCTTCTTTATGAAGACAGAGAATGAGCTTTAACTTTTTAAGTACTATCTGTTGTTTTGTGTTGCATACTGTACCTTAGAAAAATCTCAGAAGACACAAGGAATGGTTAGCAGCAGTATTTTTATTGAAATGTACTGCATCTAATTTAAAAATCTGGAAATGTAATTTGACACATTTTATATCTATAATATTTTTACAAGCAATCCGTGCTTCAGTGCTCCCACAGTACATTTTATATTTAGAGACTCATACTGCAGTGTCTCTTTACTGAACATTTGAACAAGTCCTTGTGAATTTCATTTGACCGTGCTTTAAATTTTGGGCCTTGTATCATTATGTGCTGGAAAATAAAAAAAAAATATTAGCCATTTAAAACTTGAAAGACAGCAAAGTATGGATGAAAACCATTCAATCTAATCACCATAGTGTATTACTATGCATTGCTGGATAGTGAAATTAACTTGCATTCAAAATATGAAATCAGATCTTACTTCACTTCAGAGTATTTTTTCTAAATGTGTCTTTCCCATATTTTTTACCAAAGTTCTGACAATTCCACACAGAAGCCCTCCCTCCCCCAAAAAGAGACTCCTTCTTTTGGAGAAGTATCTGACTTATTAAATTCTCCTTGAACAGAAGATGTGGATTTTTACAGACTTCACATTCCATTTGATATCCGTGAAATTGACAGAGCACCGTGAAATTTTAGATTTTAGTCTTCTCTACCATGAAATTGCTCAGAATTCTTCCTTGCATTTTGTTAACCTATCTTTAAACTTTCCTTTAAGGTCACACAAATGTCATTGCTTGAAAAAAACACCAAAATTATTTGACTTAAAGTTGCAAGGCTATCTCAGCTTGAATGTTCAACAGGCGATTTCCCTGTAGTTTTGAGCATGTTATCAAAATGTCAAAATTACAGCAAAGATCAGACGGAAAACCTACAGAAAACTGTATCCAGTATTGTATTCACCCTACTGTGATTTCACAGATAAACCCAAATATATTAAGTTTCATATTTAAAAATATTGCTCAGTGTTAATTCATTTCTGTAAATATACTGTATATACTAATACATAATTCTCCTGTGTGTGCAAACATACTATATTCTAAGGTGATGGATTCGCAAACATTTTTAGAGAGTATTTGCAGCAGTGCTTTTCCTGGCTACAGGCACCTGTTCCTTTCAGTTAAACGTGGAAGTTATCCTCACAAACCAGTGTAACCAGGAAGAACAACTAAGCTTCCATCTATTCCAATCTTAAACCCCTAGCCTTAACAAAAACAGGACAAACCAAAATGGAAATGGTGAAGTGTGGGTGTGAACAAACATAAATAAGAACCTATACTCACAAAAGGTGTAGAATAAATAAAGTGAGCAGTAGTGTATCTAAACTCAAAATCACATTCTTACGTCACATTTACAGAATGGACAATAAGAGGATAACATTGCAAAATACATGGTATGTATTTTAGCAAAAATGTCTTAAAAAATAGCAAAAATAGGAAGACTTAAACATCAAATTTCTCTATGCACAATTCTTTATATTTTTTCTATGTTTTTCTATGGTGTTTTAAAAAAAGACACAATGAAAGGTGATATAAACAGCAACATTTTAAGCTAATTATGGTGTTATACAAATATGGAATATTATGCTGCTGGCACTTCACAAAAAGCCTTAACCTCAGTGGAGACCATTTCCAAAGAAATTGGACTGGAACCTGCAATGTACCGTAGCATGTTGTTAATGCTAATTTCAACAAATGAAAATGAGACTCTTAAGGTAGTGTCTTTAAACACTGCATGGTGTCCTATTTGTGAGCAGTGTTATGCTCAGTGTTAAAGATTTCTCAGCTTCCTAGAGATCTTACTGATGCAGCAAACAATGCCAGAGGCCTTGCAAAAAAAAGGAGTCTTCTTCCTGACTTGCAGGTGTGTCACACCTTTATAAGTCCATGCAGGTTCACACCAGAGTTGATGACAAAGGACAGCTACACATATTCTTTGTAGCCAGTCGAAACAATATTGCTACTGTGTGCACCTAATCCCTTTGGATTGCTTGACAGGTTGGGCCCTAAGCAACAACCCTGCTCAGTTCATCACTAAATAACTTTGACAGTGATGAGAGAATAAAACAAGAAAAAGAAGAGTCTGAATGTAAGTCACGGTGCTCTGGGGCAGATTGGAATGGCTTGTGGTTAGTGAATGCATTAGCAATTCTAAAGAAACCTGGCTTTTGTCCTCATGTCTCTGTGTTACCCATACTTAATAATACGGTTTGTACCAAAAATGCAGCTATCACTAACACGTCAAGTGATGTATGTGGGAATTTCACTACAGGGAAAACGGAGTTGTTCATTTCAGCAGGCAGAAACCCTATTCAAGCTACTTCACAGAGATATACAGAGTGAGAACAAATATATTGCTTAACTGTTCACAACCTTAAAGAATGCGAAGGCATAGATCTCTTTACTTGTCAAAATACAGGTGGCTTTGATGGTCTGAGTCATTCTCTCATTGCAGGTTTAGTGCTCTAGGAGTCTTTCACATGACTCCATCAAGCTCCAAGACAGGAAACCATAAATGTAATTTGTCCTGGATCCTCCAGTACAGATGCACAACTTATTGATTTAAGAGTATAACTGTATTTTTATTATCACCAGGGTTAAACAGCCATTTTTTTCTTGTCACAAAAATAGTGTGAGGTAGAAACCTTCACCGGGAGGCACAAATTCATATAACAGTCACAATAAATAGTGGTGGCTGGATAAAGTGAAACGCAAGAATTCACAGCTAGTGGAAATAAAGGACAAGGAATATGACATAGTAAAAAGATTGCAGGAAAACCTTGCAGTTCTGGGTCTCTTTCCATGGGAATACAGCATCAATAACTGTTAGACTAATAAAATGTATAAACATTTGGCCACAGAAAACTTGAAACATTTCTCAAATTGGGATATGAAAATTAAAAATTGTTCTGAAATTGCCATTATTCTCCTACAGGAAGGGAATGTATTATGATTTTAATGAATGTTGGATTTATATTATTGTATTATGACCTGATTTATATTTTACATCAATAAATGGCTTATATTTCATGAGCTTGGATCCTTTAAAACTAGTTACACATACTGTAAATAGGCTTCATCCAAGCTTCCACATCACAAAATGGTGGTGGTAGGTGGCAAACATTTACCCATTCCATTACATGCATGTGGCTTGATAATGGGGTAATTAATGGACAATTTTATGTGACCACATTCTCACACTCTGGTTTTCCACCAAACACATTGGGCCTCCACTTCAAACAAACACAGTTTCATGAGTTGGACCGCCTAATTGCAGGGAAAAAATACAAATCTGCCAAACCACATAACATACAGTAAATCACAGACAAATGCAGAGTCTGAACAGTTTACATTGTCAGTTAAAAATCATCGGTTGAATATGGATGCCACTTTTTCACTGTAACCATTAAATTTGCTTGTTACTCAAATGGCCACATTCACAACCTATTTGTCACAAAACATCCATTTTATTGCCAATCAAATCGGGACACCTTTTTTCTTGTGTATTCACAACATTTATCAAATGGAATTAACAGTTTTGTTAATTAACTAACAGTAATTAACTGCATGTTATTATTTAAATTAACCTTTTATTTTGAAGATGTTTTTAACAAATCATTAAATATAAATAGGTGTTCAATTTGGTTTGAGTCTGAAGATGGGGATAAACTCTTTCTATCCAGCAATCCTCTTCTGGCCTGTGATATTTGGCACAGAATATTGACCTTACTGCAACATACTTTCCAAAGGTTTATGTCTGAATAGAACTCGCAACTCATTTAATCCTCACTAAAAACAATTTGCCATCAGCTACTGAGGGCTCCCTTCCATTAAGATGGTATACTAAACAAAACATGCATTTGCAAACTGCAGTTTCATGAAGAGTGAGAATTGGGAAGATAAAAATTGAAACACAGTATAGTTAAAGCTTGTATTGGGTTAAATTTGTTGCTATTTCTTGTCAACAATCTATGTTTTATGTGTAATGTATTTGCCTGTGATGCCTCTGTAAACCATCATGCAGAGAAACTTTAACTTTCCTCTTTCTTGCATTGTTGTGAGCCCTTTTTCTAAGCACCGTGACATTGGCTTGTATGGGCTGTGGCTTGTTTAAACTTTAGGATAGTCTAGACTGCTCAGCTGGAACATTTCATCTGTGGTGCAGTAACATTCCAAGAAGAGGGAAGCTGGATATTATGTTTTTCACTGGTTGTTTTTCTTCTTTTTGGATCACTAAACGATATATTTTCATCTGAAAGATGTCGACGTATGTCAACATTTACAGAATTAGAAAATAGATTAACTTATATTACTATACATCCTAAATCTGGGATATACTGTACAGGATGAGGGCCATAGTCCGATTAAGGCTTAAAAAGACAGAGTAGAATGTAGAGTGAGTATCTTGACTCATGACTGGTGAGTTGTGTGTCTAAACCCTTGTGGCAGACACTGCTGTTGTATCTTCATTAAAGAACCACTCCAATTGCTCCAATCCACCCAGCTGTATGAACAGGAACCAACACTGCTGGAAGATGATCCTGTGATAGACCAGTGACCCATCAAGGGGGAAGTCATGTGTTCTCTGATTGCTTCACGAATGGAAACCAACATAAACACTGGTTTGATGAGCCAACGTGACTGGAATTTCCTACTTACCTAAGAACTAAAATAATGATAAAATAATTAGTTAACGTACTGTATGAAGTGTAAGCAAGTAAGGCAGTGGTGGAATGGAAAACAAAGAAAGCTGTCAACCTTAAGAACTGGAGTTACCCATCACTCCCCTAATGTTTGCTGCGAATGGAATTTGGACAGACATATTTTTGTGTGTTGTGGGATGTGGTCGATTTACTAATATGAATTATGAAATAGCCATTTTACATTCAGTACCATTTAGCTTTAACAGGCCAGAAAACAGTCCTCACTGTTGTCTTGTCCTCACAAGCAGTTCCAGTCCTCTACAACAAATCGGAGGTCTGTCACTAAGGCATACCTGGGCTGGGGATGGCCCAAGAGCTCAGTAGTGATGAGCTCAATTGGTGTTGACCATTTCTGGACACTGTGTGGAAGATGCACAAACAAAGAAACAAAATAGTAAGCTAAGAGGCAAATTACAGATCCAGGAAGCTAGAATATCGGAAGAAGGGTTTTACACAAGTCAAATTCATTCTTTGTCATCTTCCAAACCAAGAAGAAGCAAGCCATTGTGTGTGAAGTCCACCTGCATACGAATCTATAACACCAGTTTTGTGTCCTACTCTTTGTTGACTGGAACATAAAAAGGTATTTCTTAGCTCAGAAAAGAGTGGATGTAAATTAAGAGATAAAGAGCTATGTTTTTATATTTAAGAAGATTTATTTCCATTACAGTTCGTTCCTTTCAGATCGCTGAGCCAAGCTCAAATGCCTTATCTGTTTTGAGAAATGTTTCTTTTTAGTGTTAAAATGCAAACTATTCTTATGAGGGTATAATTATTATATGAGAAGAAAAAAATGGGAACTCCTACTCTACATGTACTGTAAATTGTAAACCCAATTAAAAGAAGACTGTACTGTAATAAAAGAACATGCTAGCCATGTCATATTGAAACAGCTCTAAAACTGGTCAGTAAATCACATTTATTTCTCTCCAGAAGAAATCAAGCAATATATCTACATTTTCTGAATCATATTCTACATATAATGTACCAATTTGCCAATGATTTAGTAAATTTTAAGTACATTTAAAAAAGGTGCTAAAATCACTTCAAGGAACAAGTCTCTCAAAGTTTTATCACTGGAAGAAGCCAAGAAACAAATGATGTTCAGATGTGTAGCTAACTGAAATGTGTCAGACTTGATACAGAACTTATATAAATCATTAAACCAAGGCACCATAAACATAATACAAGTTTAATTTAACGCTTATAAAAGTCTACTATACCAAATTTACATTGTAATGTTGTAGTTGGCAGACACTTTCTGGCCTGTTTCATCTTCAGAAGCATCATTACATAAGAGTGGTTTACATAAATGAAGAAGCAATATTTGTAAAAATCTTTCCTATTTTAATTAACAACAGACCACAAAAAGATATAAGGATTACATGGGATGGTTAGAAAATAAAGAACCATATTTAGGCTAAATACTGTATGTTTAAATTCCATGACTGCTAAACTCAGAAATCTAAAGGAGGAATTAGTTAGCCATCCCCTACTGCTTTGATGAATTTACTGCTACAAACTGATAGTAAAAACTGTTAACATCGTTTCCTTTTTCCTGGCCAGTTCTCACTTGGTCCTTCCCTAGTCATTATATCAGTCAAGTCATTATTGAATCTCTTAATAAACTGGTGTCGCTTTTTTGCTCTAAAAATTATATTTTGAATTAAAATATTTTTCAAGACTGGATCTCAAAGCTGTAAGAGCACATAGATTTTGAATGTGTTGTCATATGAAAATGTACATGGTGAATATGAACAGTAAGATGGACAGACCTTAAGTGAGAAGCACCAGCCAGAAAGGTTGGTGTTTGTTTGTTTACATGATAGGAAACAGGTGTTGTCTTCCATGCAATAAGCATTATACAAATCCAACAAAACTTGACTTCAGGGCAAAATGTGTTGACAGAGTCTACATACAGTATGTGAGGACTATACATAGTTGCTAGAGAGCTTTACAAAGTTTGTAAAGTTTGACAGGGGAAATTTGCTACAGCACAAGATGTGGTATGGATAGTGTCATTGGATATCTTTTCAAGAAATGGCTTGCCACCTGAAAATAGAAGATGTCTGACATCTCCCCACTGGTACTCCAGGTACATGTCTGATTAGTCTTATTCCTGGGGAGTGGATCCTACATTTTTTGTTTTCTAAACTGCTGGAGCAAACATCTTATCATATTGTTATGCAATGTACTGTACCATGTTCTGCTCTAATATCACAGGGAGTCCCCCACCTCACTGGCCATGAGACAGGCGTGATGGCTTGGATTAACACTTACATTATCTGAGGTCAGCCTTTGGACTTGTAACTGGAAAGTTGTAGGTGCATATCTTAGGTGGAACACTTCTGTTATACAGTACTGCCAAGTAAGGTGAGTAACTCAGAATGCTCCAACAAAATGTCCAGCTGTTTAAATTGTTTCAAATAAAGCATTTGAACAAACTTTGCTGACTGGATAACTTAATAATAAGGAACAAGTAAAGGTTTATTCCATGCTGAAAAGAAAATGAAAAGAAACACAACATTTCGGCTGTGTAGCCTTCTTTGGGTGTGTTCACCTACTTGAACTTAACACTAATATGACTATAGGGGAACAGCTGTAATAATACTTCTTTTCCATATCACTTTTCATCATAAAAGTGGGCAGCATGGTGGCACAGTGGTTAGGATTGGAGCCTCCTGGGTTCAATTTCTGGGGTGCTACTTGTATCTGTATGAATTGTGTATGTTCTCCCTGCATTTGCATGAGTTTGATCCAGGTGCTCCTGTTTCCTCCCAGAGTGCAACGACATACTGGTACTGTACGTTAAGTGGCTTCTGGGAAAATTGGCTGGTGTGTGTGTGTGTGGCCTGTGTGGGTCCGGCGTCTCGTCCAGATTGTATCCCGCTTTGTGCCCGTTGCTTGTTGGGATAGACTCAAGCTTTACCTGTGACCCTGTAGTGGATAAAACAGTATAGAAAATGGATGTATGGATTCCACCTTGCTCTCCATTTAGAATAGGCTCCCGTTCATACACTACTAAAGTTCAACACCCATTGGCTGACATGCAGCAGCTGTTCTGCATTGGCAGTCCCACTACACAGGGGGACACAGCAGAAGTGAGAACTTCCTTCACCCGTCCATTTAAGGTGAAACTTTGTGTAGGCTAGATTGAGGAAAGAAATAAATGGATTTTTTTTAACCATGGTACCAGGGCTAACACTTCTGCTCCCAAAAAACAGCACCATGTGAAGGTCTCAGTAGTCAGGACTTTAGTTTAAAGTCTCATACAAAGGAAGGCATCACCTCTCAGAGTTCTCCCAGCCCAGTACTGGGAGGGCTAGCCTAGGTCTTCACTTGGTCAAATGGTAAGCTTTTTCTATCCGGTGAGGTCAGGCTACAAGGTGTTTTAAGCACGTCAAAAAAGCGATATACTGTATAATAGTAAGCCAGTTTCAAGAGACATGTTCATCTCGGTGGAAAGAGTGGTTTAAATGTGACTGGCTGTCACTGGCTGCAGCAACAGAAAAAATGACGGCAAATGTTTTCATTGTGGTTTCAGAGCTGAGTTAGAAATATCAAGTACTTGACTAGCAAAGTATGGATGTTCGAGAAAAAGCCAAAGGCTCAGCAATTTCTTAAGTGAATTGATAACACCCTGTGAACTATAAATAGACTTGAATAAAGTCTTTACAATGCTAAGTTTGAAAGTAAAATAAAGAAAGACATTTTGTAGTAAGAAGATTGCTTGATTCAATCAACATTATTTGTTTTGAAGCTTGGCACAGTGAGTTTCAAATGCTGACATTGTTGCTAGGGCTGAATGAATGCTTTGCACGAGTCCACTTTTTTCAATTTCCTTAATATAGGAAATCTCTCATTTAAATTGGGTTAAAAAAATGTACACCTCTTCTGAGGTTTGTTCATGAATCTATGAACCAGTAGATGTCATGTTGTTCAGTGACAAGGCAAAACAAATGTTCTCGGGCC
Source organism: Lepisosteus platostomus (assembly GCF_059453375.1). Taxonomy (NCBI): domain Eukaryota; kingdom Metazoa; phylum Chordata; class Actinopteri; order Semionotiformes; family Lepisosteidae; genus Lepisosteus; species Lepisosteus platostomus. The sequence goes on along the minus strand of NC_142618.1, from coordinate 7,503,931 downwards.
ATTAATTGACAGAGGTAGAACACTTGTTTTAAGAACACAAAAACAGAAAATGAAAAAACTTAAATGTACAGTATTCAGTGGCTTTCACCACACAGGAATTCCAAGTCTTACACATAGCAGGGAGTCACTTCACACACCCCTGAAGTGCAGCCCCCACTTGAGTTACACACAGCAGTCATTCTGCATCAGCAGCCCTATCAGGTAGAGAAATGAGAAATTACTCCACCGATTGAGTTAAGGGGAAATATTTGGGATGCCAGATTGCACTAATATTCCTAGCGGGAGTTAACCAATCCACCAGGGTTAACACTGCTACTCTTTTGAAAAGTGCTATAGGATCTTTAATGACTATGTAGGTTTAAGGTCTCATCCAAAGAACAGGCTGCTCTTTGGTTGGAATTCTGGAAGAGGTGTGAGAGTGCCACCTACTGGCTCTCAAGGATTATTTAAATCCGTTACAATAAACGACTTAATATACAAATCTTGAGACACAAAGTTTTATTACACTAGAACATTTTCACTGATATAAAGCTGTCATTTTCCAGCTCAGTTGTCATCAGAAAGGGGAATTGAACCCATTCAAGTAATGTTTTCAACCTTGGGATCTGGGCATGGGAAAAAAAAATCAGCGTTTTTGTGTAATTTTCGTAAATCAATTAGTAACGCTAAAGACTTTTATCACACATCATCTAAACCTTTTGGAAGATAGAAGATCATAGCCTGTATTAATACTTCAAAACGTACATATGAATCTAAATAACAAACACAGCTGCTAAAAGAACATTTAAGAGCAGAAAAAAAGTATCATCTCGGTTTTCAATATTTGTTGCTTTAACTTGTTTCTTAGGAAAACAAAAACTTTTTTTTTCACGGTTGTTCAAATAGCATTGACCATGTTAGAGCATGAAAACCTCTTTGGGAAGAAACAGCTGTTGATAATTAATTTCCTCCTGACATTCCCTACCTCTTCCTCTTTTGTCCTTTATTGATAGTGCAGTCGGTGGAAGGTTACACAGCCTCACACAGCTTTCCTTACAGACACAGCTGAGAGGATTTTGGGCCTCCTGAAGAGAAAATATCTGTTACCCGTCTGATGCTATTACACCTTAATCAAAACAACACAAAAACAGCACTGTGGACAAACATCAGCTAGTGTACAAGCCATCAGTTTCTCCCTCAAATCAAAGAAAGGGCCCTAGGCTGTATGCCTGCATGCCATTTTGTCAGTCTTAGTCTTTAACCTGACCTTTCTGTCACATCACAAACAAATGACAAAGAGGCTACATTCTCTCCAAAATGGGGCACCTCCAGGCCTGTAATTGTATCATCTTCCTGAATGAAAGCCTGTGTCATGTCTCCAGCTCATCAAGAACCCTTTATAAAGTAGAACAAGATTTGCAGGAGTTTTAGAGTGACCTTGAGCGAAAGTAGCATAAGAGAAGATGTTCCTTCTGTTATTTGAATTGTTATGAAACAGTTCCTGTAGGAGTTACAAAAATAGTACACAAGCAGCTTTATTAAGCCCTAGCAGCTCTGTTGGTAGCCTTGCCCTGAACTTGGATGCGGTTCATGCTGAAAAAAGCCGGTGTCATTTGATCGCTGCAGCAGTACAAAAACAAGGGGAGAGGTGGTAGAACAACTGACAATAACATGATAGTTTTACAGCTGGTGGTCCTGCTGCCTCACAGCTCCTGGGATCCTAGTTTGACCCCGTGGGGAGGGGCTCTCTGTGGAGTTGACATGGTTTTTCTCCATATGCCTTGTTTTTTTCTCATCTTCCAAAGACATACTTGTCAGGGTGAATTGTGCGTCCATATTTTTCTGATGTGTGTCTGTGTGTGTGCACCCAGTGATGGACTGGCAACAGTGACAGTATATCACAAGGAAGCACAGAGTACACAAATACGTTTGGAACATGTCTGCTGTTTATCGTGCACTTCACAGAACAGCTGCGAAGAGGCAGTGAGCTGTCAAGATCCCCTTTCGATGTATTCCTACATCAGCACGCCACTGTTGTATGAACATACTGTACCAGTGACCCCTCCAGAGTGTAGCCCTGCCTTGCACCCTATGCTTCTGGGCTGAGTTTCAGGTTACCCTGACTCTCACCAGGAGTCTTTCTGACATGGGTAGGGCGAATGGGTAGAACAGTAGCAGAGAAAAGCAAAGCGCAGACAGTATTCAGATACAATACAATAGGGAAGTACATCACTTCTGGTTCTGTTTTAATTAGAAACCCAGTTCACATTGAAGGCCTCTTCAAGACCGCAGTTTCCTGGGTGTACTCAGCAGGGCAGAAACAGAGGCTACAAGATAAGAATGAATGAGAGGAGCCCATTTTGTTCATCTGGCCTGTCCGGTAGTTAGTTCTTCATTGATACGAGGACCTCATCCAGCTGTTTCTTTAGAGAAACGTGGGTAACGGCTTCAACAATATGGCTGGGTAGCTTGTTTCATAATCCCACAACTCTTTAGGTAAAAATGTGCCTCCTTCATCTTTAAATGCACCTCCATGTAATTTCATTTGTGTCCCTTGGTTTGTGTTTCTGTGGTGAAGTATCAGCTATAGCTTAACCCATTGCAAAAAACCGAATAGAATCAGGATTAAAATATTGATATTAGGTGGACGTTTTTTTAATGGTGATATGAAATTTGAAACAAATAAGTGTTGTTCATAAAAAATATTAACTTCAATTGAAGTGGTCTGAAAAGGTGCAGCAAGTTTCCTTTTCTCATTTGTCAAAAATAAGCACAAGGTCTAAAAGTCACATTTAATTTATTTTCAACAACAGATTTTTAAGAAAAAAAATATTTTTTAAGGAATTTAAGGAAAAATTAAATAAACAGTTTGAAGAGTAGAATGTACTTTTTCACAGTCAAAAGCTTTCTGTGTTAAAGACATGATCATTTCTAATCATTTTCTCTTTCATTCCCTCAATAATTAATCTGTTAAAAAAAGCCAGATATTCCGACATCTTCCTTGTTTTTACAGCTTAATCAAATCCACAAGTGCAGAGTAATACAAGACAGCTCTCTGACACAGAAATGTAAGCTTCCACTTTTTGAGTCAACGTCTCTGTTTTTATCAAGACGTTTTTCAAATGGGCACATATGTTTCAACTGCTACAGCAGATGACTTCATTAATACTTGACCATTTTTATAACCTCTCTATAATTACGAAAGTGTTGTACTTTATTGACTAGTCTGGGCTGAAAATAAAGCACAGGGAGAAGAAAGGGCCACTGAAATGTGCTGCTTTCTGTTGATAAAATAGATGAACTGCCAGGATTTTCATTTAAAGAAATAAAAACTTTGTTAGAAATATGAGAAAAAAAAGAAAAAGAAAACAGTTGCTTTTGGCATTGTGTATTATTTGATGCTGTGCAATATCTTCTCAATACTGCATCCTCTTCCGGTTTGTGAAAATACCATCAGTGTGTTAGGAAAACCACCATGTGTCAATTTAGGGATGCTGATCCACAGTATATTGTTATGTACAGAACAAGATGTGAGACGTTAAAAGCACAAAACATTCTTGTGATGTTGTGAAAGTTCATTTAAATGGTTCTTACTTTATAATGTCTATTTGACTCAAGCACTTAATACATTCAAAGGTTGGTGGGTATATTTTTAAATCTGGAAAAAAACTTCACCATTTCATCATCTGTAGGTACATTTGATCTGATAAGTTTTTTTATTACTGTATAAGTAGCCTAATTTAATTTTGCTGTCAGGTTACTGTCAATTAAGCAGTTTCTAGTATGTCACTTAAATTTGAAATTTAGGAAATATGAATCCTTAAGAAAGCCTAGCCTAGTGGAGGTCTCCTTCTGTTTTGTCCTGGTACAGTGCCAAGACTTGACTGTACTGAGGCCCTCTGTGTCTTTGTAGGTCCTTAGGTCTTTAGCACAGTCTTAGTAGGTGTACAAAGACTCAATACCCTATTCTCAAGTGGTATCTATGGTATTTGGGATTTGTTTTTGTTTTTCATTTTCATTCAGTGCAAAGTTATTTAATACAGCAAACCTGGACTAGTCACAGTAATAATAATTACATAACGTGGACTGTAATGTTAGGTCATGATCCAAAAAGATCCTTTATTGTGATACTTAGCTTTTATGAGCTGACATCTTTTTAATTAAAAAAAAAGAGCTAGGAAAGTATTTTGAAAAAAACATCAATGTAAATTACATACTTACTATATAAAGTATAACCTACATGTACAGTATCTCATATTAACAGATGTAGATACTGTAAAAGATTAATGCATTGTTTTTATGCACTATGCTCATATAAAATAAAACAGTATATTTACAGTATTTTACACTAAGTATTGACTCTCTTACTGCATGTTTAGCAGTCATTTTCAATCCTATGGCGTGCATAACATTTATTATTTACCTTGTTAGGCATTCTCTTCTGTCTGTGCTAAATAAAAACACAGTTTATCAATGAAGTCATGGAGAGGTGTTTGACTTACATTATTAAAGGAAAGGGTGTTTTTCTAAATAAACACATTTTTGCCTATTCCATTGATACCGTAAGCAGAATATAACAGACCTCAAGAGCTGAATATTGTTTTTAATATTTATTTAACATTTTAAAATTCATGGTATTTGACAATTGTACATTATTGTAAATAAATCCTCAGTGTGAGCTTCAGCCAGTATGCTGAACAAAAGTAGCAAAGAACTGAGGATGTGTTCCCACTACAGTATTTAAAAGAAGCAAGCACAGACCTATTGCAAAGCACAGGATCTCCCATTTACTCCTGGCAGGGTAGTCAGTGTTTCGAACTGATCTGGGCCTATGGCTTATTAACAAAAATAAGAAATTTGTCCCTTTTTCCACAAAAATGAATATTGTATACCCATTATTTATGAAAACAAATCAGACATTTAAACAAATAGATTTGACTTCACTGAGCCAGGAGCTTTGCCCTTTGCTTCACTACCTTTAGCTGGGTCTTGACTCAAAATCAAAATGTCGGTCTTCATGGCAAATTCCACTCTTGTTGTTTGAAGTAAGCCTTCTGAGTGTCAGAGGCTTCTTGGAGCGATCTTTATGGAAAGCTGCCATTCAGTAGTTCAGTAGTTTGGCCAAGCTCTAATGAAGGCAATGAAGCATTGCATTTTACATATTTAAAGTGGCCTATTTTCCCGGCCTGAGGAAATGGCAGTCTGACTACGTGCTGGAGGCTGACAGGACTCTCTCTTTCTCACCCAGGGGAGCCAGGGAGGCAGTGCAAGTGTGGAGAGTAAGAGTGTAAGAATGACACTCAGCTGCAGTGCTCTGGAAGAGCGATAATTATGTAAGAATTATGTAGTAATAATAAATAATAAGATATGTAGGAGAGAACAATTAAATAATGATGTAAGAGAGAACAAGTGGGCAAGATTAAAATTCCATTTCTTGCTTTTCTGTTTAAAAACTCCATGAATAATGAATACTGTATGTTAAAGCTTAATTTTTTTTATTTTATTGTGTGCTATTTTTAAAGGCCATGGCATCTCAATATGCAGCATATCAAATCCACTGTAGTAGTTAGTACATTTACCCATTTACAGCAGCTTGTGTTTTTCAGGAATACAGCCTAGCCACATTGTTACAACCAGTACCCAGATTGTTACGCTGATGCAGTTGAGAAACAGAAGAACTGATTATTTGTAAACTCTCCAGTGGAGTGCAATGAAAGGAGAAGTTGCAGAAACTTGGTTCTAGTTGCTGTGAGACACTATTATTCACAGACGCTGCATCTCATTTCAGGAAAGCTGCACAATGCCTTTTTCAAGCATTCAAGTTAAAGCCTTCCTCAATATTTAAAACTGAACAAACTGACTTTTTTACTACAGCACAGTACAGAACAATATGCTCACAGAATGAAAAAAAACTGTTTGCTCACTGCAGGCAGAGGAAGTCATCTAATCATCATTTTGTTTCACTGATCTCAGCTTTTTACCATATTTCAGGGCACAAAATAAAAATGATCTAGAATAGCTTTATAATAGTACTTAAAAGATAATATGATGGTAAAAGGATAGAAACATCATAAACAAATAAAGGAAGCTCAAATATGTATATAGCCATTTGCATGGTGTAACATACAGTAGTTACTGCTCTGTGACAAAGGCATAGAAAGCAAACTAAAAATTAAAAAAATAATATTGTAACCTATCTAGACTAGTATCCACTATTATATCTTATTATACATTTTCATATATTTTGCCAGTATCTTTCTTTCACTGACATATTCTCTTAAGGCGTGAATATAGTTAGCTGTCCTGCACCTACAGTACCTGAACATTTTTAAAAATGTAACTACTCTATGGATGTGTAGTGACTGAATTGTTTGATAGGTTAAGGCTGCCCTCTGGTGTACAACATAGTCGATTACAATCCCTACAAACGCATACATGAAGCACTGCACAGGAAAACACCATAACCACAGCATTTGACCTGATTTACCCCACTATCCACAGACATGCTAGCTAGATCAACTGGCATCTCTAAATTGTGTACAGTATGTAACCAGCAATCGACTGGCATCTGACCCAGAATGTAGTTCCACTTTCTACCATATGTTTCCAGGATGCTTCCTGGGTCCACCAATATTTATCAGCAATAAGCAGCCATCTGTTAATAGATGGATATAACATTAGATCACGAACTGAAAATACAAGGGATCTTTTCTGAAAGCACTGTACTGTGGACACTCCAATCAGGTTCTTGAAAGTCTTCTACTTAATACGTGATGAATTGACACTGAAACTTATAAATCCCTGAAGTTTAGCAGCTCAACCTGTTCAAAACAGCGCACCCTTTTCCAACACCATATCTCTCCAAAAAACTTGAAATTATAGACAGAAGCGCACCTTGCCTCAATCTGCAGGGTCTGATTCTGCTGTTGGGCATCTGTCTGCGTCACACAGACCCCCCCCTGCTAAAATGGGTTTTTCTTGGAGGATTCAGCCTCCTCTTACTTATTTCCATCATATCCAATACAAAATCAAACTGGCTGAAAACTAACAGAAGTAATCTGGAAATTAGATCTGGACCTGTAATTCTGAATTGCAGGATAATGCAGGAAATAAAAGAATATCTTTTTTCATGCATATCGGCGATTTTCTGATAGCCAAGCATACTTTATATACCTGTAGTCCAAAAGCGAGTCAGATCAAAAGTTGTAAGAAAACCCGTTCTGCTGGGTAAACTCTCTTAAATTTGTCATTTAACGTGCAACGAGATGTGTAACTGGAGACAACATTGAATGATTCCTGTAATGTAAACCCTTCAATATGATTTTTGCAGCGTTTTCCAGTGGATGGAAAATTTTCCTAAGGAAGACTTAATCTTGAAAACCATCGATTTCCAAGAGCTGTAGAGCTGTTCTCAATGATTTTGATATTTTAGACTCATACTTTTCAGTGTGAGGAACCTTTTCAAACCTGATGGCCAGATGGGCTTCAGAGACAGAATGTAGGATTGCCCTATTGAAAGCCCAGGTAGGGTTAGGGTTAGAATTCTCATTTGTCATTTAACTGGAGTCAACACTGTATGGCTCTTCGAAGGCAAGCCCTACACTGGCCTAAAATAACCACTTTTTTCAATAGCATTTCCAGCTGATGGAAAATTTCCCTAAGGAAATCCCTTATTCTTGAAGGCAAACAATCACCAAGAGCTGTTCTCAATGACCTTGACTGTTTTATACTTTATACATTTTCATTTTGTGGAACATTTTCTAATCTAAGACTTTTGGCTGCCTGTGTCGCATGTTGCACCTGAGCATCCCAAAACAGAGTCGGATCAAAAATTGTAAAAAAATCCCGTTCTAATTGGTAAACACTCTTAATTTTGTCTTTTAAATGCAACTAGAAGTATAGCTGACATCAACATTTAATGGTTCTTTGTAAACCTAACCCCTACAGTGGTACAAAAGGCATGCTCATTTTAATACCATTTTAACTGCATTTTTCACCTGATTGAAACTTTGCAAGAAGAGAATAGATTATTGAAGATTACTTCCCAAGAGCTTGATAAAATGGTTTTGAGTGTTTTAGATTCTTATTTTTTGATTTGAGGATCATTTCAAATCTGATGTCTGATGAAGGGCTTCAGAGACCGATCATGTACCTGCTCAGCTGAAACCTCACACTACTTAGACATTTTTTACAGTCAGTGCTGGCTTTTGGGCTCCAATCAGCTTTAAGATCAGTTATAATGTGCTCCTGAGCAAGGCCAAAGTAGGTCCGTTTTATACCAGACTGGCTCTGCCACAAAAGCACCCAAGCAAAACATGTGCAGTCTATTTACAGTGCTCCCAGTCCCCCACACCAGAAAACAAAACCCCAAAAAAAGAAACAAAACTAATAATTCAAATAAAGGTAAATTGTCTCCATCTCCAATGACATTACCTAATGTACTAACCACCAACAACCAACCCCCTTAGGCTGAGGAGCCAGCTTAAATAGCTTGTATGCCCCTCCCCTTCTGGAACAAACCATTTCTCTAATTCAAAGTATGTGGTTTTTCCCATCTCCTTAAATAACCCTTGAAAAGTAGGGTTAGGTTTGGCCTTCTGAGGCCACCATAGGCTGACCCACCCCAGAAGTACCAACACCAAACAAACAGTGAGTAACATCCATTTTGAGAGCGCTCTTCCTTCACACCACAGTTCTCACTCATACCTGTTTTTAAGTATATGAATGTATGTGGAATTAAGTATGTTTATGTATGTGAATGTATATGAAATTAAGCAATAGCAGTTCCTAGTCAAGCCTTGAGTGTGCACCCTCAGGAACATAACTAGCAACCGCTCAATGGAAGGTGTATGAATGTTGTATTTTCTGTGCTATACAGTATGTACCTTGTGACAGGCTCCTCTGTCACATCTTCAGTGTTTTTTTTATCAGAGTGGTGGCTGCTTCTTTTGCATATTGCATGGTTCAGTAATTGTATCCCAAAACTGAGTCAGATCAAAAGTTGTAAGAAATCCTCTTCTAATGGGCAAACACTCAAAATTTTGTCATTTTAAGAGCAAATAGAGAATATTACAGCAGTCAAAAATTAATGGTTCTTTAAACCCTACACTGGTCCAAAATACAAGCTTTTTTCAATACAATTTTTCACCTGATTAACTGTGCGTGAACATAGATTATTGAAGAAGAAAATGCTCCAAGAGCTGTCATTAATGGTTTTGAGTATTTTAGACTCCTGTTTTGTTTGGGGAACATTTTCAAATCTGATGACTGGAAGACTTCAGAGACAGATTGCGGAACTGCTCAGTTGAAACCCCAGCTAGTGGAGTTAGGGTTACAATTCCCAAACTACTGAGACATTTTTTATGATCAGTGCTCTTTATGGAACCCAAGTGAAGTTTAGGACAATTTCCCCCCCGGAGTGTTTTGGCTGCTTATATTGTACAGTATATTGCACATTTCAGTAATTTTACAGTAGAAATCATTATCTTAGTCTTTACAGGTTTAGCAGCTGAAATTCTATTCAGAACAGCTTAGAAATACAGTAACTATAAAGCTTCCATTAATTACTGAACTTGTCCCTCCAACCGATATATTTTAAGTAACCCCTTAGAATTGTATTGACATGAAACTATCATTTTCTGCCTCAGTAAGAAATTATATTTTCCATTATGAAAATCTACAGGTGCGGCAGTAAAGCTGTGTCACTCTGTTCAATATTGCATGTAACCCTGAATATCAGATTTGTTGTCTAGTAGTTGAAAAACCTATAAAAGCGTAACTTTCCACAGTATTTTAGAACACTAAATGTTATTTCTGATTGTAGATGTAGATGGAAAAATGAAATGTAGATCTGAGTTTCTGGGTCTGCTATTTCTTCTGTTGGAGTCTCATTGTTTCCAAAATCAAATAAATAATTCTGCACTTTTCATTTCATATAGTAGTGGATTCTTACTGAAAGTATCAGGTGCGTTAATTTGACTTGCCATCTCCTCTTTCTCGCAGTAAATAAAAAAAACCTGGTAGTGCTCTTGTTTTTGCCTATTCTTCCTAGCTGCAATACAGAATTTACAGACAGATTAATTCATTTTGTCATTGTCCCACTAAGTGGTTGTCTCACCCATGGTATTCTGACAACTCTTAACTATATAATTATACCATTCTTTTATTAACTAGACAAAATAAGTATTGAAAAGTAAGATGGATGGAAATATTATGTTTCCAAAGTTTCAGCCCATCACACAATCATAACAGTACTTTTTTGTAGGAAACCCGTTACACTTACACGATTATACTGAAAACATCCATGAAACCTGGTGCCTTCTTATTGATTTAATAAATAACAGGCTCAAAACCTTCAGTTTTAAATAGAAGGATGTCTTTAAAAAAACCATACCCATTCCTACAAAAGAAGTTTATAAAAATATAGTATATAGTAATGTGTATATATAGTATATAAGACATAGTAATGTAAGAATAAAATTACAGGTGTTACATTTTTTCTAGCTGCCTTTGGCCTTTACCACCAGATGGGACTGCTAACTCTGCAATGACAGAAACTGCGATGACTTGTTCTTGATCTTTCTCACCTTTTCCTGAGGTATCCATTTTTCTTCCCTTCTTTTTTCTCACATCACAAAGTATGTGATCTCATCCTTCGGATGAGACGTAAAACCGAGGTCCTGACTCTCTGTGGTCATTAAAAATCCCAGGGCGTTTCTCAAAAAGAGTAGGGGTGTAACCCTGGCGTCCTGGCCAAATTTCCCATTGGCCTTTACCAATCATGGCCTCCTAATAATCCCCATCTATGAATTGGCTTCACTACTCTGCTCTCCTCCCCACTGATAGCTGATGTGTGGGGAGCGTTCTGGCGCACTATGGCTGCCGTCGCATCATCCAGGTGGGGCTGCACATTGGTGGTGGAGGGGATCCCCATTACCTGTAAAGTGCTCTGAGTGGAGTGTCCAGAAAAGCGCTATATACAGTAAGTGTAAGCAATTATTATTATTATTATTATTATTATTATTATTATTATTATTATTATTATTATTATTACTACATACTGCATTTTAGAACTTTTAGGCTGAAGAACTTGAGGTAGAAGCAATCTCTTGCCCTCAAATACTCGTTTTCATAGTGGATTGTCCTATTCCTAAGCAAGCTGTATGACAGCTGTACGTTTCATAAACCGTTTGTTATGCCGTGGTTGCACAGGCTGACAGCCGCGTCCTACTGTGCCCAGGAAGGCAGGCAATCCAACCGCGGATGCTCGGCGCTTCCCGGAAGCTGTCGGAGATTGCCGAGGAGAGAAGGGAAAAAAAAAAGTTTGAGAGAAGAAGCTCCGAAAGAACAAGCAGACAGAGCTGAATCCAGGCAGGAAAATGAACCACGGGGCAGTTTCGGGCAGAACAGGGCCAGGGCCAATTCAGGAATCGGGCTTACAAATCACGGACAGGGTTTTCTCTACGTTTCGTTCGGAAAAAGCCGAGAAACGCGATGACAGAACATCTCTAGGAGCTCAAATGACAGAGCGTGTTCCCCCCCATCGCGGTTCAGGTCTTTTCTAGACGCTCAGGGTTGATTAGATGATAAAACGTCTTGATAGAATGAGGGGCGAATCTGTACACGACCACGGGTGTGTAATAATTAGAGCCCCGAGAGGAACGCGTTCCCCCGTGGCTACGGTCTGACGTCCTGTAAGCCGCTGCCTGGCTGGGCGTGTATTTTTATAGGAGAGACCCAATCCAGTTAGCCTTACACAGCAGGTCATCCTAAATCACCTGCTGTTTAAAAAAAAAATTAGGAACACTTTTTAAGTAATTGGACAGTTTAGCAAGTAGTTTGTTGCATTAAGGGCATTCCAAATGACTCCTAGATCTGTTTAATGTAATGAATTGTCCCAGATCGTCAGCAATCGATTAGAGGTTACATCTGCCGGATGGGACTCTCTGGGAGTGAGGGTTGGGGACCCCTCTTGTAAGGCACCCGTGAAATTGGTTAATTATCCTTAAATGTAACCCTTAGAAGTTTCTTGAATGTTTAAACTTTGCGTTTCATTTGTCTTTAAAGATGAGGACATAAGGGTTTGTCAGGAACACCTTTGGTTTGAATGTACTGTATTTAATTTTTTGTACTATGCTCAAAACTTCCTCGATGCTTTATTCAACACAATGCCTGCTTGTATAAGTCAACAGTATTGCTTTTGAAGCACCTATCCCTGTTAAGCTCATTTTTCCCTTTTGGAGGATTAAATACTTCCTAATTAATTTTTTACACTTCTTTTTTTTGTGTAACATGATCAAACATTTTTTGTTCTGTTGATATTCATATTCATACTGTACATAACAGCAGCATTTACTGTAGCAGTACAGTATATTCATATTAATATCTAAACTGATTCTTATTTGAGTCCAGAGTTGGTTAAATCCCTTCACTGGAAGTTACTGCACTGCAAATATGCTCAAAACAAATATAACAAAAAAAAACAAACAAATACAATTCAATATCTATTAAAATGTAAATTTGATAGTGTTGATAGGTGAAATGATAGGTAGTCTGCACTGAGCATTACTGTGTTCGAATTTACAGCAATGATTTTCTTAATGGTTATACTACTGTATTTAAGCAATTTGAGTAGGCAGCAGGTGAAGGTTCATTCCCTGCTGAAAGGTCGAGAAAAGGAAATACATTTTGGCTGTGGAGCTTCTTCAGGTGTGAAGGAGAGAGAGAAAGTGAGAAAGAAACGAGGCAAAGGAGAAAGGGTAGGGAGTAAGTGGGGAACAGGTGTTGAGCACCTACAGCAGGTCTTTTAAACAGCAGAAGAGGTGGAGAAAGCCAAAATCTGCAAACGAATGGAAAGGATTTAAAAGGAGATTAGTGTGTCATTGAGTGGACGAGGAAGATGCTACCCATCTTCAAGAATGGAAAAAAACCCTGTGACAGGACGCAGCGAGATAAGAGATCAATGGGGAATATCCTTCGATCCTCACCGCTCTGACATGTTGCCTGAAAGAGTCTGCTGGTCTTCTTCCTGTCTCACTAATGTAAGTAGCTGGGCGTTTTCTGCATGAGATGCAATGAATATGGTAATCTCCTGCATATTTAGGCCATATAGCACTGAGTTCACTACAATTTAGAGACACTAATTCAACACATAACAGCTACATGAACTATGTGCTGTTCATAGGTGATTTATTTATTTACATAGAAAACTATTCAGTCTGGTAAATGCTGCAAAATATAAAATTGAACATAGAATAAGAATAAAATGCAAATGGGAATTAGTTAACAGGCAGCTGCATTTCACATTATTAAACTGAGCAACATTTGACAGTTTGACTCATCTCCCCTTGGACAGGACTCTAGTTCATCATAGGGACTAGTCAACAAATACCCATACTGTACAAATATGGAGACAACATGCAAACTCCATACAAACAGGCTACCATTCAATTCTGGACTCAGAGATGTGAGAGAGCAGTGCTGACCATTGTACTGATCCTGAATATTGTGGTTTTAAACATAATAATGTAAATAAATGTAAAGATGCACAAAGGAAGTCAACAATCAAAATAACCACCCACAAAATAATTTGTAGTTGTTCCAGCTCCAGGTCTTTTGAAATTTTAAAATGTTCATGTGAACTTGTAGGACAGGAGACTGAGTATTGTAGATACTTCAGTTTTAATAAAATGCTAGATAAGTGAGGCAGTGTGTTTTGCTCAGTTTTTATAAGATTTTAATTGATGCTACTATAGTAAACTGTAATTCTGGTACCCAATTATCATGCCTTATTACTTCCAGTCAACATTTAACAGATAGCAGAAATACTAATAATACTGTGCGAAAAGGTTACTGAGTTACAGCACATCCTAATAATGTGTGTGGAAGGAAATGTGGACTTATCTTTTTACTATATTTTATATGTATTTACTTATGATTTACTATTTAGAAAGTAGATGTCCAAATCTGTATAATCAGATAAATAATACCAATTCTATTGTTTACGTTCAGAAATCTTTGATACCGATGCTTTTTCTAAAAAAAAAGAAGAGGGCGTAAAAAGGTCATATTATTACATAATACCTCATGCATTTTTTCAGATGTCTTATTTTAAGCATATGGAAAAAAGACAGGGAAAGAATGATGTTACAGTCTACATTAGTGTTAGTAAATAAAACAAAAAAACAAAAATGTGTGGAATAATACAGGAAATATATATTTATAAATGGAATTGAAAATACAATCAGGATTTGTGAAAAATAATTAGAATTTGTAATGAACCAAAAGATGGATCATATGTACTTCAATACAAACAAGAAAAAAATGTCTCCGTTAAAAAATCTAAACTACTTGAACTGTCCCTGGAGACAGTACTGTGGGGGCTGAACTGTTTAACAGCTGCCTTGTTCCAATGTCTTGTTGAAAAGAAAACTGAAGTATTTTTAATTGCTTTAGACCCTTCACCTTGGGAATATCTGGAACTATGGCACAACCCCAGAAGAACGAGAACATTAAAACTTCCTTAGTTAAAGTACAGTAGTTTTGTTTCAATATTGTGTGCAGAATTTATCTAATATGAAACTATCAAAATAGCAAAGGTTTTCAGACGGTGGCCCATTTTTTAAAATGATTTATTAAAATAAATCAACAGCTCTTAAAACAGTTGCGTTTGGGGCTGACTATGATATTGCAAGGATTTTTCTATGGCAGTCTGAAATGGGGAAGGGTAGGTTTTATTAACATGATATTTTGAAAAGTGATTTCCAGCCAGTGAAGTTTAGAAATCTCTGAAAATCTAATACCAATGACTGGATTTGGGCAAACAAAATGCTATACTGTAGATTGTTAACCAAGTGCATTTTGATCAATCAAAGTTTACTTTGTTTCACTCAGGACTCAACAAACTGAGCACGTCTAACAACACCTTACAGTATATTAACTCAGGGGTCTGCAGCCCTGGTACTGGAGAACCACAGTACTGCTCATTTAAAGGTTCATAAACAGAGTCATGTAAAGCACCTACTGTAACTAGGTATTGTAACTGATCAATTTCATTCAAAGCTTGACTGGAATAAAAACCAGAAGATACTGCAGCTCTCCATCACCAGAGTTGGAGACCCCTACACTAACTGAAGCACAACGACACCCTTACCCTGACGTATCCACCAAATATCCGCCAATCTAATTTATCCAGCATCACACAGAGAAACGTTTAAGCTTTGGGTTTGCTTGTAGGCAACCTGCATATTACTGTAAATGCAGAAAACTGACATTGTGTAATTACTGTACATTCAATCAAAATTACAGATGCAGTCGTAACTTTGAGTGCTTCATAAAGTGCTGACAGGACTTCATTTTGCTAGGAAAAGAAAACAGCCAACAAAAACACAAAACAGGAAAGTTATAGCAGAAGTAATTTGTTAAATTACACACAGCATATATCATATCTGCATACCCTCCAGATAGAAAATAAATGATAAAGGTATAATGTGTGTACAAGCAGGGTGATATCTCCCCTAATCAACCCCTTACATTACACACAAATCTCACTCCCCAATGCAACATAGAATGCATATAATTATATACAGTACATTATATTTAAGTAGAATTATATAGATTTTCAGTACTCAAACATGTAATACTACTGTACATTGGAGTAAAACAAAAAAGCTTTTTTTACAATAAAATTATTGTTAAAACATTGCTACAATTTTAGTCACTTTAAAAAAGTCCAGCTGTTGCTCCATCTCATAACTTCTTTGAAGAAGACAATCCTAGATTCTAATCTTCAGATTTATTGTTAATGACGAAGACGTTCCACAGTGCATAAACTTTAATGTCTTACAAGAAACTTCAAAGTAAGTGCTCCAGAAAGTAATAATAAAAGATTAACCGTTAGTGCTATTGTTCAGCCAGATAAAAGTCTGCAAATATAACCTCGAACATCACAAGGAAACAGTGAAGATTCTCTATGCCGTAGCCCCACACAGTCTGGATACAGGGGGAACATCTTTCGAGTCCGAGTCTGGTCTCCCCGAGACCACAAATGGCCACGTCTGTTAAAAGAAACACAAATCATTGTGAATGATATGACCCTGTTCGTGTATTGCACTTTTGTCTTTTTTTTTAATAGATGTGGAATAACTTTCTAAACAAAGCGCACTTTTAAAAGTGCAACTATGCATTACCAGCTTAACATCATAATACTGTATGACGGAGAATAAAGACAATCACAACATTAAATTAACTAAAGTTTAATAATAATAATAATAATAATAATAATAATAATAATAATAATAATAATAATAATAATAATAATAATAATAATAAAAGGAGCATCTTACCAAGCTTACAGGATGCACGAAGCTGTTCTCATACCTGTCTTCTTGCAGGAGCTGTCTGAGATGTGCGATGTAGCTTGAGGCCAGTCGAAGCGTGTCCAGTTTAGAGAGTTTTGTGTCTGGTGGTACCCAGGGCAGACTGGTTTTCAACCGTGAAAAGGCTTTGCTGAGCACCCGCATCCTCGCTCTCTCCCTCGCATTGGCTGCGTTTCTCTGAGACTGCTTACAATCCTTGTGGCTTTTGGAAATCTGGCTTTTACCGGGTCCCAGTCTGCCCCGTTTTTTCTTCATGGCGCTGTTGCCGCAGTCTGTACCGGACTCGTTTTCCGAATTTTCTGCGGAATTGTACAAATCTTTAGCAGACCCATCCCGTCCGGAGCTCCTGTAGTGAAGATCCAATCCATGAATAACCAACTCTTGAATGTCCTCAGTATCACTGACTGAGCCAGTAGACATTGCACTAGCTCTGTGGTGGTCAAATGCCGGAGAGAAATGATCTCACTCTTTTAAGTATATACTGTATGCTTGAAACAGACCATAGATGAAGGAACCTTTCCTTGGAAGACCTCTTTCTGAACTTTGATAACTACACTTATCTGGTTTTGACAGCACCATTTATTTTAATTCCACAGACCGAACCATTAAGATCAAGCGCAAGTACAGTAGTTCAAAATAACTTTTTTTAAAACGCCGAATCTTCCTGAAATAATTTAACATGCCTATATAATATTGTATATTACCCTTTGTACGTTTTCGATATTCAAATACAATATTCAAAACATGAATATTTAAAACACATCATCATTTTAGTTTCTGTTTCATTATGGTATATTCCAAGGCATACAGTACCTTCAACTTGGGAACCCACTCCAAACTTAACTATTTCGATACTGGGAACTCAGTTTCTCATTCAGTGAAAGTCACTCCGCGGTGTCTGTTGGCTTGAAACTCCCACCGCCTTAATATAAACCTCATAAATTATAAGGTAGTTATAATTATTTGTGTTTGCATAATGGTATAGCTTCTTCTGCAACCTTTATTGATAGCTTTAGGTTGAGGTAATAGTGCTGTTTTCCCTCTACAGTATAACAAAAAACTAAGGCGAATGTGGAAAGAGTTAATAAACTATTATGTCAATGCGCTACAGCAAAAAGTATAATGACGTTATGTATTTCTGTATATGCGCTATTTCACAAAATGAACTACTGCCGTTACTTCTAACAGCAACTTTTATAATGGTTTAGCATGTGGATGAAGTAGACAACACCATGAAAGCCCTGTAGATTTATGATTTTTTTACATGTACTGTAAACTGAAATTGTCCGCCCTTTATCTGTTGTTATATACAGTATATTACAATGTTTCAACTTTTTATTGGAAAAAAATAAGTAGAGTTTGCCTTTTAGTTTTAAGTATGATATTTTAAGCATTTGTAGACCAGTGGCTCACAAGAAGTTTGAACGTCACATGAGATGGGGTTATAGTGTGTTCAATTCAGGGACGCGTACAATAGAGATCAAATCCTTGTGTGTTAAAGTACTCAGAAATCAAGCACGCAAACGCGTGTAAAAAAAAATACGCGCAGACTACAGTGCGTCTGTAAAACACCTGCCGGATCGCTGTTACCGACAGGTTGTACCAAAGTTTACGTTATAAAACGCGCTACTGTATCTCAACTCGTTACACTTGTGCTTAACGGTGAGGATCTCAGATTGGTGCCGACAGCCTTAATTAAGGGAATTACTTTTTAACTGCGGCTGCTTTCATCGGACTTGCAGTTTTGTGTCGTTTTATCTCCGGTCTGGCCTCAAGGCGATTCACCGCTAATCTTCGGAAATGTCTCTCTTTTTTTTTTTAGAAAAAGGCACAGATTATTAAACAACGATTACGATTGAGGACTGTACATGCGGACGTCACGCTGGCGCAGTAGTCAACACCGCTGCAGGGAACTGGGTTCAATTCCGGACATTCTGAAATGCCGTCTGTGTGGTTCTTGTATTTTTTCTTCAGGTGTTGTGGTTTTCTCCCATAATCCAAAGACGTCCATCTACTTTCTTCCTCCTTCATCTCATGCAGGGTCGCAGGGGAGCTGGAGCCTAACCTACTGTAGCAGGCAAAGGCCGCAAGGCAGGACACGCCCTGGACAGGAAACCAGTCCATAACAGGGCACCCACAGACACAGCTGCACTAGGGCCAATGTCCTCAAAGCCAATTAACCTGCTAGTATTCCTTTGGACTATGGGAGGAAGCTGAAGCACAAGGAAGCAATGCACGTGACTACAGAACACACAAACTCAGAGACGATAGCACCCCAGGTATGGATTTGAACCCAGGGTCCCAATGCTAACCACTGCATCACCTAGTATGCTGCCCCCATCCAAAGACATACAGTAGAGTACTAGTACTGTAGGTTAATTAGCTTCTGGGAAAACTGGCTCTGGTGTGAGTGTGTGTGTCCGTAGCTGTGTGTGCCCTGCAAGTATTCCACCTTCATCTGTTGCTTGCCAGGGTAGACCCTGACTCCCTTGCTCCTCTGACTTGGATGAAGGGGTTAGGAAGTGGATGGACTGCCTGCATGGATACTGTACATATCCCAAATAATAAAACAGATTTTTGGGACTCAAAAATTCCATGTACTGTATTTCAAGTCGGGTAACTGAGCACACCTGTCACAATCCCGAGGGAATTGTATTAGAATCGTGCGTGCCATGACTTCTCTGTGATATCCTCCCCATACACTTTTTGAAAACACTCTGTTAGGGAAAAGGCTCTTCTGGAGCGTGCACAGACAGATAGCCCCAACCACAATCAAACCCAAGTTGTGAGGCAACAATGCTAAATGTAGTTATTAATGCTTAATTAACATGTTATTTATCAATCATTATTGTGAAGGAGGCGTTACTTTCCCAGAGCTACTGTACAATTTAGAGAAGAGATACATGACATTGTTTTTTTATTAGCAATTTGAAAAAGCAAGCAAGTTTGAATTCAGGATTCCAAGGGATATTCAAACACAACTGGAACTTGAAATTACAGTGAAGAACAGGTGGCCTACAGTAGTCTTTCAGAAAAGACAATGAGTGAGTCCTAGTATGAGGATCAACAATGTGACCTGACATTGCAGCCCCACCTGGATGATGTGACAGCAGCCTTAGTGCACCAGTACGCTCCCCACACACCAGCTCTCAGTGGGGAGGAGAACAGGGTGATGAAGCCAGTTTAGAGATGGGGATTATCAGGAGGCCATGACTGATTAAGGCCAAGTGGGATTTTAGCCAGGACAATGGGGTAACACCCTTAGTTTTGCTCTGGGTTTTTAATGACCACAGAGAGTCAGGCCTTCAGTTTTATGTCTTATCTAAAGGAATCTTTACAGTATAGTATCCCCATCACTATACTGGTGCATTAGGACCCACACAGATCACAAGGTAAGCACCCCCTAGTGGCCCCACTAACACCTCATCCTGTAGCAACCTTAGCTTTCCCAGGAGTCTCCCATCCAGGTACTGGCCAGGCTCACACCTGCTGAGATTTTCAGGTGCAAACATATAAATATATAGAAAATTTATGTCTTGTATATACGGTGCTTATAAAGCAATAATTTTTTAACAGGCTAAACACATTTGTTTTCACTTAAAAGTGGGAAAAATATAATATGTACTACTACTACTACTACTACTACTACTACTACTCATAATAATAAATAATAGTACCACTCCACTGGCCATTTAACTCAGGTTATATTTTCTGTGTTCCTTTGTAAGTGTTAAGAACATATGAACATTAGAAGTGCTGCAAACTAGGCCTGTGTTGTTTGTTTCGTAGTTTAGTTTTTAAGTGAATCTCAAATATAATTTAACTATTTCTTATAACAGTCCTGTGTTTTGACCTCAGCCATCTAGATGAGAAGCTTATTTTAGAGAACCACAGCTAGAGAACACAAGAAGTGTAAAATAGTGTTTCCTGTTCTGTCCTCTAAAAAATCCCTGTAAGTTAATAATTTTAACCATTTGTCTTTCTTCTTTATTGTTGTACTCTCTTGTATTCTCTTGGTCGCCTTTGTTCTAGATTGAAGAGATTTGGTTCCTTTAGCCTGTCTGCATAACACAATCCTCTGTTAATTATTAGCCATATATTCAAACAGCCGATCCAGAAGAATAACTGCTTTGACCTGTGCTAAAATGTAAATGAACTCATACCGTACATTTAAGTTTTATATTTTTTAATGTACTGTAAGCTCTAGAAAAACAGTCGGTGAATGTCAATTATTTACCAATACCCAAATCAAACTGATCATTTTAATTACATTAAGATCCTCTACGAGTTCTTGAAAGCACAGAGAAACGTTTTTGAATTTTGAGGCTGATAAAAAAAGCACTGCACAAGGAGAAAGCAGCAATGATCTAATTATAGCTGCTTTATAAGTCATTATGAGAGAGCATTAAGAGACAACATTCCCATGCCTAAATGCATGAGTGGGTTTCAATGTTTAGAAGTCCAAATCCACCTCCTCCTCCAAAAACATTTCCCCAAGGATGGGAGTCATTATTAATTGTTCAGGCTCATTACTTCCTTGGGATCACTAATGTGGCCTGCATTGCTCAGGTATCCCTCATTTTCACCACCCATCCCTGTGGAATAGCCCAGCAAACTCTTTTTAATACCTCCTGGCGCCAGAAGAAAGTTCTCATGTAATAGATACCCTGTGGTGCTAAAGCTGTGATTCTGCTTACTTTGTCAATCACCCACTTGGGCTAGAGTGCACTTTAGCCTTTAAAAATGTTTAATCGGATGGATTAGTTGGGAAAAAATCAGCTCATTTTGATGCATAATTGGTTTGTTGATTGCAATTTTCCATATGCACATGGCCTTGTGTGCCTTGATCCTAAAAAGTATGTAACATCTGATAATGTTGAGGTCCCATAACTAACAGGCAGCAACCGGAAATTATTTTAAGTGCACTGCTTGTTCTGATTTCCTTTATTTTAGGACCAAGTTAAGAAGCTCTATGAAAGACTGAGGTGAAAACCGCAACTAAGGGTTAATTGTGTTTTCTGCACAGTCTTTACAACTTCAAAAGTACCCTGTGGTACTCAGACATTGAAGGAAAATGCCTGTTAAATATTAGGAAGAGCAAGGATAGTTTACCAACATTGAAGAGGGACAAAAAAGACAAATTCTTCTACATTCATAGTTATTGACATGCATTTCTATCAATTTGAATGTTTTTTTTTTTTCACCTACACATGCTATGTTAAAAGGAAATGTTTGGGAAGAATCTGGTTTATTAAAAATCGTGTGACTATAAACTTAAAAATGTAGAGGTGTGT
Source organism: Lepisosteus platostomus (assembly GCF_059453375.1). Lineage (NCBI taxonomy): Eukaryota > Metazoa > Chordata > Actinopteri > Semionotiformes > Lepisosteidae > Lepisosteus > Lepisosteus platostomus. The sequence continues at coordinate 7,482,282 of NC_142618.1, read as the reverse complement.
CTTCATTTTTACTTTCACTTTTTTTAGCATTAGTTTCTTATTTTAAAGAGAAAAGAAAATAAAAGGGTAATTTTATAGCAGCAACAAATCGCATCTTTGATTCCAATGCTTTTTCACAGCTGTCCATAGTGGTTTGGGGCCATTCAGCCAGCAACACTTGATACAACTGTGCATGAGTACAAATTTGCACCAAGAGGAGGCCATCCGGGCCAGTTGGTATCTGTGGTACTTAGGAGCTAATTGTTCCAAGGCTCTCATCCAGCCATTTCTTGAAAGAAGCCAGGGCAGCAACACCAACACATGCCTGTGTCACGGATGTCAGAAAGGTCGAACCATGGAATGGCAGGAGAGTGAAAAGACCCTATGCGTAGCGGCAAGACGGGGGTTAGCCAGGGCTCAGCTGTTCAGGGAATGCCGTATAGAAACCTGTGCCCTCAGGTAGCGGACGTGGGGCGACCTGGTGCTAGGCGGGTCTCAGGACATCCGAACATCAATGCTGAGCGAGGAGCAGAGCAGAACCAGGAAGTTAATAGGCTACACAACAAGACACACCGGAAAGACATGAATAATCACAGGGAAGTAGGAACAGGAGAGAAGTAGAGCGCCCTCTAGGTGTACTGGGCGTGACAGCCTGGGTCTCTTGTTCCATACTCCCACACCCCTTTGCGTAAAGCCTTTTCTCATTTTTAAATGCATTTCCAGATAGCTTCCACTGCTGTCTGATTTTTTTTGTTTCACTGTTGATTCTGAAGATGTCGGTTGATTTTGTTCCTAACTTTGAACATTTTGAATGATTGAATCAGATCTCCTCAGTGTCTTCGCTTGCCAAGACTAAAAAGGCCCAGTTCTTTTAGCCTGTCAGTGCGGGGCATTCCTTTTAGCCTGGGAATGTACTGTACCTGGTACCTCTTTGACTTTGACTCATTCCAGAGCAGAACTATCAGTATTGTAGTAATAATAATAATAATAAACACCTGAAGAAGGCTCCACAGCCGAAACATTGTGTTTTCTTTCTTCTTTTTTTCAGCATGGAATAAACGTATTACTTGTTCCCTGTAGGTTTTTTTTTGACTTTCTATTATTTCTTCCCATCGGTATAAACACCCACTTCTTTTTCTTGGGTAGATTCTAAAGTCAGCCTTGCCCTTTTTGTATTGGCAATTTCATTTGCTACTGTACAGTATATGCATGTAACAAACTGGATTTGTCTGTGTTAAAAGTGATCTTCTAGGAGTTTGTCCAGCTTTGATTTTTTAATTGCAAGACAGCTTGGTACAGTACAAAAATTACAAACCCTCAAAGACTCTGGAAAATTCAACCCCTTTGGACTCCTGTGGACTCCTTCAAAATGAACCAGAGGGCACAAGTGGAAACTATGTGGAAATGCATTTAAAACCAAGAACAGGAGTCATGTCTTTACCCACAGAGTTGTGGGAGTATGGAACAAGTTACCCAAGCATGTTGTTGAAGCCTGGGTTCCTTCTTGAAACACCTGGGTGAGGTTCTCAGATCAATTAGCTACCAAATACCTAATGGGTTGGATGGGTCATACGGCCTTCTTTCACTTATGATATTCTTACAGTATGTTCTAACCTGAAAGCACTATTCAAATGGATGTGAACAAGCTGATTCATATTTCAAGGAACCTAATGTCTTGACGGCAGGTCATTCCACACAGAAATAGTGTCCACTCCCAACCACTTCCAGAGTATTCTCAGCGAATTCAATAGCTATGTGTTGTCATTCCTTGAGTATCACAGTGTGAAATCTTAATTTCTATTACAATGATGACCCTCTGCCAAAAATTATCTAACAGCACAGCTGAGATGCATGCTACATTTACTGGTAAACTATGCCAAGTTGACAATGTACCAGGCTGTGGCTGAAATCATTTTCGTAAACAATGCGATGGTGAGAAGTTTTTGTAATATCCACATTGAGCAAAGTGTCATGTTTTGCAATAGAGGAAAGCCAAACAAACAGGAACAAAATTTATAAATCAAGCTACTTGCTACTTTTTTAAAGGCATTTGATTTACTGTATTTGGTATAAATATAAATGTGTATTAATAACAATCAACATTTCCACCTTCCTATTCCTAACCAACAAATTACTTCCTATTGTACACCAATTTGCCTACAAGCCATTATTGTTGGCAGATATGCTATTAAATAACTGTCAAGCTTAAATTGACCCTGAAAAATTAACCAAAAATTGATAAATTGACTAAAATGTTCAGAAAAACTTCAGAAATTAAAGTCAGAATTTTAATGGTAGATTTCTTGGTCTAGATAACAAAATATGGCTAAGTTAAAGTTAAAGAGTTTAAGACTAACGTCCTGCAGCTTACACAAATATACATACTGTGTATACACACACAGTGAAAATAAAATATTTCAATCAAATAGGCAGTAGAGAAGGATGCATCAAAAGTGATGATGTTGCATTTTTTTTTTTACTGAATCGTATTTACCGTGTCTACTAATACCTTCCAGCACAAGAGGAGAAATTGACTTTGAATGTTTGAATATTTCTAACCAGCTGTTGTTTTCTTCGACTGCACTGAACTCTCTGTGGTTTGAGGTGTCACTTGCCTGTTAGTCAATGCTGGTGGTCTGGAATAGAGTTATAACTTCTGCTCACTGTACCAAGGTACTACAGTATGCGTGAAACAGCTCACACTAACCTTGCAGTGCAAAGATGGAAGGAGTTTGTTTGAATAAGATAAAAAAGTATATCATTGAGTGCTAAAGACAGTGAATACCTTACTGAACTGACTATATAACTGTTTTCTCACTTCATACTGTATGTTAAATTGCCCTAATGGAACAAAAGAGAACTACAGCAGTTTTTCTCAGCACTGCACTGATTTGTCTTTGTTATATTTCTCACATTTCTTTTTCTCATTGTACAGGAATGTACCCTAATCCAAGGACACTATTCTCATGCATCCATTAATCCGGCAGCTCTAAACTGTTTCACATGAAAACTCAAAATCAGCTGGGCTTCAGTAATAAAGGATCATCCTTGAACTTGTCATCTGCTGAAGTATTAAATTCCAGTGTCCACACAATTCTGTGATCTTTGAAATTGTGACAGCCTCCCATTTCAGTCAGATTTTAAGGAGGCATCTGCAGTCATGAATGCACATATAGTGTAGAATACCTTATAAACAAGCACTAAAGAAATACAATTGTTTTCGTTTGTTGTTGTCAGCCAGTCAATAACTGTTTTTAATTTTTATGAAACTGTTTGATGTCTCTGTCTAAAAGAAGATACTAGGTGATTGTATGCCTGAAGCACAATATGATTCCTAAGACTCCAAAGATTGGCTCCTAAAAACAGCATATCATCAATAAGATGACACTGAAACTACAGTACTATCTGAAAAAAAGCCCAAAATGTATAAAATGTATAATTCCCATTTTCTTAATGGCCATTAGTGATTAGTACAGTATATTACCATCATTCTTCTTTTATTTATTTGTTTATTACTTATACCTGTATTGTATGTGACTGTGTGTTGTTAAATAGCTAAAAAAATATCAGAAGAAAGTAGCTTTTGACAGGATAAAAGTCAATTACAAAATATGCATTTTACAGTGTCCTAAACATACTACTAAATGCCTGAGCCATATAATTTTCATTTGCAAAGTTTCCGCATTGGAAAGCTCCACATTGGAGCTACTGTATATTCGATTTGGCAGCTGATTAAAATTTAAAATACAATTTGAAAAGTCTTACAATCGAATATAATGTATAAAAATATGATAAAAGAAAAGAATGGAACATTCCAGGTGTTATGTGGTAAATGTGCAGATGTTATAAAATAGAAGGATGAGAAGAAAACTGCAGTTACATCCATACATCCATGTCCTAACCACTTTATCAGCTGGAGCCTATCCCAGCAAGCAACAGGCACAAGGCAGGATACACCCTGGACAGGATTCAGGGAACACACAGACACTCACACCAGGGCCTATTTTCCCAGAAGCCAATCAACGTACCTTTATTGTCAAGCCCTGTACACCTAGAGCCTTCTCAGTTCCCTGTGATCATTCTTGTCTTTCTGGTGTGTCATGTTGTGAAGCCTACAGTATTTATGTCCTGTGTCTGCTCTGCTCCTCGCTCAGCATTGAGGGTACGGATGTCCTGAGACCCGCCTAGCACCAGGTCGCTCCTGTTCGTGGCCTGAGGGCAGAGGCTTCTTCCCCGACATCGTCTGACCCCCTGAGCCCGGGCTAACCTCCGCGTTGCCCCTTTTGTGGCTACGCATAGGGTCACTAACTGGTCTCTTTGTCATTCCACAGCATGCCTCCTTCCGACATTCGTGACATTTACGTCTTTGGACTGTGGGAGGAAACTGGAGCGCACAGAGGAAACCCATGTGAACCCAGGGAGAACATACAAAAATTCCACATGCATAGCTTCCGAGGAATGGAATCGAACCAGGGGCTCCAGCAGTGTGCGGCAGCCCTGCTAACCACTGCACTGCCATGCCACCCTATTGAAGAAGCTGCAGAAGAAACTGAAAATGATTTAGAACAAACTGAGGACTTGTCAAAGTCCTGACAGACTTAATGTACTCAAGTGTAGGGTATTACATGCAGGTAGCAAAACAAACTATAGATCCTGAACATGAATTGGCTCCTTATAAGAAAGAATTGGGTGTTGACACGGACACTTCAAATACCCCTTCTGTGGAAAAGCAATATACAGTATAAAAAAGGCAAATGGAATATGCACATTTATATTTATTTAAAAGTTATTCATTTAAGTCAGGAGATGTTATGTTAGCATTGTGTGATGCACTAGCAAGAGCAGATTTAGAATACTGTGTGTAATTTTGGCCACCACAATCCAAAAAAACATATTGGTACTTTGGACCAATTTCTTTGGAATTAGCCCATGAGAAGAGTTACCAGATACATTCCCAGGCTCAAAGGAAAGTCCTTCACTGCCTTGAAGAACGGAACATTTTTGGTTATGAACAGAGAGTACTTCAAGGGATTCAAGTATTTTAGATTCTCAAAGACAGTGGCAAACTTAATTCAATGAATTTCTTTAGAATCAACACTGAACTATGATTCTTAAGAAAATATGAACTTGATTAAATAAAATGAAGCAACAGGGCAGCACATTAAATACAGTACAAAGGATATGAGACATTGCATTGATTACATTGGATTACAAAGGGTTGTGGGATACTTTGTTGCCATGTCAACAAAGTTGATTGGAATTTGCCCCAGTTTGGCCCAGATTAAAATAACCAAAAAACAACAAAATACAGATTACATTTACACATTGGCTTCTAAAGCTGGTGTTGAAAACCAGCCCACTTGCAGGTGCGCATACTGTTTTATACTGTACTTCTTATTCAACCAATTAAAGGTCTATTCCACGCATATTTCTATTCACTCCCATTTAAATACAACAAGATCTACATATTGAGAGCCTAAAGGCCTCTAGATAGGTATTTCAGAATTGAGCAATATTACATTTGATGCTTTGAAACCTCCTCCTCGAAGAGAGCAGTTTAAGAAAGGAGCTGGCAGGACGGAAGGGGGCTGTGAACACCTTCTTACCTTTCCATTTGATGTGGCTGTCGTAAATAGACGGGACAGAGGGGAAGATCGCGTCCGATGATCTTGGATGTTGTGCATATAACTGTTCCCAGGTGTTTCCGCTCCTGGGCAGCAGTATTGCCATACCACACTGTTATCAAGAAGGTACCCATACTCTCAATTAAAGTTCTATAGAAGCGTGTCATAGCTTTAAGCTACCCCACCATGTTGTTGAAGTTGATATCCTGGCTTCTTTGAGGACGTGACGTGACGAGATGCTCAGATCAATCAGCTATTAGCCACCAAACAAACAAGGTGGGCCAAATAACTTCATCTCATTTGTGGTTTCCCTTACTGTATGTATTGTAAGCATTTCCTTCTGAAACAGAACAATCACTAGAGCAGTGCATACCTAACAACTCAACAAAAGGCTGAAACTAGTGTCTCCCCAGGTGGCATGCTTAGTTCGGTTCAGTCTTATGTACTGGTACTGTAGGCTTTGTACCAAAGTAATTTTAAGTCACATGCCAATGTGACTTATTGTATGTTGACAAGTGTAATGAACATTCCATTGAAATAAAATAGATGAAAAATGTGCATTAGAGTGTGAGATATACTTTACTTGTACTTGCTCAAACAGTTAGAGGTTGTCTATCTTTAAATGATATGAAAATTCAGTAAATATTAAGACCCCACATAAGACATTACTAGACACTATTTCTGAAAGTACAGATAATATTAGCATCAATGGTGAGGTGTAGTTTATCACATTCACAATTCATGATAAATGACCAAAGCATTTTTTTTTTTAATTCAAGGCCACAAATTAGTTCTCTTTGACTGACTGTGATGATAGAAAGATTACAGACAAGAAAAGAAAATATTGAGCTCATTAAAAAAGATTAGTAAACAAACAAATGCTATATATAAATAATTTTCAGTGGTGCTAGAGCAGTGATTTTTTAAATTGGCTGTAAAGCTTTCAATAAAAAATGGATTTGAACGTTTTCTCAGGAACCCTGCAATCACTGCTGTAAATATACAGAGTATCTCCGCTGGTAGCTGGTTTCACTGACTGTGGTAAGGCTACATTAGCTTGCTGAGGTGAAAGAGCATTTATTCACCTCAATCAGAGTTTTAGAGGGAATCAAGCTACTGTACGTCTTGGTACCTGTGCCATATACAGCCCTTTTTTAAAAGAAAAAGTGAAATATCATTTAAATATTTTCTTAACAGTCATCAGCTATGGAACTGGTACCTTTTAAGACATCCCAGTATACATTTTTCCAGTCATTCTTAGTTAGGCTGTGCCAAATAACCAGCTGTTTATTAAAAGGAAAGTTAAAGTATATCAGTTTGGGCAAGACTGGGAGGTCAAGATGAAGAATTTTAATTTAGTTTTGATCTTAATCTAGCAAATCGTAGCCCTATTACTCTGTCAACAAACAGATCTCGAGACATCATAATCTCTGCATTTGCTCTCCCACTTGGGTTTGTAACTGAGTTGAGGCAGGTGCAAGTCAATGACATCAGGAGCGATTTCCACACTGACTTGTTCCCATGGACACTGTAGCTTCACAGCTGCAGTTAATCTCATGGGGCATAAGGAAGAAAGTTGCAAACAGCCACCTGTGAAACCAGAAGGGGTTGTTTTCATTCATTTTACTAGGGCACGTAGTGAAACGCTAGATTTGCCCCATACCCCACACCCAAAATGTTCACGTTCTGATTTTTTTTACCGATTGTCATTAATTTGATTTTTTAGCTTACATTTTTCTTCTCTGTCAATAATTTGATTTTTTGTTCCTCTGTCTACAGGGGCAGTATTCCATAGTGGGAAGATTTCTGGACTAATAACTGCTGGGCTGTGGCTTCCAGTCTCTGCTGCAGACACTGCTACTGTACCTTGAGTGAGGTACTTGACCCCAGATGCTCCAGTACACCCAGCTGTTTAATGGAGGTAAACCCTTTGATAGACCAGTGTGTCACCCTATTAAGGAGTCTTGTACTCTCTTGTCCGCTTAATTCCATGGAAACCAGGAACAGTCTAGCCTGATGAACCTCTGCAGCTCATGGAAATAACCATGTTTATCATTCTCTGTGGAAAATCATAAATGTTTATTTTAATAATGAGTCAGTCTGTTAATGTTGAATTACCCATCAACAAAGCCAAGAATTCTTTAAGAGTAGTAATGTAGTATAGCATCAGATGTTTCTGCTTGACCATGTCCGGTACACTGTCACTAAAATCCATGTTGGGAAGGATGAAGATGGTGTGGAAAATAGTAGGTTTACACTCAACAAGGTCTTAGTTCACCAAGCTTGTGTCACCAAGGAACAGACATAGGACAAACTACAGCAAGGGTGTCAAATCCTAGCCCTGGAGGACCAGTGTGTTTGGTGAGTTTTCATTCTATCGTAGCTCTTAAAGAGCTAAAACACCTGTAGTAGTTGCTGTCTTAACTGGACCAATTTGACAGTGTTTCCCAGCTTTTCAAGTGCTGCTGTTTTAAAGAGAACTTGAAAAATCTACAGACACATCCACCCTTTAGGGTCAGGTTTGAACACACCAGGACTACAGGCACTAATTTGTATATTTGCTGCTTGCTCAGCTTCTTTGAATAATCCAGAGGGATTCATTCCCTGAGGTCAAGGTCTGGGAAAAAGTGGGCATGCTGACAGAACAGTTGTGTTTTCTCTCAAACAACAGAGAGTGTGCTTGTGCTGTGTGAACCACAAAGAGAGGTGATGGAGAATGGATAGACTCCTGAGATTGCCCTGTATGGGGAAATTGCTTCAGGAAAGGGGTATCAAGCCTTGGTGAAGCAAGACTGAAATTTAAATTGAGATGCAAGGACCCATGGCAACAATGGCCAGAAAAAGCCCTCCAGAACATGGGGTGCAAACTCCGCATGGACAAACGCTGAGAGTATGTCAAATAATAAATAAACAGGACCTATAATCTGAATAGCTTGCATCCAGTTGAAGAGATCCCCCTTAGTGTATAGTATTACACCCCGAATAATTATGCAGAGATTAGGAGATTTAGTAGTAGAAAAAACAACAATGTCTAATAGGTGAGATAAAAAGCATCTGTGTTTAAAAATAAGAATGAGATTGCTGGAATTCCAAACAATTCACTCCTCAATCAGACCAGTGAGCTGCTGAAGAGGGAAGCCTCCTTGTTCAACAGGATTTTCATCTGGGCCTCATTAGCCCGCAGGACTGAAACAATCTCCTGTTTCTGGTGAACCAGTGTGCTGGTGGGACTCAGGAACAGGTGCCGTTTTCCTGCCCCTCTGAGAATGCAGTTCTCTCCAAAACCCTCCTAACCTTGAGCTATGGTGAGCACAGATTCACTCATTCCTGTGTGTCAAGAAGGCTCATGTTATTATAATGTACTTGAGGACAGGAAACACGGACATGACTTACGACAGCACTACTGTCTAAAACCCGTTGAACATAAAAAAGTTTCATTTTGAACTAGAACTGAACTGAGAAGGTAAATGTAGGAAAAAGGTAAACACCTACAAATACCTGTACATCACACTGCTTAGCACAGTGGATATTGGCATTTAACTGGTGCCTGAGCCACCAGTAGTGAAATAAATGATATCCCATCATGTAAAATACAACATAAATTATAGTAATAAGAAACACATCAGAAGTCATAGGTCCACCATTCATTGGTCGGAGGACATGGGACATGCAGAATATAGGACATTTTATTTGTCAGGAAACAGCAATTGTCACATTGGTTAGACTAAGAAGAAAGTCGAGAAAGAGAAGACTAGAGGGAGGCCAAGAAGGAGGTACAGTAAATGCACATTTCTTCCTTATGCAATTTCAATATGTAGATAAGTCTGTATCCATTACATTCATCAATCATCTAAGTACTGTATAAGGCTTCCAATAAGAATAACAAATAGGTCCAATTGATAATAGAAAGCAATGCCAAGCTTAATTTTTATTTTACCATTTTACATATTTTAAGTACAGTATCTAAAAATAATTTGAAAATCACTTTAAAGACAAATAGGCAAATAAACTAATTTAGCTACTAAAAGACTAACCTAGCAGTAGGGTTAGCTGTATATAAACCCTCTGCTTATAACCCCTCTGCCTGCTTATCTGTTAAAAGACTGTTGCTTAGTAGCTGTAGCACATCCAGTCCTGAATTACAGGGCCATTACTGATTGTGTTTTCCTAGGGGAAAATTAAGTGCTGTGTCTTGGAACAGAAAGGCATGCAACACTGCAATACCCATACTGATCTCTGACAGATGTGGATTTTCTGGGATTTTTGTTTTGTTTTTGTTTTTGCCTCATTGGCTTCTAAAGCTGGTGTTGAAAACCAACCCACTTGCAGGTGCGCATACTTTTTTATACTGTGAGAACAATATCTTTGCTTATTAAAAACCAAAAGTCATTAGGCTTCTTTTAATATCCAATGTACTGCCATGTCTCAAAGTTAGACTTCACATAGCGAAGATATTAATGATGTTGTTTTGTCACTTATCCCACAGAACAGACACACACAAAAAATAATCCTTTAAAATAAACCTTTTAAAAATGTATATGACATGAGTGATTATGAAACCATAAAAATGAACATTACCAATAACCATTTATCCAGATTTGCATTTTCAGAAGGTTATTCCAAATCCACAACCATCAGGTGTGAAGAAGGCTCCACAGCCGAAACGTTGTGTTCTCTTTCTTCTTTTTTTCAGCATGGAATAAACCTATAACTTGTTCCTTAAATGTTAAAATGTCTGTCTCAATCACCATCACTTGGCCAGTATCCAGGTATGTGGATAGAGTACATTTTTCAAGGAAGACATGACTAGCATGGGAAACCCACCAGTAAAAACACGTTCAGGGTCGTTTTAGAAAGTTTTCAGGACTTGGCTGATTGTGAAAATCTGACAATGCTGAGTACTTCTCCAAGAAATAAAACCTGACGTGAGATTTTCACTAATGAACTGATTGTTTCATACAAGCTTGTAAAAGTCCATTCCCACTGGATCACTAATCTCAACAATATACCATCACAGAGCAGAATCTTACATTTGCTGTGCAGGTGCACAGAATGAAATGTTATACTCTCTAAGAAAATGCTTTTGTACACACTGTGAAATTACCATTAGGACTGATCAACAAGCTTATTTAATTTAATGTCTTCTTCATGGGAATTTTGTTTCAGTGTTTCAAACCAAGAGTTGAATTATGTGGACTATGTAATAAATAAGAATTATGTTTGTTAAGCTCGCCAGTAAGAATTTAGCATTTGCTATGACAAAACCTTAAAGGGATATCATGCCTGGGCTGGAGGCCAATTGGAATTAACATGCTAATTCCATTACTTGCACAGAAACCCTTATGAGTTATTGGAGTTATAAATTTGTTTCTGAGTAGTTCACATAGAACTTAGTGTATTAATTGAATCTGGCAGGAAAAGACGCAGCTACTCATAAATCAGAAGCCTTTCATGTTCATGTTGTCAGTATATTTTCTCAAACAGCCTGTATCCAAAATGAACTTCAGGGAATACAAAATTAAACTTGTTAACATCAAACAAAAGAACTGTAATTTATTTCTATTAGAAATGTTTAACATTTTCTTTTTTTATCATCAGTAAGTTTGTATATTCAATAAACGCATGTTCGGTAATAAATCCTTTTTTTTTTCTAAATTCACCCTGATATGATAAACTGTTAAAGCTAATCAATATTTTATGTCTTTTTCAAGGGGGTGCTCTCACAGCATATTGTTTGTAACAATATTGATTTACTGTACTATATTTAATAGGAAACCACGGGTTATTTCTTTGCATTTTGGGTTGTGTCGCATCCATGTTGCTAGTTTCATCTGTGAGGAAGCTCAGATAGAATGCAGGGGGAAAATGTAGCATAGCTACAGTACTACAGCACACACCGTAAGTGCAAAGAAAAATATTTAATTTGGTACAAAAAAATCCACCCGAAACACTGTAAAACCTTCAAAGCAGATGCAGTTTACAAAAATATTGTATAATTGTAAGGAATTTCTATTATTATTATTAATTATTGGCAGGAAGGTCTGGTCATTACAGCACAGCAGGGACACCCCAGACTATGCTAAGCTACCTCAGTCTGATACTGAAACAGTCCAGGACTGAACGGGACAAAAGAGCAAGCTCACTGGCTGAGCCATTTGGGAGCCCCAGTCTGACAGCTTGCTCCATTGCCCATTGTCTGTGTGTGGACTCTTATCCCAAGACTAGGCAACTCAAAAGGCTAGGAATGGTTTAACAATCCAGTTCAGAAAAATATAAAGGGAAAGAAAGCACCATATAAAGTGAACAGGAGTTACTTAAAATAATTCTAATAAATAACAAATACAGGTGAGAAAAGGTATTAGCAAAACTGGAAAACTGACAAAAAGAAACACTGCAAAGGTAGCTTATCAATGACAAAACTTTTACAACTGCAATAGAAACAGTAAAGAATGAGGTAAAATGCATTTGGGATAATAATGTGATGAAAGGAAAATGGCTGACGTGTTAAATATTCCACTCAGATGGTTGCCAAGGAGGAAACCAACAGCATCTGGCATCTCAAGCTGAGGAAAGGAAGTTACTACAGTAATTGGTATTAACGCAGTTAAGGCTGAGGTGCTACAGGTATGGAAAGATTCATCCAGTTGTACCAAAGATGTCGTTTATAAGCCATTGACAAAACAGTTCTAAAAGCGTTCAAAACAGAGGAAACGCCCATTGACCGGAAAATTAGTAATGTAGCGCTTATCCTTAAAAAAGGCAGCATTAACATCAATGTATAGTACTACTGTGCTCTTCTAACTACTGTATAATGAGATTTGATTTTAAAAAGCAACTAAATCAATATCCCTTACCGAACTATAATATGATTCAAGCTATAATTGATTTTTTCCTTAGTAACCCTTAAAACTATTGCATCTGTGCATAACCATCAGCCTTTTCCTTTCTATATGAGGAGCTCTACACCAGTAGTCACCCCAGCTAGACTCCTTTGAAACACAAGGCCTTCCTCAGGCCACACAGTACTGTTCCACCACTTCTGTTGCTTACATTTAGGCCGCCTCTGTGAAAATGCTTCTGTTTGACTCAATGACGGATCTCAGATGACCCTTGGTATCTGGGAACCAGGGAAAAATACCAAGAATTTGAAGAAAAAAAATTGAAAGTAAAATTTATTCTCATCTTCCAGCTGTGAAAATATTTTTATCAGGAAACTTTGAAACAAGGCAAGAAAAAGTAGTGTAATTTATTGTTTCCTTAATATAATTAAAAAATGTGTATTACTTTGTCCCCTGATTCTTTTGAATGTGTTTATTGCTAATATACTGTACATTTTCTATCTTAATTATTCATTAATCTATTAATTATATCTACATTTATATTTATGAGCAGTGCATTCTATTTATTTTTTATATAGATTTGAAAGAAAGCGCCGATTGTAAATCATGACGTACTGTACATGTTGACACAGTAGGGCTAAGAGCTTTATAAGGGCAGCAATGTGGAAGTTAGGCATGTAGCTTGGGAGATCATAACAATGTATAACTCCATTTGTCTATACAGCAAAACAGTGCTTGTATTTAGTGTATGTCCTGAGTGTTTTTAATTCCTGATGCAATGTGTCTACATAATCTGTTTTTTTGTAAGTTGATACTGCATTGCTGATTTTATCTTGATAACTGTGAGGCATACTGTACATTCCAAACACATCACTTAATGCAGTGTTAATCTGAGGATTTTCTAAACACACTTTAAAGCAGAGCAAGAAGGCAAAAACCCATGCTAAATATTTATTTGGACCAAGCCTTTTCAGATACAGATGATTTATCATTTATTGTGTGACCTGGAAAGTCAACATGGTGGATGAATTATACATTTTATGTTTGTGTTAACATTCATAAACTGATTTGAACTCTTTTATCCAAAAGATAATATCCTCATAATAAAGAATGGCAATCTTTGGAAGTATCTATCTATCCACATCACCTCTCAACTATCTTTTTCTTTACTAATTTATTGTCATTGTATGCTTTACAATCTGCATATAGAAGACTGCATTTTTCATTCATTTAGCTTACTTACTATACTGTAAGTAAAGCACTCTTTGGTTTGTGTTGAGGTAATGGTATAAGGGAAAAAACGCAGAGCTCTTCTAAGAGTAGCCATTCTACTGCTGCATGTGTGCAGATGTATGGGGATCCAGAACATTTTTTATTACATGTTGGTTTTGGTCCCTGGTGACACCACGCTCCTGAGAAAGATACAAGCTGCATTTCTCTAAAATACAGAAGGTACTGCACCAAATACACTAATCCATTTCATGGCAGTCCATTCTCTACCGTGAAATTAATGGAGATGATACTGTACTGATGATAATGTCAAAATCTAAACACATTATGGCCATTGCATGAATTGAACAGCTGGTTCAAAATAATCATTTATCGTTTCACATATTAATTAATAGACATTACATGACAGGAAACAAAAATTGAGTTACCAGTGCTTTATAGTATTGTTTATTGATACCCAGTACATTAAAATAACTTTTACTGAATTTATAATGCATGCAAATAAGAGTACATTTCTTCCACAATCTAAGATGAACATCACACTTTGAATTTCTAACTATTAACAGCCAATTTACACAATGGTAAAGGATGGTGGACTCTACAAGAAAAATCAGTATGAACGGAATTTGCTTTTTTATACACAGACAAGGCAAGGCATATTTCATGAGCAAAAGGCATCATTCATGAAGCTGAAATTAATATTAATTGCTACTGTATATATTTGTACATTTCTGGGTTTGGTGTTTTTTTATACTTTATGTCTAACAGCTACTATTAGATATATGTAAGAAGCCAATCTTCCTAATATGATTTTCTAAAAGAAAGAGGAAATGGCTAAAATGGTTTTAAAAGCCCTCCTGATGTTTTAACAACTGCAGACCACAAAATGTGATTCTACTGCATTTTACTATGCACAGCTTTTAGCAGGGGGAACCATTTGCTCTTCTTTTGAAGCTGCTTCCTTTCATTTCCGTGCTGGAACAGGTCGGGACCATCATTTTCATCAGCTTCTGTTGTTATTTCCATTTTCTGAATTATCAGCTTCAAAAGATTGTGCTGCTTTTCCAGGACATTAGAAATGTCCTTCAACCTGAAAAAAGAAAAGTTCAAAGTATACTGTTTGAAATACAGTACATTTCAAAATACATGTACATTAATGGTATCTATACTTTTTAAACACACGTCACTGTAAATGAATGCATGATTTATCAATCACATTACAGATATTGCAGCTATTATGCAATTATTAATTAAGTGATTTGTGTAAAACTTTAGGTTTAGATGTGTAACTGCATTTTAAATATTGCTTGTATTATGGTGTAGGTACTCTTTTTAAAACACATAATAATCATACAACTGTACCAATAATACCATTACAGTATGGTGCGCTGCATCATTTCAAATCCATGTATTCTCTGACAAACGAACGTTTGAACATGATGGTTGCATTTTGAACAGAGCAGTTTTGCTATAATTTCGAAGCTTGAATTACTCCTAAGAAATGAAAAATTGTTCTTCTTATTTTCATTTTTGGAATATTACATTTGTCCCTGTACAGATGTCATATTCCAAAATAAATATGGTAAATAGTGAAGTAACAAACTTTACTATTTAGAAGGGATCCAATGGGCTTAAGACATATTGCATGTAGAAAGTTTGGTGGTTTTGCAAAATTACATTCCTGCTTTTTTCTAACAGCATCCTAGAAAATAAAGCCTTACAATACTGCTCCAAATAGCTCTTTCATTTCATTTCAACAGGCAACAAAAACCAATAGGAGGATTCTCTGGAAAGACATACCCAGAGAGAGACGAACTCAAGCTTCCAAACAAGGTGCTGGCTCAGGCAGTTCCAAGTAACAGATGTTTCTGGATAGCTTCCCATATATATATTTTTTGGCCAACAAATTTAATTTCAAAGAGCATCGCCGTACGTTTTTAAAATCTCCCATGCCAAGGCTGACACATAGATAGAAATGCAGACACATACTCGCACCAGGGCCAATTTTCCCAGTAGCCTTAACTTACCTGTAAGTGATTGGACTGTAGGAGCAAACAAATGCAAGCACAGGGAGAATATACAAACTCCACACTGATAACACCCGAGGCCCCAGCACAGTGAGTGCTGAAACTGTAAATTATATGTACTGTATGTATGATAAAATACCTATTATTAAATAATGAATCTAAAGAAGACGATGACTACTATAATAATTAATTGCATTCAATTTATATGGCAATTTTCATTCCAAAGCATCCCAAAGCAGCACCCATCTGGCTGATGGCTGAGACAGAAGTGAAAAAAACGTATTGAATTAAAAGAGAAATATAGGGAGGTATGATTATGCAAGTCCTCAGTGGAATTTAGCCAGGACATTGCGGTTAACACCCCTTCTCTTACAAACAGTGAAATGGAACTTGAATGATCAATTTGTCAGCCAGTTTGGACCTTGGTTAAACATCTTATCTGGTGAAAACCGCCCAGTCCATCACTGGGGCTGCTCTCCCATCCATCCAGGACATTTATGACAGACAGTGATTGAGGAAAGCTCTAAGCATCAGCAAAGACCCCACACAACCCAGCTACAGACTGTTTGACCCTCTAACATCTGCAAAATGGTATCGGAGCATTCGGGCCCAGACTACCAGACTCAGAGACAGTTTTTACCCCCGTTTTACCTTCTCTCTTTTTCAAAACTCAAACACACATTGAAATCTACCCCTACCTCACATGTCAAGATGTTCACTCCCCATAATTTTGTATCCTTTATTCATTCTATTGACATATGATTTTGCACAACTGTTGTTGTTTTGCACATTACCTGTTGTCTCTTTCTTTTCTTACACAATTGAATGGGTGTTTTTTTGTACTTCTTACCGTCTGAGAGCTACTGTAAATAGCACTTCGTTATACCATTTACCTGTGTATAAGTATAATGAGTATAACCTGTTTATCTAAAAAGGATGTGTTTCCATCAAAGTCAATGTAAATAGTTGAGACATTTTCTGGCAAAAGGTACTGTTGTTCTGGGTATGAATGTAGAGAAAAGCTGTTTGTTTTAACATTCAATACAGTCCATTTTAATAGCTTTCTCCAGTACGCCTTTGTATATTCCTTAAACATCATGAAAATAATCCTGGGATATTACCGAATACAAAATCCTTTTCTTTAATGTGATACAGTCACATTGATTATTTGGTCAGAAAAATATCACTAAAGGAAACTTCAATTATAATTATTATAATGATATTAAAGAAAATCAATTCCACGGAATTACAAATATTTGTTTAAGTAAGCAGAAAATTAAGGAGTGGAGAGTAAAAATGACTGTACAATGAGATCATGAAGGAAGAGTCAAATACTTTATCATAGGTTTACAGCCTCACTGTATTCTGGACAGCAGAGGTCACTCACGTACAGAATAAGAAACACAAGTACACTCCAAATGAGTCCCCTGTTCCTGTTGCAACTCCGAAAGGAATGACATTTAAATGAAAAATGGGAAAACTGGACAAAATTTAAATTGGATTAAATGAAGTTGAAATTATTATGACAGATCAGATTCGGTAATCAAATACACATAGTAAAAAAAGCAAATGTGATATTTTATGAAAATCTACAAGATTTTTTGTATCTTTAGGATATGCGCATATGAACATATGCAGGTATACTACATCCTATTTAATCTCTCCTTTTGAGAGACAGTTTATTTTATGAACATATATTATTTATAACCTTTACAATATTATTTATTACTATTTATATTGCCATAACTTATTTTGAACAGTAAGAAACTAATGTACTTAATGAAATACATAATGTATTTCATGATCTCGTCAGTCCTAAACTGTCCTAAACTCACTTTCAGTGCAGGGAGTTGAGAGTCTCTGAAGCCTGACCTGTACATTTTTGTGATGCTGGGAAAGTATTTTGCAAACCCTCCTGGTACAAGACTCTGGTAAGAGTAAGTGGTAAGTGACTTTAAACCTGGGGCTCTCACCTGTACTTCTGTCTCTGCAGCTCGTTTTCCAGGGGTGTCAGGTGACAAGTGTTGGCACTAAGCCGAGAACGAGACTCAGCCTGGTCACTCCAGTTCAGAAGGGATTGAACCTGTCAAGAAGAGACATTTAGCTTTTCAGTTTTTCTTTCCCTGAACATGCAGGAATTGTAACTTTGTATATTGTACAATAAGTGGGGAAGTAAAATTCAGTACAAGTCAATTCTCTTTTTTTTTTCATTTGAAATGCACTCATCAATGTGAATTCTTTCTAATATAAAAATGGCTTTGTAGTTGCCCTTTAATTTATATTTCACTTGAAGCCTATACAGTGCCTTTCGCTTTGGTTTGAGCTAGAACAGTCGGTTTTTAATCAATTTAATTAATAGCAGGGAGACACGGAGATGCAGTATTGAGCTGGCCTATACACAATTTGAGATTAAATGGGGTAAACATGATGAAATCTTTGACTTTCCAATAATAGTATTTTGTTTTTACAATGCGGACATCAAAACCTTATAATGTGAAATACACTGCATGCATATTGAGAACATGTGAAACGTATCAATATCTAAGCATTGCTAAATAAAATTATATCTGCAGAAATAGCTTAATTTTAATTAAGCAATTTCTAATTAATTTACTTTGGAGAGACATGAACTGGCTTAGATACGTTGGATGGCAGTAGGCTGGACAGCAGAGGCTGAGAAAGTATTTCACAAACCTTTTCTGCACAGGTTCTGTTTGGATAGACTGTAATGGTCTCCTGATCCACCCGTTTCATAAACCAGTATGGCAACTTCTCTTCCAAACTGGTATGAAGATCAATCTGTAGACATGTACAGTACATTGGGTGTTGTGATCTTTCAACGAAAGTTCAATTCATTTTTGCAGTGACTATCACTTTTTGTAAAGGAATGCAATCGATTCATGATGCTGAAACAGTCCTGACACAAAGATTTTGAAATTACAGTAATGCTTTTCTACCCCTGATATGGAAAACATTTCAGTAGTATAAGCAGTGGATTATTTAAGAGACTGCTACGCTGTTATTGATATTTCTTGTCATTAACATTGCAGTATGATAATGCAAATATGCTTGCTTTGGAATAATACTTTTAATACAGCTATTACAACCGACAGTGATTGGACACAATGTAATTTTAGGCTGTTAATTTGATTGTGCGTGTACAAAATATTGCTAATTACATACCTGCATTGCAATTCTTTTTAAACTTGCATTCCTCTGTACCTCTGCAATATCTCCAACAGCTAAACCAATCTGTGGCAAATAAAGGCACATTTATGTTTCTGTAGTACAGTCATGAATCAACTGGCATTGTTAATCTAAGGACATTGTTTCAGTGAAAATGGATAACTTACCAATAGGTTCATGAGGAGAATGGGCATGAGCAAAGTAAACCAGATGAAGATCACAAAAGTGATGTGAGGAAAGGGAAGTTTATTTTGCAGGGAGGGTATGAGGAAATTATCCTGATAGCTCAACTCTCCTACCATCATGACAAAGGTCTGCATTAATGAGGCGTCAATAGTTCCAAAATTTCTCTGGGAACAGGGAAAAGTATAAGTTATGCATATTTTCGAATTTTTGCCCTGACCATGAACAACTCTTGTTATAGTTCTAGGCAAACATTATTTTCTCAGATTTCTTAGATGAAAACAATTATCATTTTGTTTTGTTTATTTGATTTAAAATCAGGGCGGAAATGACCATTTCCACAATAGTAAGTGGAAAAATACCTAGAAGTTCATACCTGCCCAAGCATGAGGGCATAAAAGGACAAGGCAAAAGCCAGCATCAGGAAGAAGAACAGCAGCACGATACAGATGAGGGTGCGGAGGATCTCCCCAAACATCACCACATAGATCCCAATCCACTCAAACCTGACCAGAGAAACAAACAATCCATTTTAATTCTCCGACACCAGAACACAGGAAAAAATGTAAACAAGATTCAGCCCATCTGGCTTATTTGGTAGGAAGCTAATAGCTTATTGATCCAAGGATCTAATCCAGCCATTCTGTGAAGGAAGCCAAGCTGTCAGCTTCAAACACATGAGTGGGTAGCTAGTTCCACACTCCCACAACCCTCTGTGTAAAGAAGCACCTCCTCTTCTCAGTTTGAAATGCACTCCCGCATAATTTTTACTTTTAACCTGTGGCAATGTATAGATTCCTCTAGTTTAGATCTATTGAGCATTTCCATAACCTTTTAATGTTAAGACTTAGTGGTCCGTATTTACTTGGTCCTGTTTTTGTCAACCTTGTTATTATTGTAAAGATCTCCCAGTAAATGAGTAATAAGGATGTCTTGAGCTAACCATAAAATGCTCCTGCCTAACATATCATGGGGATAAAACGTCACAATCCTGGTATTTTCTGTGAGATGGGAATAAAAAGGAATTATTTTTCATGTTCCTTTAATTCCTTTAATGTACTTGTATTGGAGCATACATGCAAATAAGCATTTCATTGCACTTGTGCATACAGTATGACAAATAAACTGAACTGAACTGATGGCTGCCAAAATCCTGCTTGGTCGTTCTGTATGTCAGTACTGACTATGTGATTATCCTGTACATGCAGAAATGGACATTACCTTTGAAGATAAAGAAGGAAGTTGACCCAGGACAGGAGGACTGCTATTGCCCCACATTGCCAGTGCCAGTTACCCTTAAAATCATTCATTAAGGGAACCACAAATAATATCGAAAACAAAGCTGCTGACCAGTCCAAAAAATTTGAGAAGTCTCTGAAGTACCTCCTACGCTGTGAAAAACAAAAAGAAAGTAATACAATAAAATAGGTTTTGATGTGAAATGATGTAAATTATCTACATTTTGCATGTGACTTTGTCTTTCCTTCTGCTTCAGAGTAAGGTAATAAACCAGACAGTAAATTATGGTATATTGTCAGAAACAACTGGTATTTTGTCAGACACAGTGCAAGATACTGTATGTGTTTTGTCACTGACCCATTTAGTGAGGCTTGTTAAGAAATAAGTAAAATAAAATGTTGGTTGGAATCCTTATCCTTTAAGTCTTAGCCTAACAAGGTGTAAAACAGGCACCAGATATAATATTTGATATGTGACAAAATGTATACCAGACAAATACTTAAAACATGATGTAATTTTTGGATCAACTAGTTTTTCTTATTGTTAAATAAGTAATTAGGAACATAAACATCCATTACCTGTTGGAAAATCTGGACCAGCTCCTTACCAACGGTATATACATTCATAACAAAAACCAGCATCATACAGGTTGTCAGAAAAAAATGTTGCTGTAGTAAAACACAACACAAAGAATTTGTGCATTGGAAATGTACATGATGACAACTTGTACAAATATACAAGAAAACAACTTGAATGGCCTGGGGAAGATCACTTCACTTCTAATATATTCAAGACTATATAAATCTGGTATTTTCATTAATGATTTTTCTTAAAAAAGAAAGACACTTTTGCAGATAACACCTACTGTATGTCTTAGAAATTACACAAGGATAAATAATGACTTAAGTGCGCTCAGTGCTAGTCATCTATAACATTATGTAACATCAGCAAATAATACTTTTTACATAGTACAGTAGCATTACTTCTGATGCAAAGCCAACATAGTGCATATCCCTACTGTCAAGCAATGTGGTGGCAGCATCATGTTACAGTTCTGCTAACCATCAGGAGAGACTGGGAAGCTTGTCAAGACTGATGGGGACATACAGTAGATGAGATGGAGCAAAGTACTGGTGAATCTTAGAGAAAAACCTGCTTTAGACAAAAAAATCATCCTTCAGCAGGACAATGATTCAAAGCACAAAGCCAAATTTAGGCTTGGGAGATTTAAGAATATGTATGTCCTTCAGTGACTAGGTTTAAGTCCTGACTTGAATACGTTTGCGAATCTGTGAAAAGGTTTGCAAACTGCAGACTACAAGAGATCCATAAGCAACTTGAGCTAATCTGCCAAGAAGAATGGGAAAACATTGCACCAAGCTGGTGTGCAAAGCTGATAGAAACCTACTGTAGCTACTGTAATTGCTGTCCAAGATGCTTCCACCAAATTTTGATCTTGCAAATCTGAATACTGTACATATGCAATCAATATATTTAATTGTTTGCCATTTCGTTTTTGCTGACTTTTACTCTACCTTACCTTTCTTTGCCATAGAAGTCTTCAGCTTGAGCATTCAGGATTTGGATAAAATATTAGGTTTAAAAATGTTTATGCATCATTTTGTATCGACACAAACTAGGACACCATCGGAAGGGTTAGAATACTTTTGCAAGGCACTGTAAACAGTTCAGAATCTTTCTAATGTTTGAACTTCACAAAGAAGTAAAAGAAGCACGATATGTTAATCTCTTTGCATTTAAAACTACCGTACCTTCAGATAAATATCTCTTAAAAAGCCAAATAGTATAAAAATAGAAAATGTGACAAATTCACAAACACACTTAAACAGTCATATTACTGTACCTTGTTCAGAGGTTTTGATGCTACGGTTATATTTCCGTGAGTCTCATTAATTGATGGTCTCATACTCACAATGAGGTGTGACAAAGGCAGCAAGCCCAATGTATAGATAGCTAGATTAAGACCATGGACTTTGACTCCATAAGCAAGCCTGTGGGGGGAAACAGACAGATTCCAGATTGTGACTCATATTCTAGGTTATCTGCTTCTCTATGCTGTGTGTTTTTCACAATGTGCCACCTGCTTTTACATCAAACCTGACATAACATCATACAGTAGCACATATTCAAAAACCTGAACTGATACTTTTTAATAAAAAAAGAAGAAAACATCTCTTTAAAAAGGAAAAGGGAAAGCAGTATATATAGTATCAATACAATGCAACCAAGAAGAGGTTTTGTACAGTACAGATTTATGACCATTGTAAATTATTAGCTCCAGTTAAAAATAGATCTGTATAAAATAATCGTTTCTTTTATCTGACAACACAAAGATTTCTCCAATGAGCAAAATTAGAAAATAATAATAAGACATACAGTGCCTTGCGAAAGTATTCGGCCCCCTTGAACTTTTCAACCTTTTGCCACATTTCAGGCTTCAAACATAAAGATATAAATTTTTTATTTTATGTGAAGAATCACCAACAAGTGGGACACAATTGTGAAGTGGAACGAAATCTATTGGATTTTTGAAACTTTTTTAACTAATAAAAAAATGAAAAGTGGGGCGTGCAAAATTATTCGGCCCCTTTACTTTCAGTGCAGCAAACTCACTCCAGAAGTTCAGCGAGGATCTCTGAATGATCCAATGTTGTCCTAAATGACTGATGGTGATAAATAGAATCCACCTGTGTGTAATCAAGTCTCTGTATAAATGCACCTGCTCTGTGATAGTCTCAAGGTTCTGTTGAAAGCGCAGAGAGCATCATGAAGACCAAGGAACACACCAGGCAGGTCCGTAATACTGTTGTGGAGAAGTTTAAAGCCGGATTTGGATACAAAAAGATTTCCCAAGCTTCAAACATCCCAAGGAGCACTGTGCAAGCGATCATCTTGAAATGGAAGGAGTATCAGACCACTGCAAATCTACCAAGACCTGGCCGTCCCTCTAAACTTTCAGCTCAGACAAGGAGAAGACTGATCAGAGATGCAGTCAAGAGGCCCATGATCACTCTGGATGAACTGCAGAGAACTACAGCTGAGGTGGGAGAGTCTGTCCATAGGACAACAATCAGTCTTACACTGCACAAATCTGGCCTTTATGGAAGAGTGGCAAGAAGAAAGCCATTTCTCAAAGATATCCATAAAAAGTCTCGTCTAAAGTTTGCCACAAGCCACCTGGGAGACACCCCAAACATGTGGAAGAAGGTGCTCTGGTCAGATGAAACCAAAATCGAACTTTTTGGCCACAATGCAAAAGGATATGTTTGGCGTAAAAGCAACACAGCTCATCACCCTCAACACACCATCCCCACTGTCAAACATGGTGGTGGCAGCATCATGGTTTGGGCCTGCTTTTCTTCAGCAGGGACAGGGAAGATGGTTAAAATTGAGGGGAAGATGGATGCAGCCAAATACAGGACCATTCTGGATGAAAACCTGTTGGAGTCTGCAAAAGACCTGAAACTGGGACGGAGATTTATCTTCCAACAAGACAATGATCCCAAACATACAGCAAAATCTACAAAGGAATGGTTCACAAATAAATGTATCCAGGTGTTTGAATGGCCAAGTCAAAGTCCAGACCTGAATCCAATCGAGAATCTGTGGAAAGAGCTGAAAACTGCTGTTCACAAACGCTCTCCATCCAACCTCACTGAGCTCGAGCTTTTTTGCAAGGAAGAATGGGCAAGAATTTCAGTCTCTCGATGTGCAAAACTGATAGAGACATACCCCAAGCGACTTGCAGCTGTAATCGCAGCAAAAGGTGGCTCTACAAAGTATTAACGCAAGGGGGCCGAATAATTTTGCACGCCCCACTTTTCATTTTTTTATTAGTTAAAAAAGTTTCAAAAATCCAATAGATTTCGTTCCACTTCACAATTGTGTCCCACTTGTTGGTGATTCTTCACATAAAATAAAAAAATTATATCTTTATGTTTGAAGCCTGAAATGTGGCAAAAGGTTGAAAAGTTCAAGGGGGCCGAATACTTTCGCAAGGCACTGTATATATCGATATAATAGCAAAAGATACAGCATGCTCAAATCTATCATCTTTGTATTATCTTTAACTGTGTAATACAAGACTTGAGGATTTTAAAGATTGATCAGCCTGAGAAGACAAGGATGTGACCTTTAAATGGTAATGATCATGAATTCCATTTAAACCTGGTTGTAACAGCACTGCATTGTAAGTCATTGTGAGTGGTCATGCAAAACAACATTTTCACTCTATTAAATTGCTTTTCCAGATCACATTTCATCTTAATGGTCTGTGTGATGAACTTGCACAAGCCTTGAAAGCTTGAGGTTACGTAGGGCAGCTTATGATGATGATGTTTATTCAATTCTGTGAGCATTATTCTTGTTCATTTTCAGAGAAGGGGAAGAGACTATGTTTATCTCCCTTTTTTAAAGCCCCCTACCATCCATTAATTTTACATAACATGCTGTATGAGGCCCTGCCATGTCTACAGTGAACATGATCCAGGAAAATACTAATATTATAAAAGACACATATACTGTACTCAGTTTCACAATCCATTCAACAATTCTATGTTCCTATTGGAATTCATATACTGTAAGAATTTCTACATTCACATTCTTGAAGACATGAACCTTTTTTGAAAGACTGCAAACAGAACAGTTTAAATATTTAAAAGCTTAATAGTCGTTGTTTTTTGTAGTGAATTCTAAAAAACTGCTAGACTTTTCTGCATTCCAGAAAAGTTAAATATGTCCTTCTCTTTAGACATAACAGACTGAGGAACATGGTTTAAGAGTGATGGCTGTTTAATCCAGGCTGTGTGGTGACTGATAAATCATCTTCTTACATTTAAATGTGGGTCTGAACACTCTTTGTCTGCTTTTATTTAATGTAACGGGTAGCTAATAACGGTAAAGGAAGCAGGCATATACAATATAGAGAAATTAAGTGCAATATTAGAAGTTCTTCTTTATTTTGATTATAGATTACTAATATATTTCCACCTACAGTACATTAAAAAAGGACATGATTAAGTAAATTGTCTCATTAATTATAGTGTGTCTTAGGAAGGCTGTGCAGCTGGGAAGAGTATGCATGCTACCTGCTAAAATGTAAACATTTACTAAAAATGTGTGTTCAAAGAATCCCCCACATTTAATAACGAGTTCGAGTTTCAGGCAACACACAAATCATGTCCAGCTATCCAGATGTTTTTGGAAAACTGACTGTAATCTCAATGTCCAAAGTATATTATTATAAGGAAACCCCCCAAATCATACAAAGATTTTGTTGAATCTAGGCATCACAGTTTAGAAGATTGAGCAATTTTTCTGTTGCCCAATACACTTTCCATGTGTAAATCCATTTACATATACTTACTGTAATTCTTTACATTTTATTTTCTTGCATTACAGTATTATGTACTGATACACAAACAAAATGCAGCACCTAGTCCTATCAGATTTCCTCAAGTATTTTAAAATTAGACACAAAATGTGAACAGATGATATTATTGTGATCAATTTTTCATTAGGACATATGATACAGGTGGCACAGTGACGCAGTGGTCAACATTACTGCCTCACGGTGCTGGGGTCCTGGGTTCAATTCCTAGGGTGTTATCTGCATGGAGTTTGTACAGTACATTCTCCCTGTGTTTGAGTGGGTTTCCTCCCACAGTCCAAAGTCATATTGGCGGGTTAATGGCTTCTGGGAAAATTGGCCCTGGTGTGAGTGTTAGTGTCTGTGATGTGTGCTCTGTGATGGACTGCCGCCCAGTACAGGGTGAGCAGTTTCCTGCCTTGCACCCGTGACTTGCTGGGATAGCACCAGCTCCCCCATGACCCTGCATTAGATAAAGTGGTTCTGACACACTGTCAAAATGAAAACATTAATTAGTTTCAAGCACGGTCACCCTTAGCATTAACATTGTCCTTGCCAGTGCTGACCCATGGATCTGTGAGTTTGAGTGCTGTGTGATGTTTTATCAGTCTTCCTTTTCAGCAGATGTCTGCTGGGCAAGGCTGGTCGATCTCCTTTGCCTCCTGCTGATGGCATTGGGAGATAAATGAGACCCAACACTGGGTTTCCTGATTTAGTGATACTGTAATCCCAGCAAAAGTCATTCTGTTTTATTTCTTCTCAGAATTTGTTATCCAGTCTTATGCAGTTTAAAAATGATCAAGTAAGGGTTTATTCCATGCTGAAAAGAGAAGAAAAGAAACGACGTTTCGGGTGTGGAGCCTTCTTCCAGTGTGTGATACCCGAAATGTTGTTTCTTTTCTTCTCTTTTCAGCATGGAATAAAGTTTTTCTTGCTCCTTTGCAGCCTACACATGCTGTCTCAGATCCTTACTTGAACTGTTTAAAAATGATTACACACATGGATGAGAGAGATGTGAAGGTCTTTGGACTGTGTGTTGACTGTCTGTCTTCCACGATGAGCTCAGTCCTTCACACATTTGGTTTCCTTATTTCTCTGGCAATTTCTTTTGCTGTACAGTATGTTTGAAGCTGTTGATGCATAATAACTCTTTCCCACTCCTCTCAAAAACCTGCTACCTTCAATCATGCAATCTTCATTAGTCGACCGGGGTATAGTTGAAATTTTTGCTATTCTTGTTTTATTTTTTTTTCAAATTGCTAATTATTCTGATTCATAATCAGCTTATTTTGACAATTCTAACTGAGCTCAAATGCCAAACTGAGCTGCACGCATTTTTTTAGATCACAACACTTACGCTCAGATTGTTATATTAAGCAATGATACTGCTCAAAACACTACCTGCACATTTAATTTAAAATGCACATAACATCACATACATTTCTAATGAGCAACTGATGTAAAACTGAAGTCTGTCATGTTTTTAATTTGCACCCATTTATATTGAATTTAACTGAAATAAACAAAGTCAATAAAGTGTATATTACAGTATGTGAGTAACTGAGTTACCAAAAATGTTTTGACAAATTTATTAAAGCAAGCACTCTGCTCTTACTTTTGACAGCAGTTAAAGAATTAAAAATATAATTGTGAATTCTTGGCACAGCTAAACGTATTTTCTGCTTAATCTGGAAAGTTTAAGGATGGCACATACAGAATGTGTACCTAATCTGTAGGGATTTCAAACACAAATACTGCACCTCTACTAATTAGCAAGAGACGACTAAAAAATATGGTATGATCATGACGTGAGTGAAGGATTGTCTGGAGGAATCAGAATAATTAGGAAAATATGTACAGTAATTTAAAGATACTGAAATGATGACGATGATGTAAGGAAGGGATTGACAGAGGAGTGTCCATGAGACACAGGAGTGTTTTATTTGCTTTTACACGAGCTTTAGCCTCTCGTCCACATCATTGTTTTAAAAGAGTGCTGGCTGGCTCTCAATGGACACATTTACTCTGAGTACATAAAGGCTTTGATACTAACCATTTCATTTCCAAATACTTCTTGCACACTGGGTGGGTCAAGAGTTCTATGCGGTTAAATCGTACCATTGCCTGAAAAAAAAGCCAAGACAAGATTGTTACCATAAACTGTACTCACACCTTCTTCCATACTTACCCCAACACCTCTCAGGGCCTGGTGAAAATCTGTTGCAGACTGAAACACATTGTGCAGATACTGTATGTCATTTACCTGCAGACTACTAAGTCTACCAAGTATATCTTGGTACTTTATAATTTATTGAACACACTAGCTCTGTGGCACAACTATTATTCTTCACCATACATTTTTTTTAAATTTCACATGGATTAATTAAAAGTATATTGACATTTGGAAAATCACTAAATATTTGCAGTTAAAATCACCTTTTTTATTTTGCCTCACCATTTGAAAAACTCATCTTCTTTTAAAGCAGTCAGTTAAATTCAGAGGGATTTGAGGTTTAAATGAATGTTTCCTAAAGGTATAGAATCGAGTATACTGTACATTTTTCTTCCTGCTGTAACTGATTAAAACAGTATTCATACTGAGTAATGCAATATTAAAAATCTCTTAAACGCTGCCATTCTTGGCTGAGAATATACAGCTACAGTACTTGCAGAATGTGACAGCCCGGCCAGTACTAGATGTTCCCAAACAATATGACGGGAAACTGGTTGTGTGCAACGTACCGCACATTTAGCACAATGCGTTAGACCAAACACATATCCATTAAGGCACAGTTTGCCTTTTCAGAACTTGGTCTTCATGGTCCGAATAGCTTACCTATAGCTATATAATAGCTTATCAGATTAGCTGATCATAGCAAAGGTAAAAAACCTTCACAAACCTACTTCCTCTCTGGAGCTGGGCCTGTCCCACTTCCTATAGCTTTCCGTACCTTAGACTGCAGCACCCTCTCCCCACCCCCCTCCTAGATGGAAAGCTTGTCTAATCGCAGGCCGACAGTCTGACAATGCTGTACCCACTGAAGCAGCTAGGGGGGCAGTCATGGTAAAACACCGTCAGGGACACAACAGCAGCGTCCGTATTTGTGGTCTGAGCCTACGATCATCTGGTTATGGACCCCTTTTCGGCTTCAGGATTTTAGTCAGTGGCAGAAGAGCGGCAGTAGGAATAGATTCAGGGCAAACGAGGCTCTGGGGGACCTGAGCAGCAAGTGGAACAGTCAGAGGCAATGGTCACTTCCCTAGACCAGATGGCTTGTAGTATGTGAGAGCATGTGCATTAGTCTATCAGGACTTCATGTTCCAACCTATAATACAGGAGAGGTTATAGGATGTGGAACAAAATAAATTAACAGCCAGGAAATTCACAAGCTGACCTGAAAAACGTCTGAAATCCTCAGTGTCTGCTTTAGTGAATTCTATCCGTGTTATTGCAATTATGTTGTTTTTTCATCACAAACAGGATGTTCTCATCTCACACACTACGTGTGGCTGTTTAAAAATACATAGTTGTTTTCGTTTCTTTGGGGATCACAGTATAATCAGCACTTTGTCTGCTTTCTAGACGCAAAGAGAAGGTTACGTAGTCTACATCTGTTAGAGGAGCAGCTGAGGAGGGGGAGGAATTGCAAGAATGAGCGTGGCACATCGGCAATGTGTTGTTCTTCATTTACATAGGAAGATTAGCAATCACACTGCTTACACTCGGATCTGAGTACATCTGACACTGCTGGCACAGCAGTATCTTAATTATGGCAAAAGCATACCAATCACAATTCCCCCTAGCTCGTTAGCAATTTACAGAGGGAATCTCGTTTTTAGAAGAAAAGCATATATCCTGTATAGTGAGAGATTATATCTGTGTGTATTTATCATTATTGTCTTCCGCAGTCTTTACCAATACAGTGGTGAAAGACCATCTCCACGGTGTTATTCAGCTGTTCTTGTCCATCTGTATGTCTAATTTTCTTTCATATGTAATATTTTTCATAAGTTGTGAGAGTACAGTAAAAAATGTAATGATGGCGCAATTTGACAAATATTAGTCAATGTGATGTTCTGTCACTATACTGATAATATTGTTGTGTTCTCTTAAACAATCGGACTTACATTTAGTGCTCCAAGAGGCTGGAAGTGGTATCTTTTATCAGTTTTTGCTAGTTTTGCATAGTGCATAGGGGCTTGCAACCATTGGAAGTTGTATTGAATCTATAGAAAAAAAAAACAGATTAGATCATGTAAACATGAATATAAAACAGACATTTTCCATCACTGATGGGCGGATTGCAAAAAATAACCAAAAGGACTGTTTACCAATTCTTCAGAAAATGATATTTCTTTAAAAATATAAATTAAAAAAAAAATTAAACAGCCTGTGTGTTTGGTCTTTGTTCAAGTATTTTGTAAATAAGATTCTACTTAATCTTTTTTATTCTGCTACAGTAATAGAATTAGAATAGGGTCATAACTCCAAAAATGCTTCCAAATGGTTAGTTGTACCTAAATAATTGTTTAAAAACATCTGATATAAATGGCAATGAAGAAAGTTTATAAACTAAAATTGGTGTTTAAAAAATACTTACGCAGTAGTCATAGCTGTTGACATCATCCTCTGATTCATTCACACTCTTGTCTAGAAGAAACTGTTGAAAATAAACAATAGGCTGTTACTGACGATGCTGTCAGACTGCCTCTAGCTGCACAAAATATACTTATGTTTCTAATGTACATTACTTTGAGAAGTAATTGTAGTTTTGTTAACTACAGTGTCCAGAAAAAAAGTTGTAAACCCTCAAAAGATACAAATGGAAATTTCATAGTTTTTCCACGACAGGCTTTTTGAACCTCTCTGTAAATATCCAAAAGAGTTTATAGCACCCAGATTCATGATTCTCGAAGAAAAACATTGTATCAATTACTGTAAATAATGCGTAATTAATGTACAGGGGACGTGTGAAAGTAAAGTAAAAAAAAGAAAACAACCCCTAACTGAATTAAGCTCATTTAAGGGAGTATTGAAATAATTAGGTAGAAATGGGGGGCTGGGTTTGGAGGGCTCCACCTTAAATAAAGATCTGCAACATTGTGAGTTTGTTCTTCACCATTCAGGTGTGTGGAAGGTAGTCCTGCCATGATCTAAGGAAATCTCAGAGGAACTCAGAAAAGAGTTGTGTCAAGGGTTGCAAGGGTATCAGACAATTGGAGAAAGTTCAAGAGCACAGCCACTCTACCCAGGAGTGGTTGTCCAGCCCAAGCTTTGAGAGAACAAATTGGAAAATCATCAAGAAAGTTACAAAGAACCCCCGAGCAACATCCAAGGACCTGCAGGCCGCTCTCGCCTTGGCTAACGTGACTGGTCATAACTCGACTGTCAGTAAACTACTGAACGAGAATAGCGGTCTTGGAAGAATAAAAAAGAGAAAGGCACTGCCATCCAAAAAATAAAACATTGCTGCCCATCGGAAGTTCACCAAAGAACACAAACATGACCCACAAACTTTCTGGAACAATGTTCTCTGGACAGATGAGTCAAAAAGAGAACTCTTTGGCCTCAGTGAGAAATGTTACTGTACAGTATGTTCGGCAAAAACCAAACCAAACTGCATTTGGAAAGCGGAACCTTTGTGATGTGTGATTTGTTTTGCTGCCCCAGAAACTGGATGGCTTGCTATCATCAACACAACCGTGACTTTTGCATTGTATGAAACGATCTTAGAGGAAATTGTCAGGCCTCTGTCCGTGACTTGAAGTTGAACCAAAAGTTGGCCATTCAAGACATTGATCCTAAAGATATAAGTTCTACAGACGAATGGCTGCAGGAGACGAAATTCTGCATTTTTACAATAGTCTAGTCAGTTCTAGACCTAAACCCCATTGAAATGTTGTGGCAGGACCTGAACTGAGCTGTCCGTGCAAGAAAGCCCTCGAATGTCAAAGAGGTGAAGTTGAAGGGACTAATTCCTAAAAAACGATCAATGGTCCGGGAAATGTTTAGTTGCAGTCTTTGCTTCTCGAGTGGGCACCATAAGTTACGAATCTAAAAGTTTGCATACTGTACTTTGTCAAACACAGATAGATATTAAATCATTTGAGGACAAATAAGGAGTATTATGTTTTGTGTCATTTGTTTAGTTAGATTTAGAATATTTAAATTTAATAACATTTAGGTACAGTATTAAATTCTTTGGGACATTTTGTTTCGGTACAATATCAAGCAAACAAATGGAGTCTATATAGTATATACAGTACATGATCATTGTAATTCAAGTTTCAGATATCACTTGAGCACATGTCCCAGACTGACAGACATCTGATATTTTAAAAACACTTAAAACAAAGGGGTGTAGTTGACAACGGCAAGACAAGTCATTTGTGATTAATGCAAAGTATGTAAAGAAAGTCTGGAACATGGTAAAGCTCTTATACATAATTTGCCTATGCTAATATTTTGGTGGAAAAATATTTTGATAACCTGTGAGCTTTCACCCCTATTAACAAATGCAATAAATGTTAGAGCAGGTGGGCAATTTCCTTAGCAGGTCAAATGAGAAGAGAATTTGTCCCAAACTGCTGAAACACAGTGTATCTGTAGATACTGACGAGTCTACAGATGAAAAAGATCAGGATGTTTTACACAGTACTTTTTTTTTAACGAGATTCGACAGGGACTATGGAGTACTTCTGAAGTGAAAACTTTTATTAACAAATAGTTTCATAAAAGGGCAATGTGAAATTATGAAATGTTTAAAGACTCCGAGGTGGACTTTAACAGTGTCACTGGACTTGTTTCTGATTAAACCAATTTCATGGTCAAATTATACAATGACATTTCGCAGTCTTATTGTGAAATTCGATGTAAGTTGTAATAATACCCAATAACTGGCCAACTCTTCTTTAATAGAGCTTGGACGCGTGTTCCTTGTAAACAACCTGTTTGTCACAACCTCTGCAGCCAGAGGGCGCTCCTTCTCTGCCCTGTCTCTCATTTCCGGTTCCCTGCTGTCCTTCCATTGTCTCTCTCTCTCTGGGGCTATATATTTCCGGGTCTTTCATTCTGGCTTCGCTTAGCATTGACGTTAGGATGTCCTGAGACCCGCCTAGCACCAGGTCGCCCCACGTCCGCTACCTGAGGGCACAGGTTTCTATACGGCATTCCTGAACAGCTGAGCCCTGGCTAACCCCCGTCTTGCCGCTACGCATAGGGTCTTTTCACTCTCCTGCCATTCCACAGTTCGTCCTTTCCGACATCCGTGACACTATTATTATTAGTTATTCACCATTTGATTATTCCATTACTTTCTTCTATCATTCTCTTCATAGTTTATGCACATATTTTACAGTTTGAAAATGTTACAGCATTAATTTTAGGATTACAGCATTATATATTAAGTATATGATTTTTTTGTAGATCAGTGATGGAAAGCATAAATCTAAAATAATTATAACAATGGTTCTGTTGATTAATACACAATGTAAAGTACAGTATGGGTTTGTTGTAAAGCATTTTATTAATTTCACATTTAATAAAATACAGTATTTTACCAACAGAAAGTTGCACGATTTAATATTTGTAGTACTGAGATTATTAAAGTAAAGTAAAGTGAGATGATTGCTAAAGACTGCTCAACTGGGGGTTAAATAAGGAGTCTATATCTCCATCTTTGGGTTGAAAATAACACAAGCCTCAGTCATTGTAACTACTGAATTTTTTACATTGCTGGACATATGAAAAAATGTAATTTGGTAACCTGAGAGGTAATTCAAGGACATTCATATTTATTCATATTGATCTCTTTTGGTGGACATGCAGCCAATTTAACTAAACACAAACATTTTAGATAAGCAAATCAACATTTTGTAGCAGCAGAGGGAATTATGAGAAAAATATCACAGAGTTGTTTGGTTTACTGCACATTTATTTCAAGAAATGAGCACTGAGGAAAATGCGAAAAAAAAACACCAAGGATTCAAGTACAACTTACTTTGAAAGCTTCTGGAAGAAATTCTATCATAAATAACACAGGGCAGGCTTTAGCAGAGCCAAGTTTGAATGTAATGAGAGCCTGGGTACATCTGAAACAGGAGCAATTAAAGTTTATGAGAAATTCATATTACTGCATGGGTGGAGGTAACAAAGTATTAGAAATTCCCACCAAAAGCACCTTGTTCTATAAGTTTAGAGCAATAGTTAACTTAATGTTAAACTTTTATCCGATTGTCTTATTTCAGGCAGTCACAATGGCCAGTGGTCCAGGTGATCAAACCAGTGTTATCAATCTAATCCTTAACTGTAAAGTTCAAACTAAATCATATGCTGCAAAATCATTAAGTCAGCCCCCTTTAAACTTCAATATTTAACAGAAACCGCTTAATTCCTAGTGTGATCAATAAGCAAACTGCAAGGTTTTACTATGATATTGTACAATGTATGCATTACATACATACTGTATTACCAAGCAATAGGTTTATTCAATGCTGAAAAGAGAAGAAAGAAAACACAACGTTTAGGCCGTGGAGCCTTAGAAAGACACACCTGAAGAAGGCTCCACAGCCGAAACGTTATGTTTTCTTTCTTCTCTTTCCAGCAGGGAATAAACCTATTACTTGTTCCTTCGCAGCCTACGCATGCTGACCCAGCTCCCCACCTGAACTACATACGTATACTGTATAAAGTGTACGTACACATGTTAATGATTAAATGATTGTTTTACCAATTACTTTGAAGGTGTTGTAAGGAAAATCTGAAAGCATCTGCACTTCGGTACCTTTCACTCTCAATAACAGCATAGGCCACCTCCTTTCTCCCATGGTAGATGGCTTCGTGCATGAAGGATGCTTCACTCTTGTTCAGGGTGATTTCCGCACCTTTACTCAAGAGCAGCTTTACGGCTCCTGTGTGCCCTTCTCTGGCAGCCAGGTGCAGGGCAGTATTCTTTCACACAAAGACAGAGAAGTGAAATTCTAGTATGTACTGTATACCGCACAATGTCCTTCCATTGTCTCCCAGTCGCACATCGCAAATGACATATCATGTCCTGTTCAGTTTAGCAGCTGTAAAACTACCAGTGTTTGCTTATGGAGACAGGGAGTAAATATTATGGAGCACAATACTGTAGAATAATCAATTAAACATTACCCATGTGTTTCCTGAGGTACGAGGGGTAGATATCTGGCTCTGGGCTGGGGTAATTGACCTTGTCTCCTGACCTGGCTTTAGTGAATTTTGGCACCTGCTGTTGTACATGACACCACAGAAATAGCTGAAAGGCGGGACAACATCTTTAAGAATAGCCACTGGACCTTCAGTAGAATGCAGACCCCCATTCATGGTAATAACATTGTTGGACTTAAACAACATTGTTGGACTGTAACACTGCTGCAATTCAGGGCACTGTGTGAAATACACCTCGTGTGCGTCTCTTTCACTGTTCTCCAGAAGTGGCCATTTTCGTTACAATTAAACTCATCTCAAACCCTCACTGGGCTGTGCTGTGACTCCTTGCATCCCCACAGAGGGAATTAGAGAACTTGGAGAACTTAGCACGAACATGGGGGAGAATACAGTATGCAAACTGCATATTGACTTATATACTAGTCACCACACAGCCCTATTGCACAATAAAGTGTACACTAGTACAGTAGAACAATATTTCTGAAGTTACTCATCATGTGCTCTTCAATGAAGAACATGATAATAAAATAACCCTAAAATCATAACATTCCTAAATATTTTTTTACATGACTCTGTTTTAAAAAAAAGCCTTCAATGCAGATGCATTTTTTGTAATCTGTGAAGGCCATCTGGAGTGCCTTTGTCTCAGGGTCCCAGAAGGGAAGCCTGTGGGTCCACACTCCAGGTGTCACACAGCTGGTGTGCCCTTCAGCGAGATACCCCGTCCTTTCACTTCCCCTGCACATGCCCAGCTGCAAAAATGGATCTCCAGGCTGTCATAGCAAATGTTAATGTGTTCTCAATGGACTGAACTGGTTCAATAAAGGAATAAGAACACTGTACGTGCTCATGATATATATTCATTCAAGACCTATCTCTGACGCGCGGGACATTGAGTGCACAGACCATTACCAAGATTGCCCTGTGGTAATAAAAAGGTTTCTGTCACCTTCATATCTAATTTGCTCCGTACTTCCTCAGCTTCAGAGTATCCTTGACTCTCTCTGGCCCATCAGTGTCGCTGATCATAACACAATTCCATCCAGTTTAACTGTTTCACTGCTTTTGTTCCAAACATCCCACGATGTTTTCAACTGCTAACTGATCTAGTCTTCATATGCAAACACTGGGATTTGTGCTGAATGTGACTAAAACATTCTACTTGGATATCTGAGTGATAAATGTATAAGTGCAAATTAGGACTAACGTGAGGAATAATCAGTTGTTTGACATTGATTGGAAATGAACACTAAGTGGGCTTGTTTTATGCAAGTTTGTTATTAGAAAATGTGTCCTGTACATGTGCTGCTTACAGTACTTGGTAGTGATGGGTGAATTAATTTCTTAATATAAAGAGACTGCCATATGTTAACAGTTTTTAAGTCTTAAAAAATTAAAAAAACAATCTTCCATTGTTACCTAATGTTGCTATGCCTGCAAAGGAGAGGAGAGTTTGTAGAAAAATAAGATTTTTAAGTTTTCCTTTGTGCATTACATTGCACAGCATTACCATACTAGTGTAGAGACCGAATACTGGAACAGCCCATGCAATCATACCCCATCTTCATCGACCTTATCCATAAGTTTAATATTTGTTCCCAAAAGTATCTTCATGGTCTGTGTATAACCTTCTGCGGCCGCATAATGTAAGCATGTCCAGCCCTTGTGGTCACTAATGGAACAGGAAACACAGGCAAAGGAAAGCAGAACTCATTAAAACAGTGGGGAGGCATCAGGGGGAGTACTTCACCAGACAGATATTCTGGTAAGGATTTCAACTTTTTTTACATTTAAAGAAACAGAGAGAGCCGGCAAACGGCAGGACATTTTGCATGCTATGGATATGAAGTTCTTGTTGTTTTAGTTTGAAATAGGATTTCTAATAATTTGGGCTTCTGCTGTGATTGGGGTTAACACAGTCATAACATTCTTTTGTCAAATAAACTGCTACTAGTTAGCTAAAAGATAATTGTTCATTATAGTAAACGATTGTGTATAAAGTGGTAAAAAATCCCGGTCTCTAACAATCAATATGTTTACAATGATCAGTTTCATTCCTTTGCTTATTTGTAAAAGATTTTTATTTTCCAGGCTTGATTATTTTAAAGCAGTGCTTGATGATGTATCCAGACATGTTCTTATTAATTAACAATATGCCCATGTTATCTAAAACTAAATCTCTTCCACCTGTTTTTGCATCATTCCACTGGCTTCCTGTGAATTTCACAATTAATTTTCAAATACCGTACTTCTGATTACATTTAAGGGCTTAAATGTTTTGTCTCCGTATGACATCACTGCAGTGTTACCTCCCTGAACATCAACACAGTGAACTTTCTGAACTCCAGCAGTCTTTCAGTTACTAGTAGGGTCTGAATGCTGAGAGACAGTGGTTTCTGTTCTGATGTTCCACAGAGGGGAAATGCTTTCTTAGCCCTTATTATATATGCAAGTCAGTCAACGCTTTGAAATCCTCAAGGCCTCAAACTTACTTTCACACAATGCCTTTTAAATCATTTATAATTGTTTTGGTATTTTTTACATTATGTGTATTAATTCGTATGGTATCAATGTTTTTGCTTTTGTTTTGCTGTACGTAAGCTTGAGATGCTCTGTAATGAAAGGTGCTATACTACTACTACTACTATTAGTAGTATTGAACTGCATTAGAGTATGTTTACCCCTGCGTACCTGAGGAACAAAGCTCCTTTCCGGAGAAGCAGGTCCACTACCTTGGTGTGTCCTCCCACAGAGGCCAGGTGGAGAGGGGTCAACCCTTTCTCATCCCCCTCATTCAGAAGACGGGTGTCTACCATGGTCTCCAGCAGCCTGCGGCATGTGTTGATCCGCCCATATCTTAACAAGCAATGAAAAACACTGGATTTTAAGTGGAGCTGGATGGAACAGAGTAACCATTGTACTGTACATTGTTTCAGGATTCAGACCCAGACCTGCTTTCCAGATTTCAGTCTTATTTTAAGTATGTACAGCATGGTAGTAATCACGGCGGACATCTAAAATGCAATCACAGCCGATCGACAGCAAGGTGGGGAATAACAGTCTATGCTTTGCTCTGATCAGAGCTGGTGTGATTTGACCCAGAATGTGATCTACCAACCCTCAGGCACCAATCCAGCACCACCCACAGAAATATTGGCCAAGCTCACTGCGCCCAAAGAGAAACTTGGGCACTCTTGGAAAGTTCTTTCGAGTGACGTCACAGTTAACAGTCTCCCATTACACCAACAAGCCTGTTACATACGTGCATAACAGTCTCAGGATCTTTACCACTCCCCAGAGTTTTTCAACTAATAACACAGTCATTTAAACATTGTCATGTGTAAGAAGAGGCCATATAGTCCAATTGATTCACTCTGACATTGCTTAAGGCAAATTTTAATCTTACCTTGAGACAGCTGCCAATCTGATTCAGTATTAAGTCGGAGACAAAGGTACAGAGTTCCAGTACTGTGATTGTCATTTACAGTACTACTATGACAATACTGCTAGACCCATGTAATTGTTCCTCATTTCATGCCGGCAATCCCACTATAAAAGATGGTAACCGTTGTGGGTGTTATTTAATTAACTCTGACAAATACTTACTCGGCTGCAAAATGCAGAGCTGACTTTTTGTCCTTGGATTTAAGATTCAGTGATACTTTCATATCCAACATGTTATTTACTGAATCTGAGACACCCAAGCGACAGGCGTAGTGTAGGGGTGTGCATCCTTCGTTATCTTCACTGTTCAGAAGTCCCTTTACATCTTTGTGCTGTAGCAAAGAAGACTGAATAAGACCAAGGAGCAAATATCTGGAGAACGCATATTTAATTGTAGAGTAAGGGAGAGGAGTAATCTCCAGAAAACACCTTTCAGTTATAAAATACAAATTATATGCCCACACTTCAATCTTACTATTGCTTTAAGAGAGATATTGAAGAAATTATCTGTCATTAATGATGAACTTTAGGCCTTGTACATGTTTTATTTATTATTATCATTTTAAATTGTTTTTTAAACACTCAATTAACGTTGTTAAAATGTTGCAAAGGACCATAAATCGAATGAAATTGTGCTTCTGCAAAGTGTGTGGTTGTAACTTAAAGCACTTTACTTAAATTACTTTATTTCTGGAACTTTCCACAGCCTGTATTTACAGTAAGTTGCTGATATATGGACAATTATATCACAGAAGTCAGGAAGTGTTCTAATCTTCAACTTAGTTTATATATTTGATAAAGCTTTAAGTGACTAGGTAGTGTCTCTAAGAGTCTAGATAAAGTGTAACAACTGGCAGCTTCAAAGTAAAGGGAAAGTTTGCTGTGTTGTAAGGTGTCCAGATCCTGTGAGCAAAGCAATCATAGTTTTCTTTGGGTTACCTTAGTTAACTAAGTTCTGGGTAAATGATTAACTGTTAATCAACAGTACAGGAAGACGCCATTTAAGATCAGATGAAGACAGAAAAAGGAAGGACAGGCCACAAGAGAGAGGGAGACAGGAGGACAGAACTTAAAGTGTGCGCCAGGCGAGAGGTTCTTGTTCGAGATCACGCGAAAAGACCCAACTGGACCTACAGTAAGTATTTGAACCTTACTGTGAGACTTTGCTATTCTGTAGTTTTCTAGTGAACCTGAAGTTCCTGAGAGAAGTATCCCTCCATTAACACAGTCTCTCCTTCTGAGTGGGTGCATTTTAGAAGAGGGAGGTACACTAGATTCCTATTTGTTTTGTGGCATTTGGGTTTGCAGAGAGAGATTTAATTGTAGATTGTATTCTATTTAGTTCAGAAGATATCTTATCTGTTATTCTGGCCTTTGCATGCACTAAGAGTTGAATACTTGGTAAGAGTTTGGGATTTTTTGTGGGTGGTGAGGGCGTTAGGCCTCTTGGATGCCTTGTCTGTACATACTGTTTATGTTTGTGTTGTGTGTAGTGTTTGTATTGTCACTGTAAATAAAAATTTGTTTAACCATATGTGCCTAATTTAGTACTCTTTTCACCAAAGCCAGAGGATAAAGATTTCACGTGCCTCTAATTATACCAACCGCTCGGGTATCCTTACAAGAGAGAAATCCTTACAAGTTGGGGTTAGGATCATCTATCTTATTTATTGATTTATCTGCTCGGTCATTTCCTGATTTTCTCTTATTTCATAACATCACTTTTTTTAACAATGTATTTTCTACTCCTTTCATAGGCTTTTTGATTTTTTAATGAAGTTTTTTGCTCTTTTTTTCTTCTTTAGGAGTGAGTTGCTGTGGAGATGCTAGGGAGAGGGCCAGAGAATAGGAGGGCAGTTTTGTTCTGGTTTTTGATTCCTGTTTGTTTTCTTGTTGGCAAAAAAAAAGATTTTAATAAAAGAAGACCTTCTCTTTTGATGTATTAAAAAATCCATGTATAAAACATATATGTATAAATGTTCCCACTTTGATATGTGATCCTGCTTTGCATCTAGTTAGATAGACTCTGGCTCATCACAGCCTTCAAGGGCTAAAGTGATTACTGCCAATAAATGGATGGACATGTACTTCCTCACATGTTATGCAGATTGGTTTTGCTCAACTTCCCTAAAATGGATTATTGGTAATATTCACCATCTCTCCTTTCAATACAAAAAAACGAGGCAGCTGAGTTAAAACTGTCTAATCCCTAGAAGGGTTACTAGGGATTACTAGACAACGAAGAAACAGAAAATATAAATGTGCAATACCTGCAGAAATTTTTCAGGGAGGTTTTTCAGTCCCTTTGGCTGCAAAACAGCCAAATGCAAAAAATTGCAACCCTGTTTGTCTCTTATCTTCACATTCGCTCCTAAATTAAAACAAAGAGAACATCTTTGACATGTGGAACCATTATCATTGTGGACATAAAAGACAATACACTAAACACATTTGCACTCAACACATATTTTAGTCCTAGAACAATGTGCACGCAGACCGACCAAGGCGAAATTAAATTAATAAGACATTGCTATGTAAACACAAGCAAAGAAAACACCTTAGATTTGCAGAAGGGCGTCTTCATTTGTTTGCGGAGTAATACTGTACCTTTATTTAGCAGAAGTTCCACAGTTCTCCAGGCTCCGCAACGCGTAGCCAGAAGTAGTGGAGTGTGGCCCTTGCAATCAATGCTTTCAATTTTTGCACCCTATATATACATGAAAAAAACACAATCGAAAAGTCTATGTGGGCAGAGAAAATAATTAATATTTTATTAGTAATGAATGTTATTTTGGTTAATAATATACCCCTTCCAGCACTTTGTAGTCTTTAAAATGAAAGTTCATGAAGAAGTCAAACCCTAATCTCATCCACCCAATATTTATTAGTATAAATATCATGTTTATAGCTTATTCGCTAGTGCATTTCTTTTCACATCATGTGTTCTACCCCCTATTCACCCTTGCAGTAGCTCCCTGGCTTCTCCCTCATTAAAGGTGAAGGGGTTCCATCAGCCTCAGCCCTCTGCACAGGCAGTAAAGCTTACTAATCTGAATCAAGCTTCTTCTCCGTCTTAATCAGGTTTTGTCCAAACTATAACTACATGATTTTAAAATCATACAAGCAAAATTGTCAGTTAAGAAAAATTGGTGGTCCAAATTTTAGACACAAACAATGCGTCTAGAACTGCCAATGTTATTCATATACTGTACGTTAAACCTTTTGTGATAAATCTGCAAGAATCAGAGATATGGATCCTTCGAAATGCTTCAGTTAATATGCTGTCAGATTTAACTGCAATACTGTAATTAACTTGCATGTTGCTTAGCTTGTGTGGAAGTTGAATGGACACAAATATTTTCCCCTAATTTGGCGTACATTTTATGGAAACGGAACACAAAACCCTATCGAATAAATGTTTGCACTTGCCATTCTGTTTTAGTAAACAATGGAGTTTGTGTGCACAGTCAGCATCTGGCCTGTTTTCAGATGTATAAATACAGCCCAGCATGAAGGCTGTCATCTCAGTTATATACAGTACATTACACAAATTTTACTTTGAATTACTAGAAGTGTTTACCTTTAGGAGGAGGTATTCTACCAGGTCGACGTGATCAAATATTGAAGCCCTGCATGCAATAGAAATATAATTATTCTATGAATTAACCAGCAATATTTTATACAAAAAACGATGTAAAAAGGTGAAACTGCAAAATTACAGTACCACCACATGACAGTTCAAATTATATTAATGATCATTAATATTAAGTCTTAATATTGAGTGTTATTAATTTAATTATGAACCACTCTCTGCTATGCTCTTATAACAGCAATAATAAATTATAATAATACAAGGAATTAATGTGTGTTTAAAAGTCCTAGGATTTGGGGGAATGCTAAAGATCTTAAAATCACACTCTTGGGCTAAAATCAATTCAATCAACATCTTGTTTTGATCTGGAGGTTTTGGTAAGTGCTTTCAGTCGTAAGTGCACAATTACATTTAATTCCAATTTGCTTTCCTGGTCCATTTTAAGTTCCCCTCTCTGTGTTGTCAGCAAACTAGACTTGAGGTCCACATCCCCTCTGCTTCACAATTGAATCCCTTGTGGTGTTCGACACTGTTCAGCTCTGGCCCAGAACAGATGAGTAGTATTTGCATGCCACTCTCAACAAATCCCAGCTTCACGCAATGAAATTTCATGACCACAAACTTGAATGTAGGTGGAACAACACTTGCTTTCAAGCAATGCTTATAATTCTAAAGTACTTCACTGTTTGTCAGCAGGTTAATGTTTCTTTTGGAAGTTTATTGAAGTAAAGAAAAATCATCCTAGAACCCCTTTTTCATCTCTTTAGTGTCCAAAGGGAGCCTTATAAAGGGTTTTCAAGACTGTTTTCAGGTGCTCTATAGGCACAATTTTTTTTTTTCCATCGGGTTAGATTTTC
Organism: Lepisosteus platostomus; assembly: GCF_059453375.1. Lineage (NCBI taxonomy): Eukaryota > Metazoa > Chordata > Actinopteri > Semionotiformes > Lepisosteidae > Lepisosteus > Lepisosteus platostomus. Next base: position 7,439,503 of record NC_142618.1, on the reverse strand, counting down.
CCAGCTCCAAATGGGAATTGAGTGGCCAAAGAGTCTGGCCGAACCGATTCTGCGTCATCCCCTTCCCCCAAGTGAGGTGCTCTGATGGGAAGAAGGGTAGATCAGTGACGTTTGAGGGGATTGCTCCCTGCCGATGTTTGATTGGGGTGAGACTGTTTGTGTGGAGGGTTCCTATTAGCAGCAGATGTGACAGACAGTGGAGCCCAGATACAGAAGGTGGAAAATGTAATAAAGAAAAATAATTAAATGTACTGGCATCTCAACATCCACAATGAAGAGATGCAAATACCAAATGGCTTTACTGTAAGTTAGGTGTCACAGAATCTCACAAAGTCAGAAAATAAGAAGAACTGAGTTTATCCTATAATCACGAAGCTTGAACTAAAAAAAAAGCAAACTGACTTTATGTCACGCTCGTAAACCCCTCCTCTTAAGAACGCTCCAGCCCTTCCTTGTTTTTTACTCATCTCCCGCACCTGCCTCCAGTTCCAGCCCCCCGTGCTATAAAAGCCAGACGTTCCTGCCAATCTGGGCTCTGCATTGGAACACGGACACCTGGAGGCTCACCTGTTACCGAGTCGCCCCACGTCCGCAGCTCGGGTGGCATTCGCCTCCTAGGTGTCCTGAACCAGCCGAGCCGGGACCTGGAGTGTCTGGTCCCATGACCCCCCTTTTATTCCCCCGTCCCTCCGCCGGATCCTACTCCGGCTTTTAACTCTGTTTGTCTGTCAGGATGGATCACCCGGTCTTGGACTTTTGCTACACCCATGGATTTGCCTCGGACTCCCTTGGACTGTTTGCCTCGGCCACACCTCCCCTGAACACCAGCACACAATGGACACGCCACCTGTTTTCCTTCCAGCCCCTAGCATGCCTTTTTCCCTGTGTTTTCCTCACTCCTCCCCGGATTGTGTTGTCTGCATAGGGTCCTGAAAGAACGCTTTGTGACGCTTTAGCTATGATAAGCAATCACAATCCATAAAGTGCACAGGGAAGCTTCATAATCAAAACATTAGACATTAGAAAGGAAGAAAACAATATATGTAAAGTATAAATTAATAAATCAGATGGAATATATATGTTTTAAAGAAAGCTCACTTATGCAAGGGAGTCTGATGAGCTCCATCAATGATGTTTACCACCTCTTCCACACGGTCATGAGACGACAGCATTAGTTTGACAGCTTCAGTGGCACCTTGTGTACAAGCAAAGTGTAGAGCTGTGGATTTGTCACACTGTTGAAAAGGAATGAAAACAAGAATCCAGAGGTTTCATGCACAAGGCAAAGCCAAACAGATGCAACAGACATTCAATTTGAAGTAATTCAGACTAACTGCCCTGCTTCTCTAGAAAAGTAAATTGGAATGTTAATTTAATAAGAGCTTTTAGGACAACTGGCCTATTAGAACTGTAGTCTGTCTTCCATTCTGTGGAAGCAGGGTCTCAGGGCACAGATGTTTTTTTCACTCATCTCAATTTAGCTTTCAGTAAGTTTTCCTTCACATGCTGGTCCTCCTCGATGTGAGAGATGGAGGTGTTACTTCAGGAAAATAACATTTCACTGAGAATACTGTGTATTGGTTTGCCCTCAGTTCAGTTTAGCAACATTCACATACTTGTATAATTGTTCATAGTTTAAATGTGTACCTTATTAGGGACAAAATGTGATAAAGAAAAGGGCACTACTGGATAGTTTCTCTGAGGCGCGTACTGTTTTTTGTTACCTGTTGCAGGTCTATTTTTGCTCCGTTATCAATGCACAACGTAATCACTTCAATGTTTCCTCCATGAACAGCAAGATGAAGAGGGCTGCTCGAGGATTTATCCAGATAATTAATATGAGTGAAAACAGAGTGGCCCATTTCTTCTCCTTCATGAGGGGAAAAACAAAAACATTTTTTTTTCTTCCAGAAAAAAGCTGACATCTTTGTGACCTACAGAATGCACAGCTTTCAAAAGATCTGGAAGCAATATTGATTCGTACAGCATGTATTTATAATACACAGTAAAATAATTTCTGCTGTATTGTACATGTCTGATCACACTCTGTGATATTAACACTAAGTGCTTCTCTTCTGTTGCTGCCTTTTTAAGATGTTGTAAGTTAAAACGTTTTAAATGCAAGATTACATGGCGTACTCCTAAGTACTGTATATTGAGAGTGGGTTGGAGGGTTTTTAACAAGTTTTAGTTTCTTTAATTTGGGATGATTCAATTAAAGGATGTGGGACAAGTTAATAAACATCACAATGTTTTTTTCCTTCCAATTGAAGAATAGTCTCTAAAAAAAGGGCTCACAATTAAAACCAAAGGAAGGCAGGATAAATATTTGTTCTAAACCAAAAGCCAGACTTTGCAGCTGTAGGCCCTCTTTGAGTGGAGTTTTGTACAGGAGTAATGTAAACCGAAAAGGAATAGTCCATGTGTTTGTATGATGTCAGACCTACCCTTTTTCAGAATGATTTCCATGGACTTCTTTGCACCTGCAAAAGCAGCTGCATGAACAGCAAAGTGCCCCAACTTGTTCTGTCGACACAGCTTGGCACCGTGCTTCAGCTAGGAAGGACAAAAGAAAATATCATATGTGCAATGAATATAATTCAGTGGATGTCCTTTTTTTACTTGATCATCTCATTCTTCTGTTTGCCAATCCATTTATGCATACTAAATCTGAAAACAGTCACACGTGACACATCATTTTGTCCTTTTCTCTGATTGGGACTGTTCGTTTATGATCGGCTCTTATGCTGTGCCTGGCTAGCATGCATCTGACATTTCCCTTCAAATAAAATGCCACAACCTACTTATAAAACAGTGATATACAGAGCTCTTGTATATGCTACAGACCTGCATAAAAAAGTGGCGGGGGTAGAAATGTACAACAGCACATGATACAGCAGAAAAGCACAAAGGCCATTGTTACCAGACATCTTAAGGCTACACTTGAGACAGAGGGAGTAAACATTACAGACTTCAAAGTTGTAAGACGTGCAAAGTGCCTGGCCATAATGAAAATTTAAAGAATGCCATTCCATCTCACAGCATACAAAGAAAGGGTATCAGACGTAGGTGAAACCCTGCCATGTGTTTTTACAGACTCTGGAATGCAGCTTTGAAGGTGTTTGAACACGGGTCACAGGCCAAGAGGAAAACAAGGGAGCAGATCAGAATGTATAAAATGTATCAGCTCTGGACAGTGGACTATAGCATCCAAAAACACCATTGGGGACGAATCTCTGAAAATGACTAGAGTGTCAGAGTGTTGGACAGAGACAAGTCTTTGCTCACCCCTAAAATCAAAGGACAGGGAACAAATGGCGTAATGCAATAACATCAACATCAGTAAATCGTTGAAAGTGAACTGATGCTTGGATTTTCTTCGATTAAAAGTCAGGTTTTCCTTATAAAACGTTTCAGATTTTACTTCAAACCTTTGTCAGCTGGGGGAGTCTATGCCTGAAATGGGTACAGTCTCATTCGGTGTTTCAACTGGCTTCTTATGATTGGTCTGTTCTTCATATGGCAGGCAGACACCTGCTCTGTTGTTTGATTTTCCAGTTTTGTTGTTGGAAGTGGAAATGGCCTTTGGGGAAGACTTTAAATTCCCAGGCTGCCTGATGATAATCACACAGAAAACACTTCCAAGTGTGAACTGGTGCATTTACAATGTCTTTCAGACTGCAGAAAGTTAGGTTACTGAACCAGACTTACACTAAGCCACTGAGCCCAGTTACAGATGCATAGTTTTCCAGGTAATGAGGAACAGAAGAGAACAAAGCAAATATATATATAGTATACCTGTCTTTGCCTATATGTACTGTAGCAGCATTTCAGTCATACATCAAAATGAATGTTTTTGCAATTCCCTTACCAGAATACCAAGTGCTTCATGGTTGTCAATAGAACAGGCTAACATGGATGGTGTGTTTCCCAAGTCGCCTTCCAAGTTGGAATTGGTACTGCTGTGGCACAGCAACAGCTGTTGATATAGAAGACCCACTGTTTTCACCTCAGGTAGTTACAAACACTTCAAAATTACCTCATAGTTTAAAACGGAAAAACTAGTAAAATTACAGTACATTATGTCCAGCTTCTAGCATTTACTCCACTGCCTAAGTGAAGAAACATACTCCACCAAGTACAGTGTAAATCAGCATCACCAAATCCATATCTGATCAAATTATTATGTTAGTATATTCTTATTGGTGTCGGGTGCTGTTTCTGGACCTTTCTGGTATCGTTTTTTTTTACTCCATTCATATTTTGTATTTGCCGTGCATCATATTTCAATAACTACTACACAGAATTCCGCAATGTGTTAGGGAACCGCATTGTTGTTTCATACTATTATGCAAAATCGTCTCAATGCAAAAATACTTCATGTGGCTTTCACAGGTACAGTAGCTATGCATGAAAAGCAGAGGTACATAGGCAAAGCAACATTTGAAAAGGGGGAACAAGCCCTGTAATTTAGCTTCTGTAAAACTCTGCCATGAGGTAGTTTGTGCTAACAGGTTATACCAAGTAACAGATTTAATTTTCTTACATCAACTAGGTTATTGTGCCAAAGGTTAACAGCCAGATGAAGAGGAGACAGCAAGGAATTGTTTAAGATATTAGGGTCTGCTCCCAGCTGTAGCAGCGCGTTACAGCTTTCCATCTGTTTTTTTTCCACAGCCCAGTGCAATGGAGTGTTGCCCAGGTCATCAACAGCATTTAGACCTCGGAAAGAGAAGATCTTATGTCAAAGGTCATTTGAAGTTGAGGTCAAACACTGTAATTAAACTCAAATGGTAAGTGTTGTTATAGCAAGTGTTCAAGCATATTCTTTTAAAAAATAATTTTCAAAAGGCTGATCTCATGAAAAGTGAAGTGAAATGGTACTGGATCTGTTTTCTTGTATGACAACTTTATGCTAATTTCATTTGATTCAATATCAAGTCAAATACCCTGTATAGTTATACTGTTTTACATGTTGCTATTATGCAATTATTAATCAGTGATGATGTTTGGACCTGTGGACCTGTAGCCATGTGTTATCCTTGAAGACTGGAGAGACAAGACACTTTCTTTCTTTGGGCTGACTCTTCAACGTAAATGCAGGAGCTACCATTAGCCTAGACATGCTACATCACAGACAAGATTAACAGGACATATATAGTACAGTATATAGACTCTCATATTTTACATTTCATCAACCATTTATTCCTCATATTCATTCATCCATTTTCTAACTGCTCTATCCAATTCGGGTTCGCAGGAGAGCAGTAGCCTATCCTGGCAAGCAATGGGTGCAAGGCAGGATACATCCTGGATGGGACACAAGTCCACAGTCGGGCAGACAGACACGAACGCAGGTGTACACACACTTGCACCAGGGCCAACTTTTCCAACAAGCCAATTATCCTACTAGTATGTTAGACTGTTAGAGGAAACTGGAGCACCTAGAGGAAACCCACAGGAATGGAGACCATGCAGAATATACAAACTCCATGCAGATAGCACCCCAGGAATTGAACCCAGGGCCCCAGCACTGTTAGGTACCAATACTAAGCACTGTGCCACCATGCCAACCAACTTAGATACATTACTTTTTTAAATATTGAACATAAATTTCAAACACAGTTAAATAGTTACTTTATGTGACATACTACAGAATTATTGGTGTTTTTTATTGTATTGTAATTATATCAAAGGTGTGATTAAAACGTTCTACTAGGGTTTATTTTAAAGTTGTACTGTACTGTTTACTACAATGATACCCTACTTAAATCACATTTATAACATTAGGCTGAAGCTACTGTACTTGCAAGAATAAGCTATTGTGATTCTTTCAACAGACTGAACATACTGGTATTGGCCAATAGTCTCTTTCAGTCTCAATCCCTGAGTCTTTGTGTTGCTCTTCCATGACACACCTTGCGCTTGATAATGGCACCTGTCCTCATGTCCCAGCATGCTCCAGCCCAGGGTTACTGTCAGGTGCACTGCTCCCTGCACACTTTCACATCCTAGTAAACCTTTGGGAAGAGGAAGCCAACTCCCAGCGCTAAGAACTCTAGAAAGAATTTCAATGCAATGCATGACCTTCAGTATGTAGAGGCAGAGATGTTGAAGGTTTTGGGGTTACTGAAGCATGCAGAAAAAAATAGATCTGCTCTTTCTTATGTACAATACAGTACCTGAAATTAGCGCCACATTTTTGCAGTCCTTAAGTTACAAGATGTTTTGTGTCTTTCAGTGGAGCTACAGGAATTGAAAATCAGCTCACCTTCTGGCCCAGCCATGTTGACAATGAAGTGAATGATCCCATGATGTCCACCAGCAGCAGCAAAATGAAGAGGGGTTGCTCTGGCTTCATTGCTGGTGAGCAGACAATCTGGGTTCTTGTTTATAAGGTCCTCAAGGCCGGACTTATTACCTTCCAAAGCCAACTGATGTAATAGCGAGAGTTAAAAAGCTTTAGAACTAAAACATGCTTGACAATAACCCCCAAGAATATTAGTACACATCTGAATGGAAAAAATATTATTTCTGTTGTTTCTGCCATCCAGAAGTTTCTTCTTTTGGAATACTGTCTACAAATCTATAATGATGACTATGTAAAATGTGCCAAAAAAACACAATTATAATGCAATTTCTTCACACATTCTAAACAAAATAATTAAACATACAGTAAGGGAAAACCATGTACTGTAGTACTATAAATATACATGTACATAACATAGCAGCAAATCCTTGCAGATTCATAAGGATAGATATGCTCCTTGGCATAAAATCACTAGTGTCTTTTTAGTCAATAGAACTATATTGGCTCCGTTTCATTTAAAAACTACTGATGTCATTCAAGTAGGTTTACAGTGAAATGAAGAATCGGTGCCAAGTAAATCATTGTGGATTCAGGACTCATTCAGGAAAATCATGGGCAGAAATACAGTACATATTTTTATTAAATCAAATACAAATATCAGGAGAAAAGTTCCATTGGAAACTCCAGCAATCACAGTGTTGGAGTTCAGGTATTGTACCATTGTTCCAGTGCTCACTGAACATTGCTACTTAGATGCATTGTTGATTTTTGTCTCCAGATTTACAGAAGGTTTCATTATAAGATTCGGTAGATCCAGTGTGATTACCACATACAGTATGAACGTAAAAAGAAATTATACTGAAAGTTTATTAACTCAGATTCAAAATTAATTTATGCATTTAAATTCTATGAATTGATTTGGAATTTGTCAACAATAAGCCACAAAGCTGAATTCAGAAAGACCCAGTTTAAAACTCCCAAAGGAAAATCACCAATGGCCATTTTTTTACTGGGTTACCAATGTTTCTGTGTGATTCCCTGGTTTATTTTTCCTTGTCCAAGAAAAAAACATAACATGGTTTTAGAGCAACTTCATATTCTTTTGGGGCTTGTTGTAGAGGTAAGACTGGCTATTGAATTGATAAGAAATCAAGAAAAATTCTCATTTCTTAGACTTTGTGGTTACTAATGCTCTTTTCACATTCCATTAAATTGAAATCACGTATTGATCAACTAGGATGTACCACTAGGACCATCATACCAGTGCAGGAGGAGTAAGGACAGCGCATACTGTCGTCTGAAATCTTCCCCCCTCTCGACTCTCACAGTGCCTACACCAGTCGCAAGAGTGAAGCAGCTCTCTCCAGCAGTGCATGGAGAGGACAGTGGCTTCTGCTAGACTAAACCCCTTCATGCTGAGCAAAAAACAAACTGAGCACCGAACCAGACACCTTCTGTGTCATCTATGCCAGCAACTTTACCTCTTGGGAGGCACCTTCTTCAAGTCTTTCTTACAGTAAATATACACTGTATTATTTTTAAACTTCACAAAGCAAAACTGTGCCTTTATGCAAACCAACCAATCTATTGGTATAACCTTTTAAATACATGTAAGTTTTGTAAATATAATTATGATTTAATAATAATAATTTCTTACACTTACTGTATATAGTCTAAAGACTCCACTCAAAGCACTTTACAGGTAATGGGGACTCCCCTCTACAACCGCCTACAGTATATGTGGCCCCCACCTGGATGATGTGACAGCAGCCATAGTGCACCAGTACCCTCACCCCACTCCAGCTATCATGAGGAGGAGAACAGAGCAATGAAGCTAATTCACAGATGGGAATTATTAGGTGGCCATGATTCCTAAAGGCCAGTAGGACACTGGGGTAACACCCCTACTCTTTTTGAGAAACGCCCTGGGATTTTTAATTACCACAGAGAGTCAGGATTTTGGTTTTACCTCTCATCCAAAGGACAGCACCTTTTTACAGTATAGTGTCCAGGTCACTATACTGGGGCATTAGAACCCATACAGACCACAGGGTGACTGCCTCCTACTGGCCCCACTAACACCTCTTCCAGCAGCAACCTTAGCTTTCCCAGGAGGTCTCCCATCCAGGTACTGGCCAGGCTCACACCTGCTGAGCTTCAGTGGGTTGTCAGTTTTGAGTTGCAGGGCGATATTGTCACTGGATTTCTTGTTTTCTTTCTGCTTCATACTGTACAAAGCAGTTCTGGTATGCTAAAATGTTAAAGGATAATTAGCTTGTGATCTTGTTTTTTTATTTTCTTGTCCTAAAGACATTATACTGTAGAGTATAATTTTTCTCCGTATCGGAAAAAATCCAAGCTTACAACTGGTGGACATACCTGAAACACATCCACAGAGAGCTGGGATGGGTCATCTTCGACAACACATTCATACAAACTGTCCTCCTTTTTCATTGCCTTGTGGAAGGTGATTAGCCTGTTTCTTGATCCTCTGTTTTGCAAAATGCCTAAAATAAGAGAAAGATATCCTCATGCTCATTTATTCACAATTGTTTTGATGAAGACAAGTTTGTCTTGCTTTAACTCAAAAAGAATCTTCTCATGCTAATTATATTTTGCCCAAGTCATTTTCTTTAAGCTACACTTAAAAAAAGAATTTGAATTCCTTTTTATATTAGTAACCATCAATGCATAAGATCATAAAGGAAACCTAGATGACTTTATTAACACTAAACACTGAAGAGATTAGTGTTTTTCTTTCACTTATGTTAAATTGATTAGGATTATGTTGAAAATGTGTTTGAGATCTGTTTTGTATCCCATTTTCACAGAACCAAGATTTTCAAAAATAAGTGGAAAACAGGAAGAAAAAACTTTCTGCTGGTTAATAGTTCTTTAGTCATTCCTGCTGTGATCTGATGTATTAATCTGTTCAGATTTCTTGTTTTTAGTGATGTATACTGTAGGTCAAATGAACTGTAGAAAATAATCTAACAAATTGTAGGATATTAGAGGTTAAAATGACCCCCATGAATTGATATAATTTACATTTTGTTCTCCAAATACACCAGAAGAAGTCTCCATAGCTGATCTGTTTTTCTTGTTTCTTTTTACTTTTCAATGTGATATTTATCTTACTTGTTCCTACTATATGTTTGTTTGTGTGTGTATACTGTATGTGAGGTACAGCCAGCTTAATGAAGATCATTTTTAGATAGTGTATACAAATGAGGTAATCTGTATAAATGAGTCTAATTCTAGAATTATTTTAAGCCTAAGTGCAAATGTCAAGGAACGTGATAGATACTGTATACTGTACAGCACGTGATACATACTTTGATCTAAATCTAGGATTGTAATTAATTAAAGTTGTTCTTTGTAATATCATTTTCTATAATAATAATAATAATAATAATAATAATAATAATAATAATAATAATAATAATAATAATAACTTACACTTATATAGCGCTTTTCTGGACACTACACTCAAAGCGCATTACAGGTAATGGGGACTCCCCTCCACCACCACCAGTGTGCAGCCCCACCTGGATGATGCGACAGCAGCCATAGTGCGCCAGTACACTCCCCACACACCAGCTCTCAGTAGGGAGGAGAGCAGAGTGATGAAGCCAATTCATAGGTTTGATAAAAGGTTTGATGCCTAATGTATAAATACTATTGTCAATATATTTTATATAATAAGAAAATATTTCATATTTTTATAGTTTCTGAAAAAAACATGTTTCTTTTGCCTAGATCAGCTTGTATATCTCAGAGTTTTCGATTCCACATACTGATGTGCAAGAAATCTAAAACTGTGTGCAAGAGCTAAAAGTAATATGCAAAGAAATTCGGAAAGATCGCACTCGAAGCTGATAAACGATTTGCATAGTCAACAATCGTTATTGACAAACAGTGCAAGCGTAATTAGTAATCAGTAGATTAGTCTGAATATAAAAGTAATGGGCAAGACAAAGTGAATAGCGTTGACATTGCAAGAGAAGGAATGTTAACAAGACAGCGATTCAATTCATATTTGCCGGCCACAAAAGCGACGTCAAGTTGGAGCAGGGACACAACAGGAGAAAGAAAAAAAAAACTAGTCAGCAATTACATTTGATCGCAACAGGACCTGGATTTCACTTTATTTTGAGCAAATATGGAAGTTCCTTTTCACGGATTTGAAAAGTAAAAGTCTACTTACAGTATACTGCATATCTCTCAGTGGATTGTGGTACATTTTAATACTAGTAGGTTTCAGCGTTTTACTCGCATTTAAATCATTTGTAGGGATAATGGAATATACAGAATGGTATACAGTATAGTGAAATTGTTGTGCAAGCCCAATGTACTGTACCTGCCTGTTCAATAAAAAACAGTCAACATATTTAGCAACTAGAAACTTGTTTTCTTCTAAAATGTGTACTGTGTAGTCATGTCTATACTGAGGTCTTGTGGCGGTTTTACAGTCCACTAAATTGGCAGTTGCTATCATTGCGAAGGATAAAGAATAAAGACCGACATTGGGCATCAGGTAAGACCACATTTTGAGCTTGTGATCCACCTTAACGCATCGATTACATTGTTTTTTTTATGCGAAATACGGTAAACCTTGACTTTAAAGAACTTCAGATTTAACGTACAGAATCTGCTAAAGGAGAATTTTGTCTATAAAATCAGAATCCTAAGTAACAGGTAGATGTACTGTATATACTACCTACCTGTACCTGTAGGTTTATATTGTACCCCGTTGCGTTACAATATTAAACGTCAGGAATACCAATGGTGCCGTATAGCCAGGTACAGTATAGGCGAATCGCTTGGTGAGGACGTTAATAACGGACACGTAAATCATTCATGAAAACAGATTGGAGCAAACACGTTAGTGCTTTATTTATGAGGTAGATAAATAAATCTACTGCACATATACAGGAACATACCGTATTAAGAATTCATTTTATTTACTCAAAAAATCAGTTTAGCAGCTGTCAAAGCAGGCCCATTGGAAGTGGCAACGTGTATGATTAAGAAGCCGGAAAAATAGCCATTAGCTACTACAGTATATGCAGCCGTACGACGGAAAACATAGTAAAGCAACAGCGGCGTAGTGTGAGCGTGTTGCATTCCTTTTCTCTTACCTTTCCACCCAGTCCTTTTTTTGTCTGTTGCTAAGCCTCTGCAGAGCTCTGCCATTATTATTTTAACTGGTTGTAATAAAGGTGTGTACACCAGCAGCTGACATGTGGCGATTATCTCTGCTGTTGGGGTACGCTGGAGTATGGGATGATAATAATGGCACCGTTAATGTGTTTAAACACACTCTTCTATAAAGGATTGAAGCTTGCCGCCTTTTTCATAGGTGGGAAAATAAAATCATGAGATCTGTGGTTAGAGCTTTATTCATTGGTATAAATCATTTTGCCCATCATTAGAAAGCTTAATAAAGGCTTTTGTAGGTCAGGGAAGACTGCAGGGCACAAACAGTACATACTGTACACACAGGGACACTTCAAAGACACTGGTTAACTTAGCCAGTGTAACGAATACGCCCCTGCGTATAACAGGGATCTCAGTCGCCCGGGCTGGGGGAGGTCTCCTTTAGCTCAGCCGGCAAGCCAGCCCTGTTGCGTGACACCGCAGAACAGGGTTCGCACCCAGGCAGTGAAGGACAATCTGGCAGGGCAGGAGCAGCAAGGGAGGAAACTGTTACACCTGCATGTCTTTAGAAGGTGGGAGGAAATACTGTAGGAACACCTGTCATGAGCACCACAAACGTGCGCACAAGGAGAACATGTAATCTTCACACAGAAGGTGCCCCAGTCCAGAATAAAATCTCAGATGGGTCTACAATAAATAATAGATATCTGGATACTGTATATTTATATTTTCTATATGGTTGCATTATTAAATGAACACTTTTCATTTATTTTCCATTCTGACAGTTTATCAGAGGTACAGAGAGGAATAATATGACAGTTTCAAGCACCACAGCTCACAATATTCCTGAAGCAGCTGGGAAACTAATGTTTGCTTACCACTAAAGACAATATTACAGGATGCAATTTGATTCAGACAGATGGACAAGAGCATTTACATGAGCATGAGGTGTGATTCCCAAAGCTTCACCTCAGGAGGCTTGTAAAACCAATCATGTACTCCATTTTAATCTCATTTACAATACACATATATTATTATTATACTGTGCAATCGACATCTCATATAGTTATTGCAAGGAAAAAACGATCTAGAAGCTCAGCAGTTTATCTTATCTTAGGTTAAAAATTTATTTTTTATAAATATGAGGCCATACAAGGTACTGTACAGTACCTTGCTTAATATTCATTTTGCAATGATCTTCCACTACAGTTTCACAGTACACTTATCAATCTGTACATCATTCGTTTATGGAAATTATTATAAATATAATATTAAAATGTAGCCATCCTTTACCCTGAAGCTGTAAAAGAATCAGTATGTGTGCAGGAAAAATACTGGCTGAATCTTAAATGACTCTTAAAAAATCATTTTGTTCCTACACTCTGTAGAAGTCACAGACTTGTGCAGAAATCATTTTTTTTCTCAAAACACTTTTTTAGAAAATAACACAATGTTTACAATTAAATAGCATCTGCCTTTCCCCCCTTGTTATCAGGCCTTACTGTAATTTATTGGAACAGATGTATCTGCAATTTACTGCAATAACAAGTTATGAAGATGTGATAAGGTAGGACAACACACATATTGTAAAACTGTCAATTTATTAAATGTTTCTACATAAATCTTTAAAAGTTCATGAATCCATAGGCTTTTAATCTTTCTACATCTCACTATTCCTAAACAGGATATTTACATACTGTAACTGCAAATATTTAATAAAGCCCCAACTTGTGTCCAAATGTAGAATATTGGATACAAATTTGTCTAATAGACAATAAAATGCCTAGGCATAATCATTTTAATCATTTCAATTTCATAATAATAAGAAATATCTGTTAAGACCTTTTTATTTTTGAGTTATCGCCAGGACCCTTCAAGTATGATACTTGACAATTTCTAGTCTACTTTCCATCACATTGCCTCTTGATATTATGTCCCCGATCAAGAGAAACCATATGACTAGAATAACCTGTTGCACTGAAAATAATCTGCTGTCAAGATATTTGAATTTGACAAGTTTTCCAATTGTAACAAGGAAGACAACCCTTTGAGGAGCGTCTGTATCCAAGCCTGCTTATCTTCGGCTAATTCCCTGTTTCTTTTCCAGTTTTTAAATATAGTCAAGATGCACTGTATTTTGGGCTATGTTTTTCATGTATTTTTCACACAAATACAGTATGCCATAAACATATATCAACATACAGTACTCCGCTTTCACAAATCACAACACTACAATCACAGTATGGAATTGCTTATTGATAATATGCACAAAGGGTTTCAGCAATAAATAATCCTCTAAATGAATACTCCTCTAAATATAGCATTAAATCTTGTATAATGTGTAATTAAGACCACCTTATAACGTTTCTATTGATTTTAGTTTCACCAAATACAAAACCAGTTGAGTTGAATTATTTAGGCCATGTATTTTCTGTACATACAGATACAGAGACGTAAAGAATGATAGAAGAGCTACACTTGTTGCACTCCAATGGCAAGCTATCTCTGACTCTGTCTGAACGTCCGACTATTACCGTTTCAGTTTTCATTCCTTATTGTGCATGCTTCTCTATCTGCTGGTTCTTTTTGTCGGTTTTCCCCTTGAGACATGTGGTTCATGTTGTGTACGGGTACAGTCTACATCAGGTTCTGCTTATATCCTTCAAACACTTCTAGGAGCAGATAATCTTAGTATAAGAACATTGCTTGGTGACTATTTCTTCTAATATCAATTAGTGTTGCCTCTTACATTTGCTCAGTACCTTTTGCATTTTATTACATGTGTCCTGGCTATAGTCTACAGCGACATATTCAACCAGAATACAGCACCAGAGATGCGGCCAGTGGGGCTGTAGTGATAGTTTACAACTAGAGAGATGTGGGGGGGGGGGGCAGATGTCACTTCAGAGCCAGTGCTACCATTAAGAACTGTTGCCTAGTTACCACAAAAAACATGTAGCAAACAGCAAACTTCTGTAAGCAGTTGTAAATTGGTACCTTTCTTGTAAACAGCTTTTGTACAGGATGCACAGTCAACAAAACAAAACTCAGAAAAGCTGGACACTGAAGTCTGCCAAGTGTACACAATAGTTAGCCGTTACTGTTAATCAGAAAATAGATTTGTGACATTTTAGCTCTTCTGGAACTAGGATGAAAAGTACGATTAAATAAGGCAGCATCTCTCAAGTGCAGAAATGGCATCTAAGTTATCAGAATATTTTTCTCCGTAGTTAGTCATCAGTCACGCCAAAGTAAATTAACTCAAGCATGATAATATTGGAACTGTCGAGTACTGTAAACATCCTTATTAGATGTGGACAGTTGACAAAAGTGATGTGATTGAATTTGTTCCATACAGTATATTGTACAAATTACGTGCATTCTACTTGAGAGAAAATCAGAAAATACAACTTAAAAACATGTGCAAGTCCACAATACCCATACATTGTCATATACAGAAAACTATTGTCTTCCTTGTCTGGTTAGAAATATTATGTTTCCATTATAGTGTAACAATTTATTAACCCAAATTGCACCATAATAAAATTAAGTTTGCATTTTTTTAATTCTTTGTAATCAACAGATGTATCACTGCTCAGCATATTGAGGAAAAAAGATTTGTACACACATCCAGTAATTAGCATGAATTGATGTATATTCAGTTAAAACCATACATTTTACAACATATTACTACAGTAGGTCACAAACATTTGTAGGAGACTTAAATAAAATGATCCCCTTCCTCACAAAGCTTGCTTTAATAAAGGGTTAATTAATGTTGGTTATCATTAATAAAAATAGCTCCTACTTACAGGATTTCAGTGCTGTATGCTTCGTGTTGCAGCTTGAAACTGCCTTCTCATTGAATGTGAGAGTTTATATAGAGGCAGTGGTCAGAAGTATCCAATTACAATGGGCATTGGGCTGAAGCATTAATAATAATGACACATTATTCCTTATAATGAAAGAATGGAGAGGAATGACATTACCTGTGATGTCTAACTAAAGATCATTCCCATCAATATAGCTCTTTAAAGTGTTACATTACTTATTTTAAAGAGTCTTGAGGTTTTTTATTGTCAAAATTAATTATTAACCGGATTTCCAGTGCTTTGCTGTCTGAAGTAAAATATTTATGGCAGTTGACTGTCAAATGTTTTGCAAATAAGTATATATATATATAAAAGTTTATGCAGATGTTTTTTGAGGTTTTTGTGACTGTGACTTTTCTGCAGATCAATTGCTTTCAGCTAAATATTGTGAGATATTGCACTTTTCTGGTAGAAGTTGTAAAATAATGCAACTACAGTATATACTGTACAGTATAAGTTATCAAGGCTGAGATAATTATTCTTTTTTGTGTACAATTGTTTTTATTTTCAAATATAAACTCCTTCCTTGAAAATTCGGAACAAATAAACAATATTTGTGTTGGTTTGTTTCTGAAAATATTCATTTGTAATAAGAATAAGAATACACACATAGTTAATTGAAAACGTACAGGAGAAAGGATTTCAGACTTGCCTTCACAGTGTTCTTTGATCAAGTGTCTTTCTGGCCCACTGCCTCCAGAAGTCAGAAATCCTGCGGCTCATTTTGTAAAACAGATTCAATTGCCTAAGCCAGGCAAGTATAAACCAGAACATGTTGATTACGTCTTCATTTCATTTGACCTCAAATGGGAGAATATCTCCTAAATGATCATTATTAACGTTTGTTGTTATTTTTGCAGCTATGACAGGAACAACAGTCAGTAAAACATTTTGCTGCATTTTACACACTGTATGTCGTTTTGGGGTCTTTTTAATGTGGCAGCACAACTCTGCTTTTCAGAAGGCTGCTGCCACACAACTGAATCATGAATTAGTTTTTGAAAATAAAGTATCCATGGACGTAAACACTGTAACCACTAGATATAGAGTAATAGCTTTATTTCGGAAAGCTTTTCCATGGCCAGTGAAAGAAATGAAGAGTTATCAGGTTTGAGAGAATGACTCAGCAGCTTGGTACTGTGGCACTACGCCGGGGCGTGCCCAGTGTGGAGGCGGAGCTCTGGAGGAAGGGCGACGCCTCGCTTTTGTGGTCCCAGCAGTCCCGGCTCCTAGACGATGAGTCACAGCTGGGCGGGTCCTGTAAAGGCACACTGGACACGCCGGGAAGGGGGAGTTTCACACTGACAGAACTGGGAGGGCTTGCACCCGCGTAAGGTGGCCTTTTTCTTTTCCCGCCTGACCCACTGTGCAGTACCACTGGGGCAGGCTGTTCCCTTTTCCACAAGTTTTTATTTTATTTTTGGCCTTTACGCGCCCTGCTCTACCAGACTGGACCCCGCTAACCAGGGTCAGTCCATGATACAGAGTTCAGTAGGTTTTTTTCCCCCCGGGCTAGGCTGGATCCCGCTTTTAGCGGTTTCTCTTTTTCCCCCTCCCTGTTTTGGGCGGTTTCAAGAGGGCCCCCGCCGGCCTTAACGGTTTCAGGTCCCCCTGCTGGCCCGGGCGGTTGTAAGTGGCACCGGTCCTGCCGCTTTCAAAGAGGTGCCCCTTTTTTTTCCCCATCTAGTCCAGACACGGACTTAAAAAAAAGGTGTGGTGCCTTTTTTTCCCTCTGAACCCTGCAGTCAGGCGGTTTTGAGGGGGTTTTCTTCCCCTCTTGTTCCACCTACTCTCCTCTAGTCGTTGCCGTTTGGATGGGGGGTGGGGGAGTGGCCTTTGGAATTGGCTGGTCTTTAGTCAGCCGATGGCCTCTCTCATGAGGGGAGGGCGCATGTGCCCAGTGTGGGGGCCTCGCCTTTGTAGTCCCAGCTGTCCCGGCTAACAGATGAGCCCCAGCTGGGCGGGTCCTATAAAGGCACGCTGGACACCCCCCGAAGGGACGAGCAGGGACACCCCCGGAAGGCTGTGTCCCATTGAGTTAATCCAATTCTTTGTCTCATAATTGAAGATGTTTTGGTGCAGCCACTTTGAGTTTTGTCATATTCTTGAGGTGTTGTGACTTCAGTATGTGAAATAAAGTACATCCCGTTACACCCATTGGCATTTGTTTTTGTGTGGGTGGGATTTTACGGTGTCTGTCCAGGCTGTTGAGAATCCAATCAGCAGGGATTGGCTGCATAGGCTGATACAGCGTGATCGTTGTTGAAAGGATGAAACCAATTTAAAGGAGAGTCAGCCGTGCTGAAAACCGACCCCAAGAGACCAGAGCCAACTTGACTCAGATGTTGCTGATTATTGTGCTTTGCTCAGTTTTGAAGTGTTTTCTATTTGCTGTAAGCAGAAAGGTTGTGGTGTGTTGTTTTTAACTATTTGTTCTAAGTGTTAAAACACTGGCTCCAATAGGGTGAGACACATTATGTTGGGATAATTTCTTTACCTTCTTGTTCAGTATGTATAGTAGACAAGATTGGAGGATAAATCTTTGTTAGTTATCGCTATTTAAGGAGAATGTATCCTGAAGATCGCAACACATACTCTACCCAGAGTGTTCAACAATTCTAGTGATGTGTTTAGGTATCAAACATTAGATACCACTTCACGCTAAGATTTACAGGAGTTGTGAAATATTAAGATCTCAAGAAGATTTAATGAGTTGTCTCTGTAGATCAGCAGCCCCCTTTATAAGGGTTGTGTTCCACTGTAGGGCAATGAGGGATTTAAACAGTCCGTCATGGGAATAAGAGAAAACAGGATATCACCTTTTATAAGGAACTAAGGAAAGTAAAAAGGAGGAGGATTTTAAAATTCAGTAAAGAGAAGACAGTGTTTTGCAGCCCATAGATTGCCATTGTGTCAAGTTTCTGCTAAACCCTTTTTGCCAGGTTTTGTGATTTTTATATCTATAAATAAAGGGTATACCAGAAGAGAGATTTGTTGTGCTTCCTAAATTGTCCTACTTTTAAAATTTTCCTATACAATTTTGGATAATTCTAATTTTTGGGCTGTCTCACCTCCAGCATGATGAAAGGCTAAAACTTTTCCTTTTGTGGGAATGTCCCCCCTACCTTTGGTTGAGATTAACACCCTCACACAAATGGTGTTAGTAGTGGGATCGTGCACAGCCAGGTGGGCTGTGAAGCCTGCATATCCGTTTTCACTTATTTGGCAAACTAAGAAGCAGGAGGTGATGTGATGGGTAAGCTTAAGCTTTGGCCAAGGCCTCCTCTGGAGTGAAAACTGGACACACATGGCTTGACTGCCTAATTAGTGTCCCGTGTGGCCAGGTGTGCGTAGGCTGGGGACTGCATCTAAGCTCCTACATGTCAGGAGAGCTAGGAGTAGAATGAACAGCAGGGTGATTAGATAGCACAGGTGCAGATAGTTTACTCCAGTGCTTTGAACAGCAGCAGCCAGCAGCCCAAAGTCCGGATGAACTCTGAAGTATTTAAGAGAAAGAAGAAACTTGCAAGTTTTTGTTTGGTTTGGAGTGGAAATAATTGGTGACTGATGGAACCAGAGTAAATGTAGTATATTCTGTATCTACATACTGTAGTCCTGGATATAATTTGAATCTTCCGTAGTCTCTGTACATTTTAAGAGTAAGAGAGATCACTTTATTGGCCATATACAGTTTCGTGCATTAGAAATTTGTCTTTTCACGTACCCCAGCTTGCTCTCCATGAGACACATGGACAGGTAGAGAAGCTGGGGGTCAGAGCGCAGGGTCAGTCATTTATACAGCGCCCCTGGAGCAGTTGGGGTTAAGGGCCTTGCTCAGGGGCCCAACAGAGTAGGAATCCTCTGCTGGTCTCAGGATTCAAACCAGCAACGTTCCAGCCAGAGGGGCAGATCCTTAGCCACAGTGCCACTGCCCCGCCCATCACACCCCAGTAGTTCTGATTATAGTTGGAAACTGGGCTCCAAAAGGATTAAGCCAAGTGTGACGCACCAGTAGGTCTCAAAGGAGACAAGGGACATATACCTTCCTATTAAAGCGAAAGACTGGCCACTATTTTCTTTATGAAGAGAAAGGAGTGTCAGGGATTGAGCTGCTCCAGATCCTCCAGTGGATTATGGAAGAGCAGAAGAGTTGGGGCCCAGTTGAAGAAGAGCAATGGAAGTTACAGTATGTGCAGTTAGCCTCTGTGAAGGAATGGTTTTTGGGACTGAGCAGGCTTCTCCACAAGGGGACCATCAGTCGTTGGTAGGACCCTGGAAAGGTTCTGCAAGCCATTAGTAGTGAGAGAGCACTGAAATGCATGCTCTTAAAATGGTAGGAGACGTGCTGTCTCAGGGTTACTGGTTGTGGCTCAGGGGAAGGCAATCGACACAAAATAAACTCTAAATCAAATAATGGATATGTACAGTGCTCAGCGCACGATAAAAGTAAACCACAGAGGCTGGGATTTAGATTCAGAAATATGTTCTGAGAATTTCATGGCGGTGTTGTCATCTGTACTCTTCATTGGAGTGGATTATTACATTTTATACATAATGTTTTAAGGCATCAGACAATAAGATTAAAACCGACAGCTCATTTCTTCTTCAGGCACATACAGAAGAAATTTTCACACAGATTAAATAATTAAAGATGTGCGTTTTTTGGCAAAAAAACAAATGTCCAATAAGTAAAAAAATGTAATCTTCTGAACTATGTCAACAAACACTTCTTGTTTATGACCATGCTTCCTATAATGCACCAATAGACTGAGAAATGGTGAATCTCACTTTACATATTTAAGAGACAAAACAGTTGTTTGTTTCTAATTTATTTTTTAAATAAAAATATATTTTATGTAGCATCATTCAAGTTGCATCATCACAAAGCATTATAAAAATAATACAACACTCAAACAGACAAGAGACAAGAATGCACAAACTGAAATATACTGTAGCT
Organism: Lepisosteus platostomus; assembly: GCF_059453375.1. NCBI lineage: Eukaryota > Metazoa > Chordata > Actinopteri > Semionotiformes > Lepisosteidae > Lepisosteus > Lepisosteus platostomus. Next base: position 7,419,204 of record NC_142618.1, on the reverse strand, counting down.
AACAACACTATCAATATAGCTGTGAGGAATTTAGAGAGGATTATTATGAGATAACCATGCAATGATCTCAGATAGGCAATTGAGTTGTTCTTCACATGAAATATCTGTTTATTAGCAAAAATATAAGTTGAATGCAATTACTGTGAGAGTCTGAAGTTTTTCTTCTTATTGAGAAAGGACTGAAGACCCCATTCCAAAGGTTAATCATTCCATGGACATAATTGAGGTAAAATGGCAGTATTATGTTCCTACTCTCATAATCTTCTGTCAAATGGATTTCCGTAAGCTAATGGTTTCATATTTGGCTTTCCTTCTTAGACAGGATTTGCAGTGGCCAAAAACTTTTTAGTCGATAAATATATGGAAAACAGCAATCCATTTTTGTTTACAACAGTATACACCAAGCACAGCCCTGTGAAAGCCAAGCCCCTGTGCCCATCTTCCCATCATCAGACCCCACAAAAATACAAAAGACCCAAGCAGGAAATATTCACCCTCTTTGATTAAGATTTTTGTTCTCATTGGAAACACTTTTTTTAACAGTCACACCTTCGTTAACGTGTGTTCTGAAGGCACTGCCAGTCCATCACATCTCTGTCTTGTGTTGGGTTTTCTTTATCCTTGTGACAAGGAAAAGCAGGTGCAGCACATGGCTATCAAAAGATGAGTTACTGAATTAAACAAGGATGGAGAGGAAACCATCCATTTAATCATTGGACATGTTAATGAAATTATGATGCAATGAATTCCTTAATTAAATTCATGACGGGGAAATCATGGCTTGCCAAGCTAGTCCCTAGTGATGTTGGTCACTGGTGTAAATACAGGCTGATGAACACTCGAAAGATTCAGAAATACTGTGTATTGTATACAAATGTTCATAGTTTTCAATGACAGACCATTAACTCTGAAAACGAGGGGGGAATCAGATTGAGTATTTTCCCATTTCTTAACCTACAGTTCTAAATATGTGCCAAAAGGGAACTGTATTTCTATTTTATGTAATTATAACAGGTCTTGTAGTCTCTCTTATGTAAAAATATGGTGTATTGGTATCAGTATTTTGCTCACTGAAAAGAGTTTACCTAATTGTTGCTTGCAAAGACCTTGGAAACAAATTTTCTTGCTCAAACATGAGGTGATATTAACAGATATTAAGCAGGTAATTAAGTAATAGGTTTATTCAAAGCTGTAAAAAAGAAGAAAGAAAACACAACGTTTCAGCCATGGAGCCTTCTTCAGGTCACACCTGAAGAAGGCTCCATGGCCGAAACGTTGTGTTTTCTTTCTTCTTCTTTTTTCAGCATGGAATAAACCTATTAGTTGATCCTTTGCAGCCTACGCATGCTGACGCAGCTACCCACCAGGTAATTAAGTATACACATGGGAGACAAACATCAGTGACAGAAGAAGATATTTTTAAAACAGACATGAAAATATATATATATAATTAAGTAGTGATAGGAGAGGTCATAATTAAAGGTATTATACCACTTTCATGTCAGCATTTATAAAAATTAATATTGCTATTTTATTTAGCATCTATACAAATCACCAGATAATCTCTTAAACACTGGCTTCTCAGAAACAGCTAACCCTTTGATTTGTGTCACCTCAAAGTAACGTAATAACATGAAAAACGTAATAATTTGTAAAGTAACAATAATCAAATGTCATAAAACTATTAGGACTATGTCTTTAATTATTTGCATGTGATCCAGACACAAATAATTCCTCAAGGTAAATCATTAGATTTAATTACATGTTATACTTGTGTTTTGATTTGGGATGAACTCAAGATTTAGTCACATTGTTATGCAAGGCAGAGATTAAAAAAAATGTTCAGCAGGAAGCTGGAATTAAATTGGACATACTATTAATCAAGAAGGATTACCAGAATGGGTAAAATCATTAATGATGAACTAATTAGGATTACTTGGATACAAGCACAAAACACAACTGCAAAAAATTGCATGTGATTTTTTTACAAGAGTAGCTCATCTTCTGTATGTTGTCTGTTTCGCATTGAATACTCCAGTTTATTTGTGCTATTGTAGAGGGTCATGGAATAAAATGGGACATGCTTTTATATGTTTTAGCTTTTAAATATTTAGAAAAAATGTGTGTTAATGTTCTTTTATTGATTTATGAGATAATATACTTGTTTCTAAAAAAATTGAATGCTTCTGTGGATACATAAAAAGCTATTTTGCAACCCAAAAAGACTTGGCTAAGATAACCTTTACTATAAATGATATTACATGGAATTAGTTATTTCCCAGACTTGCCGGTGTTTTATAGGCAGCTTAAATTAATTAGAATATTGCAGATTACTGTGTGACAATAGCTTAAAAAGAGTTACAGTTCTTATTGTTATGTTCTTTTATATTCTGATTGTTATGTTCTTTGATGAATTTCACTATATTTTTCATTATGTAGATCTAATTAAGATGAAGGTGGCTTGTATCACCATGCCTTGAAACATCACGGCCTTGCCTGTTTCAAGGCCGTTCATACATCAGTTTCCCAAGTGCTTTATCCAGGAGAGGTTCGCATGGGAGCCGGAGACTGTCCTGGCAAGCAACAGGCTCAAGGCAGGATAAATTCTTGTCATCAGTCCATCACAGGGCACACACAGACAGAAACCAGGGCCAGTTTTCCCAGAAGCCAATTAGGAAAGCAGAGCACTCAGAGGAAACCCACGTGAACATAGGGAGAACATACAAACGGCAAATAGCACCCCAGGTCCGAAATTGAACCCAGGACCCCTGTGCTGTGAGGCAGCAAAGCCAACCACTGTTCCACCAAGCTTCCCCTTTGCCAGGAAAACCTTTTCCATTAATACTAGCAAATACGGGTTAAGAGTTACCTACAACTACTTAAGAGTTGATCAATAGCTTCTTCCTACCACAAGACATTAGCCAATTTGCTAGTGATGCCCAAGATAAACAATGCATGTATATTTTATATACTGTAGGGTCATAATCAACTCTAAATTAATAAGTCATTCTTTTTATGTCGAAAGAAGCCTAGACGCCCCATTCTCACAAGGATAATTTAATAAGACATCATTAAAATGTGTTAAAGGATACCTCTTCTTCAGAGACCTCCTGCCAGCTTTCTTAGAATAGGTTATAGTCTTGGCTCCTCCAGGACAGCGCTGCCACTGATACCCATACAGATGGAACCCTGCACCCAGCAATGTGAGGGCCAGCTGTGTGGTGTCTGTTCCACACGGTGAGGTGAAATCCACAGCACATTCCTATCCCATTATTCAAACCAGAGCTTGAAATGGGATGCTACTCCTCAGAACATGGTAGTCAGAACCGAAAAGCAACACTAGTCCATCTCTATCCTGACATCTGTTAATAAATCTTTTTACCTAATATACAGTAAACAGCAACACTACTATGTAATACAAGTCAAATGGACGTACAGTAGCTTCTATTTTCAACAGTTTGGATGCCACACGTACAGTATTGGTGAAAGTCAGAATCTGCCTCTATAATTCCAAAAGCTTTGGTCCTAATCCCTGGAGAAGCTTAGTCTTAAGTATGAGATCACTTTATTGGCCATATACAGTTTCTTGCACTAGGAATTTGTCTTTTCACATACCCCAGCTTGCTCTCCATGAGACACACAGACAGGGAGAGAAGCTGAGGGTCAGAGCACAGGGTCAGCCATTTACTGTATAAAGCACCCCTGGAGCAGTTGGGGTTAAGGGCCTTGCTCAGGGGCCCAACAGAGTAGGATTCCTCTGCGGGCTGCAGGATTTGAACCGGCAACCTTCTAGCCACAGGCGCAGATCCTACGCCACAGTACCACCGCTCCACCCAATCTATTTGTGAGTGGTTAGTGAAGAGAAATTAATCATTGTTCAAGTGCTACTGCATTTCCTCCTGGTTTCATGAGCTGAATCGAGATCTGGCCGGGAAAAGTGCTGAAAACCACATCCCTGCAACTCATTTTAACCACAGTCTGCCTGCCACTGACAGTCTGCTCAGTGTCGTAATATTTTGACCACTTATCTGCATTGGTAGGACTGAGATAGAATAATAATTGAATTTATGTAGTGCTTTTCATTCTAAAGAATCTCAAAAGGCTTTAAGTTTAGGAGGGAATCCATTTCATCCACCCCTGAAGTGCAGAACGCACCTGACATTGTGATGAAGCTATGCATTACGAAATTAAAACAGGAAAGTGAAATTCAAAAATCGATTTTGTGAAACATGAGTAAAAATGCAAATATTTGTGGTGCTCATTGTTTGTTACAACAATAATGATGGAAGTATTAGCCTAGTTGATTGTCCACTTTCAGTCATTGCTGAAATCAGATCCACCAGATCAGTTTCTCCACAATTGAAAAATTTAATTAACAATCACAATATGTTCCCAACATTTAGCCTAGGGCAGTGTGGCTGTTATTGCAAGACTTCTGGTTGGGGAACTTTTAATTTTAAAGTCATTATGGGTAACAATGCATTAACACAATTCAATCTTAATAATGGCTCTGTGGCTAAGGATCTGTGCCTGTGATTGGAAGGTTGCCGGTTCAAATCCTGCAGCCGGCAGAGGAATCCTACTCTGTTGGGCCACTGAGCAAGGCCCTTAACCCCAACTGCTCCAGGGGTGCTGTACAATGGCTGACCCTGTGCTCTGACCCCAAGCTTCTCTCCCTGTCTGTGTCTCCATGGAGAAAAGCTGGGGTATGCGAAAAGATGAATTCCTAATGCAAGAAATTGTATAGGGCTAATAAAGAAACATTATTATTATTAATGAAGCTAATTAAAGTCACACTATCCTTAACTAATTTCAGCACAAAGCAGTGTTACAATGCATCTTTTACAACTATATACACACAGTATACAGTGTTTCAAAATGAGATGATTATTTTCTCTTCCAGTTTAAGTGTTTCATCTTCTGAGCACACTGCTCACACTATGACTACTAGAGCAATATACTGTACAGTATGTATATAAATATTGTTTCCGCATGTACTCTTTAAAATGGAAAGATAGAAATCTAGTAAATATACATTTTAATTCTTTCTTGCTGAATAAAAAGCTTTGTTCTGAATTTTACCCTTAGAATATGACAATGTATATAAATTTGGTATTGACGTCCAATTCTATTAAGGACCATTTAATAAAAGGCAGTTTCCTGTAATTGTGGCGTTTGATGTTTTGAAAATAATTTAATAGACCTCCATCTATAATATATGGACTGTATAATCTGAATATAATCTAGGAGATACATCTATAATATTAATTTTGAGTTCTAGCTTTATCTAAAGCCCTGAAGACCTTCAGGCTCCATTATTTATTAAAATTCATTTTTATGTGTTATGATTTTTTCCAGATGCATATACTTACTGCTCTCTGGAAATAAATAAAAAGTATGCAACATTCAACGAAATTGTTAGAAGAGGAATGTAATTTGTTAGGCATTTTTTGCCTCATGATTTGTCTGCTATCATCAATAGCTGGGAAATTGCCATACTGTTGTTTGGGAAGCATGTTTTTGTTTCTTCTACCACAAACCAGAGAATTCCCCTTGGTCACAAGTCTTGATAGTAAGTCAATATGAATGACCCTTACTTTCAGTCCTGATAAATCCTGTCAATACATGGTTACTTCACTGCTGTATCAATAATCTGCTTAATTATCCTCCTCTGCCTCTTATGCCATGTAGTGTTACTGTTTCCTGTGATTTGGTGCTAATTATTTTTTATTGTAGCCCCTGCTTTGATTATGAAGCAACAATAATATGGTTCTACTGTACGTCCAGCTCTTTATTGGAGATTTATTAAAGATTATTTGAGTCTGTGAAAGTAAATACGAAGTGTTACAGATATTGGTGTCAAGCCTTTTTTCTCACAGTTAGAGCAATTTAAAAAAAACTAATTTGATTAAAACCGAAAGCTTCATGGGGTTTGAAAAGACATTATTTCACCTGGAAGACTTCTCTTCCTAATAAAAAAAGTTTCTCTTCCTAATAAAAAGAAAACAAACAAGTCTCTCCCCACAGAACTTCCTGGATGTCTAATTTTGATAATATCTGAATAAATATATATATTTCTAACTTTTGTGCATGAAATTACAGTAAAATTGAATATATATTTTATTTTCTTATAAGTTATAAAGCAGTCCAATTAGCATAGCAAGTATGGTAATTACACTTCATGAATTAAACAGGAAACTATTACATTTACCTGCTAGATTAAGAATCTGCTGCTTTTGGAAAAAGAAGCTCCATTTGTTCAATGATGATTTTTCCATTTAGACATCTATCTTTGGAAAACACACATCTCTTTAATAAGCTGCCATCTGTGGTAACAAGGTGGTAGTTATGCTGTTTGATTATGTGATGCAAATTTAGATTTCGCCTTGTACACCTGCTTTCCCTGGTGTTGTTGTATTGGTCTCTAAGCAGTAAGTTTAAGAACTAATTTTAATAACAAATATTTGTTAACCTACTGCGACCAATTGATTTAGCATACAGTAAAAGTGGGTTACACAGTCACTATGACAACATGGTATAAAAATGTTTTAAATTGAAGATGAAGATTAGAAGGCTGAGGAATTGAAGACACTGAACACCCATTTTTATCAGAATATTAACTCACGCCATGAAGTGAACAAAGACACTCTACTGTATATAGCAGAAAAAAGCTATTGTTTATCTTTTCATATCGATCTACAAATCAAACCTAATCTATAGGACATCCAATAGAAATAACATTTTAATTTACTTTCCACTCACAATTCAATATTGGAAGCCTAATGCTTTCCACCTTATTTTATTGACGTAATGTCATCTTTTATTTTAATGGCAATTTGATTGCTTTCTGTTATTGAATATAACACTGAAGCTTGTTGCTCTTTTAGATACTGTATGTATTATTAAAATTAACAAGTTTAAGATCGTATAAAATCCACGTTCCTCTCTCTTTGTGATGTTTGTTGAAGTCTTCCACAGAACTCTAAACAATTTTCTCCTCTTTTATTATTGAGACGTAAGAGTCTTTCCTTAGTGCATTTTTTGAAAACATTCTCTTTTTTCTTGCTTTGATATTGATTTTCCATCACCTTTGCTTTTTCTGAAGGCGATGTCTGGGAGTCAGTTAGGTATAAAAACTGTAATTGAACAGATAAGACAGCAGTTGTGAGCTCCGGTACTTGTTCCTGTAATTGGGCATCTTCAGGATTCGGGGCACAGGCAAACACAATCCATCAGGTCCATCAGCAATTTATGTTTGTTGGTGAAACTGACGTTGGTGATATTGAACCCATGCTCTGTGCAATGGATAAGAAGAAGAACATCCCTGGAGTTGAGCTTTCCATCCCCTTTCTTGCCAGGCGGTGCATTCCAGACACTGACATTTCTCTAACGCTGGCATTGCAGTCACCAAGTAGAATAAATTTGGCCTGCTTTGGAATTCCCCCCAAAATTTGGTTGAGCTTGAAATAATAATCTTCCACAATTATTGTGACAAGAGTCACAGCATAAAAGGGGATCTTGCAGGCTTACTGGTTTGTGCTTCAGTTACAAAGTGAATTCTGTTTTTCTGTTTCTGTAGAAGGCAGGGCCCTAATACCCACAGTTTTGCAAATATACAGTGTCACGGCTGACCAACACATTCCCACGCACACAGATCTCCGCAAACACCAACACACAACCTAATTATCCAACCACATCCCTTGTCCTGCACCACACCTCCCGGCTACTCACTACTTAAACTACTTAAGGACTCCTCACCCATACTTCAATGCTCAGTATTGGTCTAACCAGTGGAGCTCCCAGTTCTTGTCCTTGAGATCATCCTGATTGCGTTCTGAATCATACAGTACTTCTGAATACTCCCGGCTTCCCAATCGTGCACTCTGAACCTGACTACGACTCCTAATCTTTCAACTCAGCTATGTAAACCCGCCTCTCTCTCTGAAACCCAGCGCTTGAAACTAGTGAGTTATCGCATAGGGTCCAAAAAAACACAAACAATTCAGCCTCAGTGCTTTGACATACAATATGTACAGAATCATTGTAAACATTTTGTGGTTGTGTTTTTGCAAATAAATACGTTTTCTTTTAAAGCTGACTGCTGGTTTATTAATTTATTACCAACTGTAGTAGAGAACAAATGAAACATCATCCCATCATGCCAATAAATGTTCCATTTCGTTTCCAACAACTGGGAGGGTGTAAACAGTAGGTGTTAAATATTAGAATTTGCATATGCAAAGTTTTAGCCTCCTGTACTCAATTTCTCACAACCCCAAGTTTATTAAAATACATATTCTGAGATGCATAAAAACAGTTTTTAAAGAGTTTTTAATGGAAAGCACTAACTTGTAATAATATGAATTATTACAATATGAGTATCAGTTAGCTTTGGTTAACAGTAAGTTTCAGAGTGAACTATTTTCTCACTCTGAAACCATGACCCAGAAGATATCTACAGAGCTGGTTTGATTAGACAATCAAAAGTCACAATATATGTACATTAGGAGCATGAACATATTCATTCAAAGCGCAATTTTAACATATTTGTTATATTCATGCAACTAAAATTAGGTTAGATAAAATCAAGTTTGTGTTATCTGATAATCCACAATTCTCATTGACTGGAATTTTCTAAAATGTTATCACAATCTATAGTAAACAGGAAAAAACAAATACTATAGTACAACACAATTTTATTTTGGCATCCAAAATTACAAGTTCAAGGGATACAGTATTTTGCTTTTTTTCAGTTTTTCACCTAGCAGGCTAAAACTGCATTGATTGCAATTTAAAGACTTTACAGTACATTGTGGCTTCCCTTCCAGAAAGCCAACATTATATTGTTTTCAGAGCCCATTATACACTCAAGTTGGTGTTCTCTAAGTGCCTGATCATTAGTGTGATTGGTAACAATGTAATTCTGAATAGTCCCAGAGAGACTATTTTTGGTCAGTTATTCAGGTAAACACAATTTATTTTTCATTTCCTTATCCAGCTTTCTTTCCTACATTTCAGCTAGCTCTCATAGTTTCATTTGTTATTTTAAATTTGAATGCCTACTTGTCCTGCCTCAGAGTGTCCCCATAATCACTGTGGTTTGCAGAAACTGCACATACTGCAGTTTAGTTACACATTTAACCCCTTTTTAGGGCATACATTTTATAAATACTTTATACATGTAAGGCCTTCATCCTTCACATTAACTTTTATTAACTCATTTCCTCATCACTTACATGGTTCTCTACACATCCATAAAATTGTCCTTTTGCACTACAAAATACAGATCTGTCAGGGTTAAAATAAAATCTTAAAATAAAATGATTAAAACTGTTGTAGTAGTTTACTATACTGTAGGGTTGTTTCTGGAACATTTGTGAAAAAAAACAGAAGAATGTAAATTGTACTGTACATGTACTTTAATGTGCTGTAATGTTTAAATTGTTTAAAGAAATCTAAAGTTTCAGATGTTTTAGACCAGGCTCCTTTTTTTAGAGGAACAGAAAGAAATGAAATCAGAATAAGATGACAATACTTTGCATTTCTTTTCACGAAACAGAAGAAAGATAATTGTGTGAGAAATCGTGAAACAAATGGTACCTGTACGTTGTTGGTATTTAAACCATGTGTGCAACATCAAAAATTACTTTCTTTTTGTTTTGTTGTTTTTGTTTCTTTCTGTGTTATGGTGTTTTAAAAGCAATATATGAATATTAATTAACTCAGGGTGTTTATGAACGCTAACAGCAGATGAGCCATGGGGTCTCCTCTTGTTTGTAACCTGGCAACGGTGTTACAATTATCTACCCTTCTCATCAGACCTCAGAAGCTCAGCAAGTGTTCAGCTGGTAAGTATTTAATAATAATAATAATAATTGCTTACACTTATATAGCGCTTTTCTGGACACTCCACTCAAAGCGCTTTACAGGTAATGGGGACTCCCCTCCACCACCACCAATGTGCAGCATCCACCTGGATGATGCGACGGCAGCCATAGTGCGCCAGAACGCTCACCACACATCAGCTATCAGTGGGGAGGAGAGCAGAGTAATGTAGCCAATTCATAGAGGGGGATTATTAGGAGGCCATGATTAGTAAGGGCCAATTGGAAATTTGGCCAGGACACCGGGGTTACACCCCTACTCTTTTCGAGAAGCGCCCTGGGATTTTTAATGACCACAGAGAGTCAGGACCTCGGTTTTACGTCTCATCCGAAGGACGGCGCCTGTTTACAGTATAGTGTCCCCATCACTATACTGGGGCATTAGGACCCACATGGACCGCAGGGTGAGCGCCCCCCGCTGGCCCCACTAACACCTCTTATTTGTTGAAATACCTCTCCTCTATGTGGTAATGATGTAGTAGAAAGTGGCTCTTCCCTCTTAACCCACATTTCCAAAATCATTTCCCCAAAATATTGATGGCAATTTCTAATTCTTCAGAGGAGGTGTAAAACCGACGTCTTGATTATTTGATTATTCCTCCCGTGTGACATTGGCGTCACTGCTTGCAACATGGCATCCTGCAGAGAAGCAGGTACCACCAGCTACAGGTACCACTGGACCTTGCCACCTGAGGTCGTCTGGCAGCCCTGATGCAACACCACCCCTCCCTTACAGCCAAGGAATCCTAGAGCGCTTAACCGCCTTGGAGTGGGGAGCGATGTCTTCCCGAGATAGCCGGCTCCCCTCTGTCTTTCCGCAGAGCCCTGGACCAACATCAGGATCCCTCGCCTGGTGAAATGCCAGGTCCACCCCCCAGCGGACTGACCGCAGCAGCAGCACTTACCTCAGTCACGGGGACCGGCTGTGGCCTTTCTTCTAGGCAAGTGCAGTATCTGCATGCTGCTTCTTCCCATGGGTGCTGAGACGGGGCATCTGCATTGGAGTGGTGCCGACCGGCCCTGTGCTCCTGTGAAGTCCCTGCAGGATCTCAAGCGAGCCATTTGTCCCTCCGGTTCAGCAACCGGAACTGTGTACCATACAGGTAGGGACGGAAGTGATGGATGGCCCTGACCACAGCCAGCATTCCTCAGAGTGTCGCCCAGTAATTGTGTTCTTCCCGACTGAGAGCATGACTGAAGTAAGCTTCCACCCACTCTCCCTCTGGTCCCTCCTTTGACAACACGGCCCTGATTCCCGTGTTCAGCGTGAAGGGGCGCCGAGGGTACCACCTGCAGTAAGAAGTCTGCCCCAGGAAACTGCGCATTTGAAGCCATGGGCCAGTCCCGGACAGGGGCAACCTGGAAAGGGTCCATAACCACGCCGTGCCTCCTAGGTCCCTCTGGGGTCAGAGCCTTCAAAAAGGCTTGAAGGGCCAGCTGTTCCTGTACTGATGCAGGAAAATTCGGGTGTGTAGCACATACCAAGTGTTCGATAGCTGTTGACACTGGTCCCAGTTTCTACCCCGGGAGGCACCATCGGGAAGCCAGCTCCTCCCTGCTAGCTTCAGCCCAAACCACAGCTGCAAATCATCATCAGAGTGTCTTTGTCTGAGCCTTGAAATCAAAGGGCCTGGCTTCTCGTACATCCAGGGGTGCTTGGCAGGCACGGCCCTCCAGGGATGTGGCCAAAATGGCAGCCATGTCATGTGGTGACCAGTGGTTGGCCTAGGGCGCAACCTGAAACTGGGCCTCAAATAGCGTCCATGGTGTTTCTGCATTGTAACATCTCAGATGGATAGGAGAGGGGTGGCTGGGATTGCCAGGACCACATGGGCTTGGCCAAAACCTCCAGCTGCCATGACATCCCTGGAGAAGCGGAACCACCTTTCACGTGGGTCACGTGGGAGTTTCTCAGGCTCCCAGGCACTTGTTCCTTCCTCATGTCGTTCATCATGGACCTCATCAAGTCTTTTGGTAGAGCCTGATGCATTTCTCCAGATGATCTACATACTCTCACTCCTGATACTAAGGAAACATGAGTGAGAAATATGCATACAGAACAGTGGAAGGGGAAATGTTCTACAATCAATCAGGAAAGCACAGCCTCACTATCCTTAAAGGAACTACCTTCACCAACCACTAAAAACTAAAACCTGCCTACGTCAGTGAACAGAGGCTCTTCCTACTAACAGAGGCCAGGCAGGTCAGGGTGGGACCCTGAGACCACAGCCCAGGATGGGGAAACATGGGACAGCCACACACTTGACAATCACATGACATGTACACACTCCTCTGTCTTCTCCCGAGTCCAAGGGGGAACTGTGTCCCTGATAATTCCCAACTATCCCAGACAAGTGCCCATCTATCCCAGCATGCTCTCCTGGGGCTGACATCACTTGCCTCGTTGCTCGTCTGCTCGGTGATCCATCACTTCCTGCTGAGGGTGCTACAATACTTAACCGGACTTCATAAATCCCAGAAGAGCGGGAGTGATGATGAGATGACAGCGGATTACGTTCATATCGGCACAGGGGGAGTCTTGACGACTCGTTGCCTTCACGCTGCAGTTCTGTAGGATGGTCAATAAATGGCTGACGTGTGCTAAATGTACTCATATAGTCATTGCAGGCTTTGCGATATAACAGTGATATTTTGGCGCAAATGAGAAATGTACCTCTCTCAGATAGAAGTCTGCATTTGTGTATATGCGACCTTGTTGATGACGTACTGTAGATAGGCACTTTAAAGTCTTAAACTGAATGTTAAAGGTGTGTTTGTGATCTACTTGGTAATTAAATACGTTTTTAAAATACATTTCAAATATATTTTTAATAAAATGATTCACTGTTGAAACCAGCTAATAATACGCACGCATTACGTAAGTTTTTTTCCAATTTAACAGCAGAAAAAGAGTTAAATGTTATACAAAAAAGGTTGACGCCCTCCTGGTCTAGAGTGGGTGTGCTTGTATTCACCGTTTGTATTTGCGGATTACAAAGTTCAAGAATCAGTTGTTGATGCTGTACATTTGGCTACACATCACTTTACAATCCCTCCTACAGTACTGCATGTGGCAGAATGTTTACCCTCGAAGCCCACTAGATCAGACCACACTTGTAGCCCTTGGGTCTATTGCAGATTTATTAACTATGTTACTCCTGCTTTTCCATTTCACGTAAGCACTTTCCAAACACAGCTGTTAAAACCATAATAATTAATGCACTTCAATACATTAAACAGGAAACAGAATGTTGCTTTTATATAATGTGTCAGGAATTAACAACTTCTGTTAACAGACTGTACAGTACACAGCATTTATTCTGCAGATATTTTCCATTTAGGTTTCTCCCCTTAAAAACACAAAGTGCATGCTGACATTTAATGTGAATGTTTTTTTTTAACTAAAGCTGGATTTCTAGGTACTGTATATACAGTATGCACATGCACGTATTTGTATGCTGATTTTAATAACAAATGTTTCATATCCTGTTGCTTTAATGATGTCGTGTTAATGACACTCACTTAAAGAAAACAAGAGTTGTATACTGTAATTTACCTTAAGTGATGTTAAGTTTGCATAACGCACTATAGGAAGAACTCTTTTTCGAATATTGCGTACAGTTTTGTTCACAGTTCCACAAACAAGATGCTGCTACGCTGTAATCCACCCGATGAAGATTAACAATATGCATCCACATGCTTAAAAGAACGTCTTACATCAACAGACTGAAAAAAACGTTTTTTCTCTCTTACAAGGAAGACCAGAAAGTGAACTGATCCAAACGTATAAAATACACAATAGCATGGGCTAGTGGACTACTTCAGAGTCAGCACTGAAATGTATATCCGCAGACACCAGAGGAAACTATGTAGAACTGAATTTTTGGCACATATCGTTACTCCGTGGCTTGTTGCATCTGACATATAAAAATATGTTTAATATCTTGTCACCTCTCCTACAGTATGTGCATGTCATGTTCGTAGCATGTGAAATGGATTAAGATGAAAGAATGGTGTCCGTGGAATCTAGAAAACTACATGCAGGAATGTTTATTTTAATTACTGTATCTAATTGCAGGCTTCATACTGTACCACTCAGAATGTGTGCACTAGAGCCCTTAAACCTCCTTAAGGGAAGCTTTGTATTGTCTTTCATGTCTTCCAGCTGCCTGTGTGACATATGGATACCATTGTCAAAATAATCCAAATATTTCCTCTATTTACTGTAAATAAATTATTTGGCCTCAGAAAGGCGAAATATTTAATGTCGTACTTTTTAAAATTTCCAGAAGTACCTTCAAGTTGGCTGATTACTGATTATACAGTATGTTAAGAGTGTAAGATAAATAAAGCAGATGTGCAGTAACACACTAAATACAACAGAAAATACCGTAGGTCACAGCCTTGCGTTATGTTGGTACAATAATACAGTAATCCATAAACACTTAAAAGGAGAAATCAAGGAGTGGGGTAATTATAATGAACATCTAGAGATCACAATACTACAACAGAGTAAAACACAATGCATTATTCAGTATGTCGTCACGTCCATCTCCTGTATCTGTCTACGCCTGACAGTCAAGTGTTCTAGCACACTGTCTTCTGTCTTCGTGCACATCTGGCCTCTGCTCGAGACCAATCCAGCCTCCAGGGGATGAGGGCTGGAGTTTTGTTTGTGGTTGAGGCTCGAGAGATTTGGCAATGGCTCATCAACCCGACCAGAAGCATGAGGAAATGATGCCATAATGCCTTCCATTTCATCCTGCCCCTTGCACAAGCTCTCACAAGAACGGAGGAACCTGCGAGGAACCAAGGCTTGTCTGCTTAAACAGCGGAAATTTAAGCACTTCCTAGCAAATGTAATCTATCAACAACAACAATAATAATTTTTAGATTATAGCATCTTAAAAAGCTTCTCAAAGCACTTTACAAGTATGCTTGTGTTTGTGTTACAGTATGCAGAATTACATAATTACAATACGGATTGGGGAAAACAGTAGAACCTGTTAAAAGCCCTTCTGAAGACATTTTTGTGCCTTCATTTGAAAGTACTCAGGGAAGGTGACTATCTGATAGCCTTAGGTGCTCTTTATTGTCATTGGACTTGTTTTTGGTGTTAACAGACACTAAATGTGTTATTTCAATTTGTTCTTACCAGGGGGTTGCAGCTTCTGTGCCTCACTCCTCATACTTGGTATATCTAGCATGTCAGCTCTCTACCACTTTGCTTTCAAGGGTGTAGGGACTTGAAATAACATGAACCTTTAAAGTCAGAGTCAAGTTAATTTGTTTCTACACAAATAGTCATGAGTGAGTGATTTTGTGAGATGTTTATTATCTTTACATAGACAAATTGTGACTACTGCATAATTAACTTAACATTAATTATTTCAAAATAATTATTTAAATTATTCAAAGCTCTAGTTAGATTACCAGTTGTTTCTTAGCATTTTCATAGAAAGGAATGATTTGTTTTACTTATGAATGTTTTATTGATTAAAATATGCACTAAACATACAGTTAACATCTCATACATTGATAAACATCTTTAAAATTGCTTTTACTTTTTATATAAATTTTAGTAATCAACAGATTATCATTTCAACAAGTTGCACACTACGATCTTCTTTTAAACTGGTGATAACTTAATTAAGGTATATTCTATTGTTTGGAATACCAGTCACTAAACATTACATAAGGATGGATTATTCATTTTATAACAGACCTTTATTTTACTTTATAATGTTTGGAAAGTTTTCAGAAGACCAGCAACAACTGCCCGTTTGTAATCCTTTTAAGTTTGAGACAGGTTTCCTTTTTGTGTCTGTGAGATGTTTGCTCCTGTCTTTGTTATTACGGCTCTGCTCTGTGTTCTTGGACATGCAGTATATTTGGATGTACTCTAGGTATATACCTGTACAGTAGTAAGTGTAGTTGAATTGAAAATCCATTGATTACCTTATAGAGTAAAACCTTTGTACCTTGATTTCAGAACCCATTGTACCTTGATTACCTTATAAAGTAACTAAATATCTAATATCTTTGATTCCTTTGCTTTTGAATATTTGCACTGTCATGTAGTTTCCACACAGTATCCAGCAGGTATTCAGTAAACTGTATAGAATATATATACTGTATGTGGTGTTAAAGTAGCCACTGAGTCATCATAGAATAAAACAGAGGGACCTGTTTGACCATTCCTATAGAAATATCATCTACTCCCATGTGTACTGCACTAATGCAAGTCTGTGTTGCACTTATCATCTAAGCATTTAATTCAATGTCTTATTTTTTATGACTAACAGTATGAACTGTGATCTGATATAAACAGGAATACTTCTGCTGTCAATGACAATGCCTCCCAATTACATGAAGCCATTGCCTGTGCAGGTACACAAGTTTCAAGTGCTGAAGTTAAGGAGAGTGAAATCAAAGTTCTGAAGAAGGCTCCACGGCCGAAACGTTTGTGTTTTCTTTCTTCTCTTTTCAGCATGGAATAAACCTATTACTTGTTCCTTTGCTGACGCAGCTCCCCACCTAAAGTTCTGATTATATGTAAAATGTTCTTTTACTGGTGTTTAGAGCAGGTGCTCTTGTATTAGCTGGTTGATTTTACAACAGAGCCCTTAATCTAGCTCTTAACCTACATTCAAATGCAATAGAGTCAAGTTATTTTATTCACAGGGCTATTAACCTGCTTAATTTGGACAATTGATTGCTTTTTCTTTTGCTTTATTTATATATTGATTGATTTTTTTTTCTTCCTCATCACACATGTACAGTATGTCTCTTATTTGTTAATGGGTTCATGTTGTGTTAAAATATTGTGTATTGTGTTGTGTTTTCCCTGCAAAGAACATTTCCCATCTGGGACAAAAAAGTAAGTAATCACCAGTGCTGAATGATGTCTTTAATTGATCTGCTGGCTTGTTTTTGACTTTTTGTCTAGTCGTTCCTGCCTTTGGTCTTTGGGTTTAAAAAATACTATACCCTCCTTCAGGCGTATAATTTCCAAAGCTTTCCACACACAGAATTTCAAGCAGTCTCTCCTCTACTTGCTAATGAAGAGTTTGCTCCCATTTCTGGCTAAACAGCTCTTAACAGGTGCTTAATTTATGAAGACAACATAAATTAAAAGAGTCAGTCTTTTTCACAGCCCAGTACTTCACAATAGCATTCTAATGACATGACATTTAGAAGGATATCACTGGTGCCACTGTTGTAGGGTAAGCTGGAACTATATTAATATATCTAATACCTCCAGCCTCAGCGTCTATAATACATAACAATAGTATGGAATGAAATGTACTGTATATACTGTACTGTAATGCAATTGCGTTTCTATGAGCTTTTAAAGAATATTTTATAACCACAAGGTGGCGACAAACAACCTGCATATAAATGAACTAAAATGGTAAGTCTCTGATTTCTCAGTAATAATAATAATAATAATAAACTTTATTTTATATAGCGCCTTTAAAGGTGGCTTCTCAAAGCGCTTTATCAGTATTGCACTATTATCGCTAAAGCATTGAAAATTATTAGCATAAAGCATGATATCGCTTTTCCCACTCGGGTTTAACTTATGTGTGGTTTATTACCATTTATGTCTTACATTAAAATTCAAATTCTGAATGTAGGCACATTATAACTACAGTTTATACAACATAATTCCTATTTTAGTTTTTGATTTAGTCTCTAATCGTCCAAAAACAGTAAATACCAGATGTCTTCTGCATGAATACAATTTCCAGAACATCTTAAATGTCTTAGAAATGTGTCTCATTTGCCTAAGGATGCAGAAAGCTCAACTGTACTGAAAATCTGAAAATTCAAATGCTATCATAGTGGTAGTGATAAGGTAACTATACTAACTATATTAGGAATTCTGGAACCCAATGTTTTTTGTTGTGAAAAAATGGACAGAGTTGGGTTGTGTTTAGCAGAAAGGCTGCAGCCAGAAGAGTCTAATCAGCATTATTATGTCATCTCATCAAAAATGATGTGTGAATATACAGCCCACTGCAGGGACACTTCCTTTATGCTGGATTTATAAAGTATAGTTTGTACAAGTATGTATTTAGTTGTCTATGTTAATGTCAATTAATGTTAATGCAGTCTGACCTGGGGATCAAATCCAGAGGTCAAGAATTAAAGCAGGTTTGTCACAGAGGACACACACACACACTCACACCAGGGCCAACATTACAGAAGCCAACTAACCTACCAGCAGGTCTTTGGACTGTGGGAGGAAACCAGATCATGCAAAGGAAACCCACGTGATCATGAGGTGAACATACAAACTCCACACAGATAGCACCCAAGGAACTGATACTGAACCCAGGGCCCCAGCTCTGTAAGGTACTGTAGCAAATTATTTTAAAATACTTTGACATTACTAATGATTTTTGGTGGGATGTAACTGTGAACTACAGTATAGATAATTTCTTCCAATATATAAGCATTTCATCAGCATCGCCTTTTACAAAACATAGGCAATCGTTTACAAGATTACCACATTTTGCATATAACAGAAGTGCACTAGAATGGGATTTGAGGTGTCATTCGTTTACTGCGTTCATATTGTAGCAGTTGTGTGCTGAGGACTGCCTTTCTGGCATGCAGAGACTCTGGGTTATATGGTACAAGAGGCACAAGAGGACTTTTTTTATGGATATAAAGACACCTTTTCTAGTGGAAGGAGTTTCTGTTTTACATTTCCACCAGAAGATACCTGTTATAAAGCGTCTTTCAGGACCCTATGCAGACGACACAATCCGGAAGGGAGTGAACACACACTGGGGGGAGACGAGGAACAGGGCTGGTAGAGGACCCGGGAACAGAGTGAGTGTCTGGCTTTTAAAGGTGGGCTGGAACAGGGAGCAGGTGCACAAAATCAACTAAAAAGTGAACGAGCCGGCGCGCCCTTAAGGGGGAGGGACTACAATCATGACAATACCCCTCATGTCACCTGTTACCCTGCCCTCAAAAAGTCTATAGAAGGTACAGTGTAGCAGCCTTCTTTCAAGCAATCATATATACAGGTATAGGATATAAAAGTAACTTCCATAGCCGTCTACCACTATTCAATCCCTCTTTGTACCATTAAGGTTGTGTTAAATGGAAGAATATAAGAAAGGTTATAAGAACAAGACCACTCCTCAAACTTGTCTGGTCGCAAGTAGCTTATTGATTTTACTACTTATTTAAGTCACACTATGTCTTCAGCCAGGAAAACAGCTCTAGCATTTCTCACCCAAAACAGCCTAAGAACCCACTGAAAGTACGAGTCTCATCACAGCATGCTAAAAGAATAAAGTACAGAGTAAACTGAAAGGAGGACGGGTACAGTGCTCTTCCCAGTGTAACTCCATTCTCTTCTTGCACTGCTCTGCCACTCTTATTTGCAGAAAACACCCTCTTCCACCCTGTGATGAATGTGATTCTCTCCTACATTGCTTGAAGGCCCTTTTTTTACACAGATGCAGCCAGCTTTGTGAGAACTGCACAGAGACTTCATTAAGTGTGACAGTACCACTGAGGGGTAAAATGAAGTCCCAGCTCCTTTTACATCAGCTTCCTAACATTGAAAGTGAACTGAAGGGGAAACATTTCACAAGGTTTCTCCTCAAGTCAGAAGTTCTTTTGTAGTATCGATATTTTAAAAAATATCTTTATGGTTACTATGCCAGCCAGATAGATTTACTTTTCATATGCCCATTACAGTACATTTCCACTTTACTTTTGCAGGGTAAACTCATGCACCTTATGGTTCTTATTGTATACACTAAATAAATTATTTTTGAGAAACTTGTTTAACACCTTTTTTTTTAAGGTGCAAGCAATAAAGTTGCTGAAACCTTACCGATACTGTCAAATATCTATCAAATCCAAACCCCAGATGAAAGGTCTTCTGACTTCTGGAAGGGTTGTAAAAGCCTGTGGGAAGCTGTGTTAGAGTGAATTGTCACATGGTTTGTCCACCAATTTTGGATTTTGGATTTTTGGATTTAGTACAAAGGTATTTTGAAAATTGTTCTCTAAAAAATATCTTTTTAGAGGTTCAGAAATGGTGGGCCAGTTTAAGTTGTGTCCACTCTTTACATGACAAGGTACTTTAATTAACTACATTGGAATCGGTGACAAACACTTGAATGACTTCCTCTGGCTGTCACAGCCTGACAAATTCAAGGTCTGACTAATTTTCACATACAGCATCACACTGTACTGTGCCTTGATGCTACAGTGTGCCTGACCCATGAGCATGTACAGTATTCCTGCTACAGTACAGCCAATGTGGAAATGAAGCCGATTAAGGAGTTTCTTACAAATTTCTAGAAGCCTGTTCTTTGAAACCAATCAAATTGGAGATGTGAAACTTGATGCATTTTTCCTTATGTCCACAGTTTAAGACTTGCTCAGTGTAAGTGGATTAGCTGCTATGTTGGATATCAAAAGCCATTCAAATGACAGTTTCCCTGAATGCACTTTGCCATACACTAGACATTGGAACACAATTTAGAGGGTAAATTCTCTATAAAGACATTATTTACATTTGCAGCCATCTGCTTCTTTTTTAGGGCTAAACACAGATATCACAATCCAGGAACAATAAAAGAAACATGTAGTACAGAGACAGATGAGCGATTGTTAAATGATTCCCAAAGTGGTATGAAAATTAAAACTTTAGTTTCCAGAGGTGACTGAAGTGAATTTCAAAATACGGGTATGTGTCACAGCGGAATTGAAGATGTTAACAAAGAGCAGCGCTAATCATACTGGCAGTCAGGATTCCACTGCAGTTTGTGAGAATATTTCTTTGCTTGCCATGATTTTGTAAAATATAAACATGCTGTTTTAGTATATGTGGTATTATCTGAAGTTACTTTTATTTTTTCTGCTGCTACTGTATCTACAGTATGTGTCTGTACAGCACTGGAGACTGAGCTGAACATTGATCTTTTTTTATACAATACCTCCTTTAAAATGACTGTCAAGTGTGAATCTCAGCCAGAAGGTGGGTCTTGCTGTATGTCATGTCTTTAGCTTGCTCAGTGCTTTGAGCCTTGGTACACGAATAATATAATCTTTTAGTTCAGAGGTCTTCACCCCTGGTCTAAAAGAATGTCAATCCAGCTAGTTTTATTGAGGATGAAGAATTAAGCAATTAGTTCAATTGAAGGAATTCTGGTCCTTGAGGGCTGGAGAATACTCATAGCATAGTCCAAACTGCTATCTACTTTCTTAGCAAATCTCCAGGTCAATTAATCACAATGAAAATGTTCAAGCCTTTAGAATCTGGTGATTTAATTCTGGCTTATTATACCTGCTGGACTAAAGCTCTCCAGAACTGAGAATGGAGACCTCTGCTCTAGCAGAACACGTGTTGCATATCACAAGATACTGTATTTTCATGGGTTAAGATGATGTTGCAAATCTCATGTTTTCTCAATCTTTCTTTCCTTTCACCCTTTTATTTGCCTTTGACTGCATATTGTCCTGTCTAGTCCAAACTGCTCTTAAAAGGTGCTTATGTAAGGCAATATACCCTCTCAATGATGCCATTGTATCAGCTTTTAGTGTAAAAACTTGCAATTCGGTTAACATTATGACTTTTTTTCTGATTCCAGGGGATGAACAGGCTTTTATTTATTTTCTGACAAATAAATAAAAGCCTAGATTTAACATAGCAATGCCTGGTGTTCCTATTTCTATACAGTATAATGCAAATCGCATATTAATGCTATTCTAAAAA
Source organism: Lepisosteus platostomus (assembly GCF_059453375.1). Lineage (NCBI taxonomy): Eukaryota > Metazoa > Chordata > Actinopteri > Semionotiformes > Lepisosteidae > Lepisosteus > Lepisosteus platostomus. Next base: position 7,397,565 of record NC_142618.1, on the reverse strand, counting down.
CTATATTGGAGCTTAGTAAGTTTTACAATTCAATAGATTGTTATGTAATTTAAAATTAGTCATGTGAATATAAACTTTATTCCAGTCTTTTTTTTATTTGTATTGTTTTCTCATATTTTGCAATTGCTGTTCGCCTTACATTAATTAATATATTGGCCTACTTTCCATGAATTCCCTCACCAAATGCTTATTCTGTCTGATGAGCTGAAGGAGTGGATGATTAATTTATCTAATTGTTAAGGGAGAGTCTGTTCAATTTAGGGAAAGTTTTAATTAACACAGCACAATTAGCCAATCTAATTTGGAGTGCTTAAAACAAAACACCAACAAAGACATGAAAAATGAAAAATGAAATGCTTATTCAGTGATGCAATGCAACCAACATTGAAGAACTTCATTGCATTCTATTGCATATTGTTAACAAAACTCCAATACTAGACTCGATGCTCAATTGAAGTATTCATTTACAATATTTCACCGTTAAGACAAACTTTTAAAACTTGTTTGAGTCAAAGTCTCTTAGCAGGAAGGGATTTATCTGACCCTCTTAGGTATAAATAATTTTAGTTTAGGCTTCTAAAAGCCCCATAGGAGAAGAAAGTGTGACCAACTATTAGTACGTCACAAAATAAAAGCTTTACTGCTCTACTGTGTTGTTCAAGACAGACAATCAAACACAGCAGAGCTCTGATACAGGGTAGCTAATTCAATCTGTGACCATCTGTGACCAGGATTCCTTTGAGCAATGGCAAACTCACTGCCATTGCACTGCCAGACTGGGGTTCTGAATTAGTCAGCAAGTGTCCTCTCATCTTTCTGGCAAACAGCGTGTCCTGACACTGACTCCCTGCAGATCTGGAGTATTGAAGATGTGAGAGAAGAGCTGGTTCCCTGATTGGCACCGCCTCTCCCATCAAATGCTTGTCAAGTGCCAAACCATTCTGCAGGTGGGCGTGTTGAAGGAGGACATTGACGGTTCTCATTTGTGTCTGAGAGGTACAGCACAAGAACGGTTGTTGGCTAACCGGGTCTTAAAACTACTGACCACCACAAATTTGATGGCCATATAATAAAGAATAAGGCTTCACTAATGGGTAAGATGAAAGATGTGTGGCAGACTGAGCTCCCCTGCAGTACACATAGTAAGCGACTGTACAAGTATAAAAGTCTTTTCACAATCAAGTTCCAAGTTAAATAAAGGCATTTGACCTTTGTACTTTCAGTGAAATTGTTATGTTAAGAAACATTTCGAGCATCTTATTTCTAACATACTTACTGTATAACCAAGGAATGTCTGTCTGATGTGTATATAATAGAAAGTAAGTTTTCTAACCTCAAAAATGTCTGTTTAGTCAAATGATTGTTAGGCTACCTTTTCAGCCGCCATGTGTATCTACATCTGTTGTGCTGGTTAATGGTAATGATTCCAGCAGTGATGTGGAATGTAGATAATCTGAAGTTTAAAAAGGGCCCACTGTAAACAGCCACAGTATGAGTCTCATTTTAGATTATAGCAGAGGCAAAATCAACTTCACTGTTGCTTGTGCTAGCGAATGAAAATGGAATTGCAGAAACTTTACATTTTGTTGATTCTGATTGTAAAAAAATATTTATCGTTTTTTAATGTAATAGACAATTGCATAATTTTGTTGATTCTGATTGTAAAAAAAATATTTATCGTTTTTTTATGTAATAGACAATTGCATAATGTCATTAAATATCAGAGATGTATTTTATTTTAACCATAGAAGCCCTGTATGGGACAAAGAATTTAATTTTGTAATCACCAGCATTAACCCAATATTCTGAAAATTTATCCAGGCTTGTTTTCTGAAAAACAGATCCATAAGAAACTGAAACATTGTCTCATCATCATATTCTTATGAGGACTGATGACACTTCTAATTTATATATCATCGTGATCATCACCTGATTCAGCAACAGATGCAGCTCTGGGTTAATCAACATGAAAACATGAAATGTGACAGTCATGCCATTGATACCCAGCTCGCATGGGCAAGGGAGTCAGCATTGATGAACAGTTTGTGAGATGAGCTGGGACAACAGTCACAACATCCAAGGCTCCAAAACCAGTGAAATAGCACATGCTTGTCCATAAGGGTTTTGAACTTATAACTGGAAAGTTTGAGGGTCCTAATGCCAGAAGAGCTAACCTTGAGCAAGAACTTCTGCACCTTTCCAGTAAAATACACAGCTTTTTATAAAATAAAAGAGTTGGCCAAAAATATATTGAGCTAACAAAATACTGGAATGAATAGTACATGGTCAAAACGCAAATTGTGATTCCGCATTCATTTTCTTTCAAGGCTCTTTAACTGTGCTTGCTTTCTATTGTAGCTCTTCCTCTTCTGTACTCTATCTTTGTCGTTCTGCGACTGAGACAGGTCACCCTCTGCGCCTGGGCTGTTCATTTTAGAGTTTTCCGTGCAGGTATTAAAAATATAAACTATAAATGGGACGTGGGATACATCGAGATTGAAGAGCATACTGATGAAAACGATTTGAGTGTTTATCATTTACGTATTCTAGATAATGGGGGGAACCAATTATAGCAAAAGGTAAACAAAATTTTAGGCTATTTAGGATAAAAGAGATTAATGTAAATCAAGGGATCTAATGTTAAAATTCAACAACACACCAGTAAAGCTCCATTTAAGAAATTCTGTACAATTGTGGTCACATTATATAATAGATACTGCTGCTCTGGAATCAGTCAATTGCAGGGCTTAAGGTGTTGACAGGGTGAAGGAACTGAACCTTTAACTCAGGGGACCTGATATTTCTACTCAAAATCCCCAAAGACGCTATCAAAATCAACCCAGCGGATTTCTTCACAATGAACAGCAAAACACAAACCAGAAGACACAAGAGGAACGTCTTCACCGAGAGGGTTTCAGGTGTACGTGTTGTCGAAGCCGATACCCTGGCTACTTTCAAGCAGTCTGATGAGATTCTGGGACCAATTAACTACGAACTACTTAACAGGCTAGGTGAGCTGGAAGGCTTTGTCTTGTCTGTAACCTTTCTGATGATCTCATCTTCTTGTTTACAACAAAATAGAATAATTAACCCTCAAATACTGAAAAATGTCAATTAAGCAATTAAACGCAGATGTTGCGTTGTTTCCAGGGGTGGCCACACACACCTGTTGATGACAATCAGCATAACAAAGTTACCCATGCCATGTCTGTTTGAGAACCTGTCAGTGTATCTGCTGCACAATACAATCATTTATTATCTGTTTTACATGTCTTTTCAAAACTGTGTTAATGTGTATGTTAGAATTTTCTTCAGCACTTGAAAGAAATGTTTCAACCCATATCCCTCTGATTCATTGCTAACAGCTGAAAGGGAAACTCCAAAAATGAGCTTTCGTATAACATCAATAATGTATTTACTGAGGTAGAAATGACCACATAGCCAAACAGAAGAGAGGGGAGAGGTGGCAAATAAGTTAGCAAATATAGGCGTCTTGGTCAGACACCACACAAATAAAATACTTGAGAAAACTGCTTTTCATAAAATGCTGGATAGTACTAACCAATCCACAGAAACACAATTCTAAATATAAACCTCAGTTCTGCAGCTCCTCATAAACTATTTACAAGAGGGTGGATAAGACAAAGTTTAAGCCCATGAGCATCCAAAGGTGATTCATTTTTCTGCAAACACAGCTCAGTCAGACACAGGAATGGGGCCATCTGCCTGATTCACCACACTGCTGCTTAAAATAAAATATCTGTTTTTCTGCTCGCTGTGTACTGTATGTATTAAATTCTGCTGTTCTTCTTGTGTGGTTTTTCAAAGAAATATATGGGGTCACTACACCTTTCTTTAAAAGTTACCACACATTGTGAAATCAAATGAACTTGGAAATAGAATATAATACCGTACACATGTACACGTGTAAGAAAAATATAAGAGGAAGACAGGAAATCACCATTATTGTGGAGAAATAATTCTCAGGTCCTTAGTTTTTTTCTTTTTCATTTAAGTCTCCTAGTGCTTTTACAGTAAATTAATCTTCCCAGAGGATTCCATTTTTGGTTTCCACAAAAAGGGCACTGTGCTTGTTTTTTTCCCCTCTACAGCTCTATTATGGTCACTTCCCACAGAGTGCTACTATTATGAAGGAATGTATTAGGTTCAGTAAGTGCTTTTATTTTTAAAGGATTTCTATTTGTAACTCAATATAAAAGTTGAATAAGTCATAACATATCCAGTATGTGGTTACCTAAAAAGCCACCTACTGTATATTTCTATTGGACGTTACTCTCCTCTTAGGGAAACTCAAGGAAGAATGCTGACCTGTGTGGGGGTGTGAGTGTCACACTTCATGGATTCACAAACAGCTGATATGGCAGTGCCTTTTATGTTTAGTTCACAAAGGAATTTTCCTCTATAAAGGTCACACACTTAAAGCCAAATACACAAAACTTAATGCAAATAAAGAATGGTCTAGAATGCTGTGTGTCATGATCATTAATTTTCCTAATCTTCTGCATCTTCTGAACAATTTAAAATTGGTAACCTTGCTCATTTGAAGATTATGCACAGCAACGCACAAATATGTTTGCATTACCACCTTCACATCTGATCTTATCAGTTTTCAGAAGCAAAGCAAGTGTGGGCCTGGTCAGTTCTGAGAAGGGAGACCAGTAGGTGACCTTACTTTATTCCTATTGAGGTTTCATTAAGGATGTTCTGTTATTTTAATATGATTTCCCTTGATTTCATGTCTAGACTCTCATTACTACATTAAAGAAGTTTGTTGGCCTCTTTATTGCTTCTGCATGCTGTCTTGTTGAAGAAATTGATGAATCGGAAATACCCTCCTGATACTTAAACCTCACATTTTTTTTCTCTGCATATATTGTCTTTGTCATATTAAATTTCAGTTGAAAGATAAGATCACTTTATTAGCCATATACAATTTCTTGTATTAAGAATTCATCATTTCACATACCCCAGCTTGCTCTCCATGAGACACACAGACAGGGAGAGAAGCTGGGGGTCAGAGCGCAGGGTCAGCCATTTTTACGGCGCCCCTGGAGCAGTTGGGGTTAAGGGCCTTGCTCAGGGACCCACAGGAGTAGGATTCCTCTGTCAGCCACAGGATTTGAACCTGCAACCTTCCAGCTTTTACCATTTGTGATTAACTATCGGGAAAATCAACATTTTTCAATTAGCTGTGAATTTGTCAGGGGTGCTCACTGCACCGGAGTGTAGATCAGGGGTGGGCAATCCTAATCTCTTTAAAGCAGCAGCCTCTGGAATGCTGGGAGAAGCTGTTCAATTGGTCTCATTAAGCCAACAATGAGCTGATTGAAGGAGAGAAGGAGAGATTGAAAATGTGCAGACACTGAGGCCCTCCAGCATTGGTCTAGACCAGGGGTTCCCAACTGGGGGTTCATACTGCAGGGGGTTCGCAGGATTGTGATGAAAACGTCAATGTCAAATTAAATAGTCCTATTAATAAATAACAATGTCATAATAAGAATAAGAAAAACAACAGTAGTAATATTCATATTTTGCCAAGTGAAAAGAAGCATATTAAGAGGGTTGCTGTAGCATTTATACACATTTATTGAAAAGTTTGATTTAGTTAAAATCTCAAGGGGCTGCTTGAGGCAAATAATTTAGGTTGAAGCTGACAAATTAGGGAACCCCTGATCTTGATAATTAATACAGATTAGAAAAAGCAGCAGTCTTAGAACTGACCCTTGCGGTACACCACTAACAACTTCACTCCCGCCTGAGGAAAATCTCCTGATGAGTGCTCCCTGGTATCCATTTTGTAACGTTGGAAGCCACACACTGTTCTACAGATGTGCTGCTCAAACCTCTAGCTGTTTCTAGAATCAGGAAACACGCCTATCCTACATCTGTGCAAGTGATTTGTGATTGATACTTTATCATTCCACATCAGATATCAAAGGTTGCTTCACAGCTCCTCTATTCTTACGAACAGCCTCATTTTAACTGCTTTAACTGGAATTAACAGTTTAACAGTGTATTTTAAACTGCAGAGCAGCATCTTTGTGTAAAAAAAATCTCTCTTATCTGAGCTGCTCCAGCTGGCAACGTTAAATATCTGTGTGCCTTTGAAATCGTTTTCCACTTAATAAATTAGTACAATAAAAAAATCAAGGAATGGCTCCACTAGAGAGACAATGCTGGCATCATAACAGGTCTGTGTGCCGACAAGGCTAACAAGATTTTTACATTTAGGACATTATTGAAAAACATTTTAGAAGTACAGATGTCAGATGAAGTGTAGTGCAAAAGTTTCTTTTACAATATGGGAATAGTGCAAACCTTTTTAGTCATTTGAAATATAGTATATGATTAAAATATAATTGTGCTTCAAACCATTCAGGCATATTTGTTCTGTGCCACCCGATCAGGCATACAGTACAGTGCCTCCAAGGATCTAAGGAGCTATTTACTTATTAGGCAAAAAAATGGAGCAGTCAACATCTCGTATTGCATCTGTATTGTATATTCTAGAGAGCACTGTGATGTGAGATTTCCATTACAGATTTTTTGCACGCTAGATCTCCTCACACTGGGTCCAAGATGAATTCAACTCTACTTCATAAATCCCTTGCATAATGTAAGGCTTTGGATGATTAATCTACATAAATTAGTACTAAGTGAAATAGGGTGCAAAAGCTCAAATCAATAAAGACAAATATTGTTCCATTTCCACTGTGCATTACAATGTGGTATTCCCATTCCAATCACTGCAAGACTTGTTATATTAATGGCTACATAGACACAATGTCTGTTTGCCAAGCAAATGAGACTGGCCGAGATGGTTCAGGAAATATACTGTATAGGACAATAAACTGAGAATGTTGATCACCGAACTCTTACGATGGCAATTGCACAGCACAGTAAGTTCACATCACTTTTTGACTAAGAGGCAATGTCTTAAAAAATAATTATCAGTGTAGACCGACAAAAGTAGCTCCTTGTAAAATAAGCAAATCATAGTGTAACATTATGAAATATTATATTATAACATTAGAAGATAAAATCCGGAAGTGTAAGAGTTACTGTACATGCAGGTGGCTGTGATGGGCCACTTGTAGTACTTTGATGGGACCATGCTGACACAGATTTAGTTCTGTGCACTTTACAGGGTGAGGCAAAACAAACAAAAAATCTAAATAACAATAGAACAGAAATAGGTCAATAAAAATTGTTTTAAAAAAGTTTAAAAATGCAGAAAAAAGAGAAAAGGCAACCCCTAATTAAAAGACTGGCTAAAAAAACAAGCCTTCAAACAAGCCTTTTAAAAACTGAAAGCATGTACAGTACCTCAAGAAGCTTGTACCTAGAAGAAGGTTCAGTACTGTAGCACTCTCAGGTTCACATGGGTATGCACCCTCGCTGCTGCTGCCTCAGGTCAGGCCCCCACCGCTGGGGACTCAAACCCGGGCCTCCGGTGTCACTCAACAGGGACCCAGCGGCCGAGGTCCCTGCTGTTCACAGGGAAGGGCGGTGACGTCACTGCGCTGGCAAACTGGCTTGCACAGCCTGTAATACAGTATGTGTTACAGTACTATTAAAACATGTGCCTCAGCAGAGCATAAAAACCCTGCTTGGTACATAGGGAGGAATGAGAGATGCTGAGTATTGTGGGTATTGACCTGCATGGCTTTAAAAAATAAGAGCACAGTAAAAGTTTGAACTGAATGTGCTGGGTTATATGGAGCCAGTGACAATGTGTCAGAAATTAGGTGATATAGTCGCAGAGCCATACTCAAATATGTACAAATGTACTGTACATACTACAATATATATACAGTATAATAGATTTTTTAAAACTACAGTAACTAGATTATAGGGTGGCAGGCTTCAGATAGAGATATTACAGCTTCTATCTCAATACAGCTTTGGTGGGCATGATTTGGGTGGAGCCAAATTGAAACCAGGCATTTGCTTGCGCCTGTGGAGGGTATTCAGTAGACTGAGACTCTAAAGATCTATTGCCTGTGCTGTCCTTAAAGCTTAGACATTAAGAATAATCACTCCATTTTGTATTTAAATTTAAAGATGAGAGACAGGAGGGACTTGCAGAAAGATGATGGGGGGGGAAACAGATGTGTCGTTGCTAGGCTGAAAACTGACTCAGTTTTAAGAAGCTTTTTGAAGCAGCCTTCTTAAAACAGTTTCCTCCAGGCAACACCTGTGAAGAGGAGAGCTCTCCCTTTTAATTACGTTGGGGGCAACAGGGAAAGAAGGTGAAAACACGACGTTGGTTGAAAGTGAAAGTGTGATCTCTCTAGTCTAAGATTCACAGCACTGTAAAACCGTGTTGGAGGATCCCTGGTAATTGAATGCAACTGTACAGCCACCCAGAACTACTGCAGTACAGCAGGTGGTAGATTTGACAAGCAATCTGAACATTACTATGCATATCAGTTCTTATCTGAATGGATATCAGTAGCTCTGATGGCAGACAAATAGTATTTACTTCTGTAAACACATCCTGTGCTTTAAAAGCACTATGATGCAATTACTTGAAGTGTTGTCTGACACCACATTTTTGTCTGCAGAGAACTTGATATGAATAGAATTGTAACAATTGTGGACAATGGTATGAAACAATAAAGCACTTCAAAATGCTATGCTACCCAAAGGTGATTTTGTTAATTTGATATATTTTTTTTCCATTTGCAAATTAATGCTCAGTTAATTATGGTTATTGTTAATAACAATATATTAAATCAATAGCAAATCAATCAGTACTACTGATGAGACAGGTTCATAGAGAAACAGAAATAGAGGAGCCATTTGGCCTTCCTTTATTTGAACATTCTCAGATGCTTGGAACAGTTTTGCTTCTGCTCACAATAATGCCAAATTGTAAGACTGAAATCAATTTTAAACTATCGGAGAAATAAAAGCTGATAATCATGAAGACATTTTGCTTAGTTAGTGTGCTAAAATTAATCTTCACACACCAAACTATCCAATACATATTATATTCATTTTTTCTGTCCCTCTGTTTTCATGTGGGGAAATCTGAAAAACTGATAATGTCCTTCCAAGCTTAGACACTTCTCAGTGGTTTGCTTTGATGATGAAATATATATTCCAAAATACAGCCTCATACATTCTGTTGTCAAACAGTCTGCAGACATTTCCAGTCTTTTTATTAGTTCCAAAGAATCATACTCCAAGCACGAGGATATATACATTTCTTCAGATGTTTCTCGTTTTATCTGACTTCCAGATAATTTTCTTAAATTATTAATTTGCTTAAATATACTAAAACCTGCGTCAACCTTGTTATTATCTGTGTTTTAGACACAGTGGAATCGAATGCTATCATAATGCAAAGACAGATTTGATATACGCAGAAGCTGGACTCGGGTAAACCAAATCGTCGGCAGATCTGTGAGTTTGGATTTTTCCTTAAATTCTGGGAAAACAGATAAAAAAAACAAAAAAAAAATCCAAACTTTGAAACCAAAGTGCCAGGTGAATTTCAATTACTCCTGTATCCCGATAATTATTCATGGGCAATCTGCATCTTTCCGAGAGGTGAATTCAGAGAAAGAGAGTCACCCAGTGAGTCATTAATGAGATTTATGTGGCTTATGAGATTTATGGAAGTGATGAGAGATTAGAGCTGATTGGCATTCACTCGAGTGTGTCTGCCATTCTTGTAATACCTCTCTGTAGAATCTGAGCATAAATTTAATCTTAAATTTTATGTGCAAGGAGATATTTGCAATACCGGGTAACTAAAGCATTCCAGCATGACAGATTGTGTATATTTGCGCAATTGTTACTTGAGCCCAAGAAAAAAGACTGCCTAAAATATTCAACATACAAAGGATACTTATGACACTGTGCTGATGAGTTCATTAAGCGAAGCTTATTGGAGGTATTGTTACTCCACAAAAAATACCTCTTGACTCTCATTTGATTCTTTCAGATTAAGTGTTTAAATTCTTTACACACAAACACAATAACAATACAAAGGCCAGTGCATGGCCTTCATGAGGAACTCATAATTCAGAGGTTGATCAATTCATAATAACTTTTGTCGGCTAGCTTCAACACCAAAATCTACACCCGTTGCTTTTGCTCTGGAAATGATTAAATAGAATCTTCCGCACTGCTCTCCCAACAGCTTCACCCTCACACTTCACCTGCACTGCTTCAAGGAAGGTTCTCATTTCCTGTGCTACAATGGGGTGGGTATACAATCTCAACAGGTCCTTAATTAACCCCTGATTTCATTAAGAGAAGGCAGCTGCAGATGTGAGCAACCAGACTAGATAGCAGCCACTTAGCAAACATTCAGAATGATTAAAGGTTGTCTTAAATGATTAACCTTAGAGAAAAGCAGTTCTAGTTCCCATATGCACAATGCAGGGACACACAGTAGCTGGGGGACCTGGGTTCAATTCCTGTATAGTTCCCCGTCTTCTCCTCATGCCCCTATGTTCTCTTTGGTCCTGTCATGCTGTTCTGGTTTATTGGTTTGGCAGACACACGTACTTTACATCTGTTTTCAGAAATCAAAATAATTTTTCCTCACAGTCTTTATGATGTGTATACACCCGACCCCCGGGCCAAATCAGTTTGCTGGGTACATCTGAGGTTAGCCAATAGTCTGAGGAGTCTGGCTGATGACCTTTATTTGGCACATGTTCACTGATTCTTAATACAGATAATTAGTACTGTATACAATGAACCTACATCTAGACAATCTGAACAACAAGGTAAGATATTGTAAGTTTTATGTTCAATATAGTCCTTAACTGGCTTTTAAGGTGAACAACAAAGCCAAGCAGACAAAAGTGACCAAGGTTCATAAGGTATTTTTTACATACGTCTAACTCTTGCTACTGTATGTTACGTACTGTACATAAGGTCTTAAACCCAATGAGTAATGCAGTGTGGAGCAGACTAGTTAAATTGATCAAAATGTACCAATTCAATATGATTGAAGACGTTCACAGAGTTAAATGTATTTTAGGGAGAGGGAAACAAGAAGGCAAAACACCAAAAACCTTCATATACAGATAGGGTCTAGTTCTCTAGATTTTTGGATACTTATTCATGATCATTTTTATTAAAAATGTACTTTTTTTTATTGATACTTTTTTTTTACAATTTATCAGTACCATACATGCATATCAATGGCCTTTTACAGCCATTCACCATAGCTCGACCTGCTACAGTTTAATTAAATTTACATTAAACACAATTTACATGGGTTTATTGTTGTTCCATATGATTTCACAGTCATTTTGAGAGTTACCATCTTCAGGGTCTAAAAACATAAAAGTGCATTAGGCATACTGTAATACATCAATTATGCATTTAGAGGCAATTATCCATTTCAAATACAATGTTGGAAGAGAAAATGATTACAAATATGCTCAGAAAAATAAAACAGGCTTATTGTACCTTTGGCTGCAATGAATTTTTAAAAGAGTCAAAACATATGATCTGCTTTTGAAGGAATAGTTTAAATTAATCAGAAATGTCGGAGATTTTCACAAATACTGTATTGTTTCTCAGTAGTGATAACAATTACAGTAATCTTTCCTTGCAGCTGTATAATATAACTGGATGATACAAAATTTGCAACATGACTTGTAATATTGACTCATAGAGGGTTTTGTTTGTTCTTTGGGTTTTTAAATATACAATTTCTTTCATTTTAAAGCTTGAGAGCAAGTCAGTCCTATCCTACTTTGTTCTCCTTTGTATACTCCTCACACAGCACTTATTGTTTAAATTACTTATGAAGCCCATAACTGACCAGCAAGGATAATGGCCTCAAGTTCCCACTTGTAAGTGTCCCTGCATTTGTGAGTGTTTGTTTCTGTGTTTATGCATTTCTTAAAGGGATCCTCTTTGTTGCCAAAGACAACCTTAATTCCTTTTCAGCAAAACTAACCTTGGAAATTCAAGAATATACAGTGTGTAATATGTCAAAAACATTCCATTTTAAAGACAAATCCAGAAACATAGAAATGAAGATGGAACAGGATGAAAAATGATTTAATAATTGTACATCACAGAACAGATTTTATGCAAAGACAAACTGATTTTTCATGTAAAAGCCATGATCCACCTTAAAGCATGATTTCGTTACGACACCCATAGGGTGAAAAGAATATCTGAAACTACAAGATGTACTGTACCTGTAAACCTTTTCTGTTGAACTTTAAGCATTTTCATAACCCGTAGAAATTCATGCAGATTGTGTGTATAATAATTACTAATAAACACTCATATTTCAACTTGAACTCAGAACATGCGACAGAGTTAAAATCAAAGCAAAGGATATGATGTGAATAATGATGCTTACTTGCATAACAGGTAGGACTAAAGAGTTCAACAGACATTTGCGTTATGCCAATACGAAGATGCAAGCTACAGCTAGCTTGCAGACACGTTTTGCAACCTCAGTAAAACTGCAATATCAATTACCCAGAAGTACAAACAGAGCAAGTGTTCTGTGAGATGTACAGTATGTCTCTTGAATTTGGTTTCCAAGATAAAAAAAAACTGTTTAAATGGCAAAGGAACTGTAAAACCTGGAACAATAGTTTATAAATATATACAGTATACTCCAAATAGTAGCTGAAAACAGTGAATCTATAAGCATTAACAAAAGAGAAAGTACAAAAAAACTGTACAACTCACACAAAACTAAGCACTTTTAATGTCGAAAGGGTTCAGTCAAGCCTGATAAATCCCCTGCCACAAAGGTATGAGGAACACCCAGTCTAATTAATGAACTCTCTCAGGCAATGTGTTGTTACAATCAATGTGTTGTTGACCTCAGGTGGGTGAAACAGACTTTCATCACCTTTCCACACTATTACTGTCCCTATTTCTCATACCTACAATATATAAAACAGACGGACCAAACAAACATCCATTTCAGCCGCACGCGCCATTACCCCGATTATAACCTCAGCGGAAGGTGTTGCAGTAATGGGACTGGGCTGTAAATATTTCAGCATATTGAGTAATTTGCTGCTCACAAAGGGCCAGCTTGCTATTCAACAGAGGCAAGCAATGCTGTAGCGTAACCACAAATGATAGCAAAGCAGCAAAATAGATAGCCAAAACAAAGCAAATGATGAAAGTGGTTGAATTACGTGGTGCAACATCTACTGTATATAGTGATGAAAAGGATAGGACTTCAATGAAAAAAGTTTATTTCTACTGGCATAATGCCAAGATTTTGGTGGGTAGTAGTGCTTCTTCACAGTTCTGGAGTCATAGGTTTTATTCTGAACTAAGGCACTTTTTGTGTGGAATTTGTTTTGCCTATTTTTTCTGTGTTCTTGAGGGCTTTCTCAAGGTATTTCAATCTCTTAATGCTTTCCCAAGACATTCTGAAGAGGTTAATTGGGATTGGAAATTGTCCCTGGCAGACTGTCTGTCTGCCTGTGTGTGTGTGCCTATACTGTAGCTTCACATCCAGGTGGTAGCCCCTTGTGTCCTATGCAGTATTTCCAAAATGGGCTATGGATTGCTACAGCCCTCACACAGGAACAAGGGGCTTTCTGATATTGGTAATGATAAAGATAGAACCTGATTTGTTCTCTCTTTTTTATCCGTGCCTTCGGAGGTGGACTGTTTGGAGGCCCATATCTGGAATCCAGCTCCTATTACCGGTCGTAAAATCAACAGCCAATCCTCTACAAAGCCCTTCCTCGCCTACCGCTGCTAAAGCTGATATTGCTGTCCTGCTCACGTGAGCACCTGCCAGACTCGACTCTACAAGGCCAGCGGACTGACCGACCTGGACGTACTCTCTCCTGCCCCCACCCCCGAACTCAACTTCCCAGTGAAAATCACAACCGAAGGAAATTAACTGAACATTCTGGACACTGTTGGACATTACCATACATGACTGAGCTAAAATACTAGTCTGCTTTTCCCAACATGTAATACATAATAGACGATTTTCATAGCAGTACATTTTAATGCACCCAGTGCTGGCCAGAGGAGGATAGGCTTCCCCTTTCAAGCCTTGGTTCCTCTCAAGGTTTCTTCCTACTTTAGTCTGAGGGAGTTTTTCCTTGCCACTGTCACCTTACGCTTGCTCACTGGGGGTTCAGGCCCGGAAATCTGTAAAGCTGCTTTGCGACAATGTCCATTGTAAAAAGCGCTATACAAATAAAACTGAATTGAATTGAATTGAAGCAGAGACAGCCATATTATAATTGGCAGCTACAAAATGCCAGCTCTGTAAATGTGTACTGTGATAACATACAGTATAAACATAGGAAATGCTCATACATAGAGAAATCATGCGCTTTAGATGTTTTTCAATAGTCGATACTACCTTATAGTCGTTGAAGGGGAACTGCAGAATCAATTTCTCAGACTGGTTATTAAATCTCGGTAACAAAATAAATTTTATCAGTTCCGAATTAAGCACAAAATTGTGCTGTATGTTCGTTATTGTAGGTGCAAACCTCTGGTCTCACCACGGGTGAGAGTGAGAGTTCACTCAAATTAGTGAGAGCAATATTTCTATTGGATTAAAAGAGATGCATTCACAAGCCTTTTGTGTACAATGTAATAGGGCACTTCTCCTTGCCAGACGTTCTGAATCACAGAATATGGCGCTGTGCATACCTTGAAAATGTTGTCAATTTTGTGATGTACTGTAATTTGGAGGTTTTATACATTACTGGGGACATTTTAATCTTATTGTGGTTTGAAATGCACTCATCAATGCTGACTCTTTCGAACCCTGAAATATAAAATAGCGTTGCAGTTCTCCTTTAATAAAGATATAATAAAGGTTACAGAGAAGAAGATTCCATTCTGCCCACCATACTTGTTCACTTGACTTCTAGTAAGCGATTAAACTAAACATCTCATACAGCCTTTTCTTGAAGGACACAAGGGTATCCTAGGTAAGAATTTCATACTGCAGCTCTTCATGTAACGTGCCCTGGGATCCGAGTCCTAAACACACTTAACATCAGTTTCCTCTCGTATTCCCTGGTTTGTTCATCTTGAAGAAGGCCATTGCTCGTCAAAGTCAGTGTCTTTGAGCGTTCGAAGTAGATGAATAGTGTCCATAGTGTCACTCATTTTGACATTTGTCAGATTTATTTTTTTTCAACCGACTTTGTAAACAAACCCATTTCCCTTCCGTACAAATTCACCAAATACACATTATTAAAATCCTGCAGTAATGTATCTGTATTGAAAAGAATAATACATTTTGAAATAAGGCAACCCAATATAAATGTGGTTTAAAAATTTGTGAATGTTACTAACCAACTGTATTGCAAATGTGCTTATTCTGATTCATTCGGATGTTAAAATGTGAACAACATTACATATTTCAGTAGCTTTCTTGACACAATTCATCGTCTCTTAAGCATTTAACTTTCCTTCCAGATAATTAAGATTTAATGTCATTCTATAAGCATTATTACTTAATCAGAATTTGTCTTCTCAGCACAGTTACAACACCACTAACAATATCAGACCAATAATGAATCCTGAATGCTTGGAATATTTTTTCCAAGCGAGCCAGGCTTAGCAGAAACTAAATAAATATATACTGTGAGAATGGGAAATAGTTATTACTGAAGTGATCAGTTTACACCCCTAATTCTGATATTTTGGGTTTAAGACGTAATAACTTTCAACATTGTAATGACAACTTTTTTTTGCCTTTTATACGCAGTTTTGCATGACGAAGATATCAGTCCTGGTTGGGAAAATGGATCCTGACATTGATACTGCAGATGTTGATATTAACAACTAAATCACCAGAAAGAAAGTATAGTCCTGACCTCTGCGTATAAACAGGAAAAGCAAAATATAAACTGAAGATACTGTATCCAAACACAGTCTGCTTCTCATCCCGGTTTTTCCCACTCAAACTGCTTCACAGTAGTTTGTTTCGATACATTAATGGTTTGGTGAAGATACCTCTGGTTCTGGACTTTTAACAAAAAAGTTAATGTGTTAATGAAGAACAAAAATAAAGACCACTCATAGCAGACCAGCAAATAGCCCCCAAAATAATTTCCGACAGAGCCCTTATTCTGGCTTTGAACTTATCAAGAAAGCTGTTTTGCCCACACCAGACTCGCCTCAACTGCTCAATCAAAATCACAATCTACTGCGAATGCAACACTGCATTACGCCTCACAGAGGACAGTTAGATCAGAATCAAACCCAAGACTAACGAGCTCAGTGGCAGGGGCACTAACAGTCATGTTATCGTGCTGTCTTTTATTTTTTGCAGTTGACAAAGGCTTAAATTAAGACAATGTCAAAAAGAATGGGCTTACTTAATACACTATACAGTACATTTGCTGAAGAGTACAATGTTTTTCATTTTTTTGTCAAACATGAGGTTTTTCCACATTTGCTTTCTACTCTACACATACTGTATATACAGTAGGCACATATACAGTATGTTCCACTGCACATTTACACAGGTAGGCATTAGCTTTCAAATGGCACCTAATGTGACATACGTGACTGAACCCTAATCTACAGTACGAATGCAGACATGTCAGTATTTATATTCAGAGATCCTACATACTGTAGAATGAGATGTATGGGATGTTAAACCCTGGAAAATCACTACTGAATTATCCTTGCTCTACCACCATCTGTCTGTGTGAAGTGTGCTGCTACTGTAGCACTGAATGTTTCATTGCTGGGGTAATCGCAAAGCATTAAAAAGTGATATTTATGGGAGAGGCCACACCTCTTAAGGGTTCACAGGCTTCTATCCTTTCAAACCTTTTCATAATCCTTTTTTTTTTTGCCATAACAGCTTTCCAAAGCTGTCGAGAAGCTTTGTAATCACCCTGTACTTACTGGGTAGAGTGTGAAATTTAAATATATGCCAAGCTTTGGCATTAAGTCCCCACAAGCTATAAATCCTCCTCTGATTCCCATTAATATTTACTGTAATGCAGAATTATGCAATGGATTTCTGTATCGCACTAGACACAAGGTCACTGGCCATGAGCAAGCAACTGCAGCATGGTGATCAGATCGCAACAGATCTTCTGAGATTCCGTAAACTGGCTGCTGCAGGAGACTAAAACAGGCTTCGACTAGGAGATGGGAAGAGATTCAGGGCCAATCGTGAATGAATCAGTCTTAGCAGGAATACGTTGTGTCCATTGTCTATTTGCAGAAATGGGAACCATCTGCAAGGTGGTAGTTAAATCAATCAAACTGGTTTGCTTCAGTCAAAGCACAAAGAAAACCATATGGTTTACTATATATGAAGCAAAACTTCAAAATATGCACGTTGCTTACTTCAGAAACTATGCAGCAATAACAATCATTACAGTATGCATGTATGCACTATGAATGGCATGTACATTAGCCAAAAACTGTATATGCAGCTGCTTCCAAATGTATTCATACCCTTGACGTAAATTATAAAGTGCATTATTCATCCAGTTCAGAAGCTGTCACTAAAATATTGCACTGTTTCCAGTCTTGTCTAAGCACTGTTTGATTAATCCTGGCTTCTTACATGTGTATGATTTCAAATTGCATGTTATAGCACATGGTCTGTCTATACAGAGGACATTTATTAAATTAGAAGGTGCATCAATACACCAGTTTCATTAAAGATTCAACACTGAGCAGTAAAAACTTGCTCACACGGGCAAATAGTATTTTGGAGAACACATTCCTGTGGCAGGCAACAGTAAACACCAGAGGATATGACATTAGCAAGTACACTGGTACTCTACTGTATATCTTCTTAAGGACTGTAATGTAGTGTTTTCACTGTTCTCTCAATTGAATGTGCACCTATTTCATTGCCCCATTGTACAGTTTGCATAACACAGCCAGCTACTTTCTAAGCACCTGACTACCTGCATCTGTCCTATGATTTTTCATGACAAACTTTAAGTGAATTGCTTGCTGTAAGCAATGACGTCCTTCGGATCCAAACAGCAAGGTGTGTAGTCTTGAACAGAGAAGATTAAAAGGAGACCTGATACAAGTATTCAAAAAGGCATCGACAATGTCAGCTGTCTTCAGTATGAATAATGAAACACAAATTCCTATAAGAAGTCACCACCTGACACTACGTGGAAATGCATTTTAAACCGAGAACAGGGGATACCGTTTTACACAAAGGGGTATTTGATTCTGGAGCCCAGCAATGTTGTTGAAGACGATGTCCTTCAAGAAATATCAGTATGAGATCCTTAAATCAGTTAGCTACTACCTACAAACAGGTGGACTGGTCAAGAGGACTCCTTTCGTTTCTTATGTACTTATAACAGCCATTTCAACAGAGAAAAATAAGCTTTAAAAAGCTTATTACCGGATTGTCATAGCATAAAAGACCACATCACACATTTCCTTTATTTTCTTAATTTTTCCAAATTTCTCACATTTTAAGCTTTTTCCACAACTACACACCCAATGGAAGCTCGACAACCAAAACCTTTATTCTTCTTTGTACTTTTCACATGAAGAAAATGGATTTAAGCTCTAACTATTCCTTTACATATGTACAGTGTTTAATGCAAATGTTAAAGGTACTTGTCATTTACAGTCTTTTAAGAAATGTCTCAATTGGACTCTTGAATCAATAAAGTATTAATTACTCTCTATTTCAGCATTCTTTTCTAAACCATATTCCTAAACCAGATTAGTTTAACTATTTTTTAAATTCAATGAATATATGAACACAAATGAAAATGAGTCATTAATGTTTATACAGTATGCCAATAACCCACATTTAACCCAAAATTACTCTTGACTTACTGTACACAACAACTCAAATGTCATTTGCTTCAAGGAAAGTCAAAGCAGATATATTTCTTTTTAGTGTATAAGCTTCAAATTTAAAAAACGATACGTAAAACAATATCCTTTTTTTAAAATGAGATTAAACTTCCATTATTTCCATTTCAAAAGCTTGAGAAAGCCATTATAATATGTTTTCAGGGCACACTGTCTTTCAAATACGCCAGAACTGCCAGAAAAATGTAATGAGACCTTTTTTGCTGGTTGAGGGAAGTATCTTTAGTTCTGAAAGGTATTTTGACTAATTGAAAATAGAAGGCAAAGTTATGGCAGTCTCAAGAGATGAAATAATTTTCTGTCAGTCCTTATAGTTCCGGGAAATGTTGGTGAATATGACACTGTACATAAAGCAGACAGCATATTCCCCAAAGAAGTAAGTTAAATTCAAAATGCAAAATTCATCCATCAGGTAGAGAAGGCAGGGCATGATTTTTATCTCTTTGGATGTGCCCAGGAGAACTCCATTGGAAAGCTGGGCATTCCCTCACCGGCTGTCTGAAGCAGCACCGCAAGCAATAGCCCAGGCCCAGATCCCAGTACTCCTGTTCCAGGTGAGGTTCCTGTGGTCTTGGTGGGAACCATTCTCATCGGGGACTTGGCACAGTTCAGTTTTCACGTGGGGCCAGATTCAGTAAAGCAAGACGCACCCTTAACTGGAAATGAAACATGCACGAAACCCTTGTGTGTGGCTGAGGTGTGTCAGCACCAGTACCTTTCAAGAGTGCCTTCAGACACTGACTGGTGTGCCGAGGGAACTTGGCAAGAATCACATAAGAGAAAAAATTAAGAAATTAAATATTGTTGATATATTCGTTCAGCAGCACTGCGGCACAGGGGTTAACACTGCTGCCATGCAGCACTGAAGCAATGGGTTAAAATCCGGCCATGGGCCATGGGGTCAACTTCACGGAGCTCATTCTTACCCACCTTCAAAGCAGAGCACGTCTAAGCCTTACCTAGGTTAATAATGGCCCCACAGAAAGTGTTTGGACATCCTTTGCAAATGTCTTCAACAGTGTTCACGTCCCGCAGTGGCCAGAGACTTAGGTTTCTAAAAGGATCTCCAGGTGCAGTGGCGTTTTTCGTGTTAAAGACAGGACACGTCATTACCAAGCCAGGCAATGTCTCTAACAGCAGGCTTTGCCCAGCCACCTGTGGATGTATCCATTACTTATGTGAAAAATGACTTGTTAACCCATGTGAACAAATGGTAGTGGATTCATGTTTCACTAAGGAGCAGTTAAAACTAGACCAGGAGTGAATTTGGGCTGGAAATAGTTCTTAGCAAATAACAGTAATTGATTGTTTTGGAATGGGGGTATGGATGTTTTGGCATTTTGGTGTGTGTAAGTGTGTGTCAGCAAACCAGAGTAGCAGCAGTTGCAGTAATAGTAATGTATTTTGTCAGCATCTGAATCTGGTTCTGTGGATTGTCTTATAAGAAGAAGACTTTCAGTGGCAGAACAGTTTATGCGCAAAGGTCATCGTCCTGAGGTGAGCTTCTTCTACATAAGGAGTCAGAGGCGGTAATAGCACCTTCTACAGTCCAGCCAAGGAAGTGCAATCCACTAGGAAAGAAAGGAAGTCAGCAACCATGGACTCATGAATGTTAAAAACCTACTCAAGCTACTGTCGCTTCTTGAAAGAAGCCAGTGTATTGATCTCGACAGCATGGCTGATCCATAACTTGATCCATACTCCTCCAGCCTTTTGGATAAAGGAGTGCCTCCTGTTCTCAGTTTTAAATGCACCCCCATATGGTTTCCTCTTGTGCCCCCTGGTGTGTGGTTCCCTCTGTGTTCTGAAGGAATCCACTGGGTTGACTGGGTTGAAGATCAGTGCCCTTGAGGATTTTGAATACGTGTGCCAGGTCCCCTCGCAGTTGTCTCTCTTCAGGAATAAAAGGGGCTCTGTACTTTGGGCATGTCAGTTTAGGAGGGCCAAGTCAAGGTAAATGATGACTGGTTAGCAAGGGGGTTAAACTCTTAATGCCTACAGAGGCCACACAAGAGATGAGCTGCCTTCTAACTAAATACAATTCAACCTGCAGTTAAATCTCTCTCTCTCTGCACCCTGGATGCCACAAAATAAAGGTGAGCCTATATCCCTATCCATTAAAAAGCATCCAAAGCAGGAAAGACATTTCTAACTGAGGTAGATTCTATCCAGGAATCCCAAGTTCCCTAAAAACACAGAAGAGCACACTAGCAAGGGTCAAACTCCGGTCAGGTTTGGTTTGGATGATCGTGAAGTAGGGGCTCTTGCCTGGCGCAAGTTTCAAGTCCCAACTCCTCCGGACTCTTGTCATGCCTCTCCTTCTTACCTGCTTCTTCTTTCTGCCCCCTCCTCTCTCGCTTTCAAGCCAGAATTGTAGAAGTGTTTACTCTGTCACAGACCTTATCTAAATTCCAAGAGATAGTTCTCAGTCACCTCAAGCTGTAACAATATTAAAAACTTCCAAGAGTGTACAAAAGGACATAGAAGTGTGTGTTTATATTGAATGTAACTACATATCGGAAAATTGTTCAGTAGAGGTGCTGTATGCAGTATTTATTTCCTATTTGTTAAATTGCTTTAGAAAGGCAGTGGGTTCAGGTATTGTGAGTGCAAACCGCTGTGTGAAGCACTGACAGTTGTTAACAGGTGAGGCAGGTATGAATAATGTGACTACTGAATGGGCGACACTGAGCGTTTACCAAGGACATTGGTGTTTGTTGTGGTGACAGGGGAAATCGGCAAGACCAACGGGACAAGAAAGACAACATGAAATGAGTTACTGGACTGGGTTCCCTCCCTTCCCCCTGTTTCCTTGTGAATACTGCTGATTTCCTGTCCTTCTAAGCTGTTCTCCCAGGCCTGTCCGGGAAAGTCCCATAAATCATGTCTTCAGAAAGTACATCAGTTTGTGTTTGTTCCATAATTTATTAGGTGCTCATATAGTGTGCTCCACTGTCACAATGAAACATTGAGTCCATTTAAACATCTATAGGGTATCTTCTTTCTCTTTCCTTGCTTTCCTTCTCTAATAAGTCCATGTCATCCTTGGTACAGTAGATGTCCTTCACTTCAGAGTAAGATTATGTAACTAGACAATGTGAGTCGTAGACAAAAAAAAAATCCAAAGGTACAGTATGCAAGTTCATCTTATCTGCTGCATCTTTACTCCAATTTTTTTCGAATTTTCTCATTTTCCTTGCTTTCCTTGCTCTATTTTTAGAAAGGCATCAGGCGTGGATGAATGCTTATTATAATAATTTGAATCAGTTGTTCCGCCCACTTTACTTTCGTACAGCGGCTCAGTTAAATTATAGCCCTTTTCTCCCATTTGTCTCCTAGAGACAGATAATGAGCTTGTTTTACTGGACTGAGACATCTTTCATCTAAAAAAAAAAAACCATGAAGGGTCCTGATCATTTGTCGCATTGAAAAGAAAAACAAACAAACACGGGAAATCCCCTCTTAATGATCATTTGACTAATATACAGTAGGTACGTGTATTTTACTTGGAGATTCCCAAGCACAGCAGCTGTAAGTATGCTATACGTACTGTGCTATTCAGATAGAGCAGGTCTGTAGATACTAGACTCTGGAGACTTGAAGCATCAACTCAGATTTTTCAATTTAATATCCGAATTTGAATCAAAACGATAACAGATAAGCCAACTGGCAAACAGAAGGAGAAATGTCGGAGGGGGCCTGTGGGGGCCGCGCAGGAAATATGGCATGCTTGTGCTCCCAGCGTTATTTTAAAATTTAAAAAAGACTGCAGACAGCTGTGAAAACTGGCTGATGTCTTCAGCGGTTTGTTACAGATCATCGCCAATCAACAGAGGCAACACCCTGAAGGCATGATCATAGGAAAATGTGCAGATTTTCATTCCTCAGCTTCTGACAGTGCTGTGACATAGTAGTGAGGGTTCTAGACTCAGAAACGGAGGTTTCTGGTGTGCAATCTGAGTGATGTGTTCCTGTTGTGCTCTTGAACAAGGTGCTTCTGTAACATGACCCGCTGTGCAAACATAAGTCAGTTTGGATGCAGGCATCAGCCCACTACCTAATAAAAAATGTTTTTTTTTACTGACTGGGGGCAAAAGTGGAAAATAATGAAAAGAAAGATGGTTTGCAAATATGCCAATCAGTTACATCGTGTCCAGTCATGGACGGAGATGTGAAAGCATTCAGCTGCACACAGATTACCACAAATGGAAAGGCAGGAGGAGCGGAAGGTATCTGAAAGAGGCGTGTCAGTGAGCGCATGTTAATGTGGCACTGGACTGTACCAAGTGCACTCACGCACAGGAGGATCTTCAAGACCCCTCTCCTGACCAATGTCACCATCATCTATCTCTTTTCAGGGGGGCATGAGGCGGAAGGGAAAATGTGAAAATGTGGGAAAAGTTGGGGAGTTTGAAAAAAGTTGTTTCTGTGCTCTGTTGACAACCTGCTACGTTTAAAACCTGGAGCTGGATTACAAAGTCGATTTTGAAGCAGATTTAGTGAGTTATGGCATACTGTTACTTGTACATGATGCAACCATCGGCGTTTCTATGGCAACAGCCCACACAGACACAAGCCTACATGATGCCTCAGTATAGTGTGCTTTTTCATCCTGGAATATTGTCATGTTGTAGTCTTGGCAACTCATTTCATGGGAATTATTTATAATTAGTTCACATTGCAAATTAAGGAAAAAACATTTAGTAAATAGTTGCACAGTAAATATTTTACGATGAATAATATTTTCATTACATTTCAGGATAATTCTTTTCTCCAAAAAACAATATTATATTCTCAATTAATATGCTAGTCCTGACCCATTCAGACAGAAAAAGACTATGCTCTAACATTTGGTTAATTTAAAGAGTTAATTATCCTCACCCCAGTTTGTTGCATGATGACTAACCTTGAAAAAGGGGGTTTGGCAAAACCAACCTGGAACAAATGTTTCAATTATTTTAGAAATATCTGGTTTGCTCTTTTAAATATTGTGTTTTTAAAACTTTTTTCAGACACGGTTTACCTTATCTATAAATTAATGTAGTGTGACATTTCTAAAACATATTCAGAAAAGCAAATCATTGGTAATTACATTTTAACACATTTACAGTACTTAAAAATTAACATTTTACTTTTTCCTTCATACAAAATAGAATGAGGATAAAATGCACAAAATGTATCCAGTTTGTCTTATTTTTTCTTAGCTTGCTTTTTGAAAGAATGCTATAACAGAATAACATCTGCTGTCAACACAGAAGTACCTACTGTACACTTCAGTGTACAGTCATTGATTCATCTGGTACATTATTTTGAAGAGCCCTCTCAGCCTTCACTATGATGAAAAGCACCATATACTGTATGCAGCTGTTGCTAGCATTGATACACAAGTCTGAGATTCCTGCCTGAGTTATCAGCTGATTTTTTTTATAGGATCAGTGACTTTCGCTGCAAGTTTTGGATTATTTTTTAGCTTTTGAAAATCTTGGTGTCAGACAGAGGTAGTTTTGGACCTGTGTTTTTTCTTGTAGCTGTGGTAACGGAATGTCAACCATTGACCTAATGTAACTGAATGAGATTGTTTCAAATGAACAAAAAGCATTACTGCCAGATTTTTATACAGCAGTCAAAATGGTTTTCTACTTTTCAAGAGTTAATTAATTACTAACTACAGTACCAAGATGAGCCAATCGGCCTCTTCTAGTTTTTGATTGTGCTTATATAAACTAATTTACCCCATAATTTATGCTGAGATACATGTATACAGAGCAAAAAAAAACAAATGATGTTCATAGAAAAAAATAACTTTTGATTACATATCAATTATTTACTTCTAATTCTAAAAGAATTGAAATCTTCTACTTTTAATTCTAAAAGAATTGAAATTTGTATACTATATTATAAAACGTTCTCTCGTAAATATATTTAAGAACAGATTTTTTCAACTAATCTGAAAGTGTCTGAGGCAATATCTGAGAAACATTCTCATTAGTAATAATAATAATTATGTTATTATATAGCATATTTAAAAGTGGCTTCTCAAAGCTCTTTACAGAAAGAAAATCACGATACACAGTGTAGAAAGGTAGCAGAATTAAACAATTACAAGTGGGTTTTGAATACAGAAGGAAAGCAAAGGGGCAGAAAACGAACCTAAAGAAAGAGGTTCTGAGTCTATGAAAGAGCTCAGGGAAGGTGACTCCCTCTATCTTTGGGGATAGAGTTCCAGAGCTCTGGGACATAACAGGAGAAGGCCCGGTCACCTGGATTAGTACCCCTGTGAGTAGGGCATTACAGTAATTAATCTGAGTGAAAACAAAAGTGCTCACCACCTTTTTAGCAACAGTTAGTGACAACACAGGATATAGTCTGGCGATATTTCTGGCGAAGAATTATGCTTTTGCATATGTTGACCATTTAGGTCAAACATCAAGCCTGAACTAAATATTACCTCCACGTTCTTCAATTTAGATTGAAAATCAAGTACGGTACCACCCACAGATAGCGTCGCTGCACTGGCTTTACATACTGTAGTTGATGGGTGGTGCCAAAAAGCATGACTTCAGTCTTGTCATGGCTCAAATGAAGGAAATTTTGAGTCATTTATTTTTAACGTCAGAGATACAGTACAATTAGAGAGCCACTTCGGTGTCAGGTTTAGTACGCATGTACAGTAGATTTAAGTATCATCAGCATTAAAATGATCATTTACTGTAGACTTTGTGATCGTAATAATCTGAGCAAGTGGAAACATGTAAATGCTGAAGAGTAGGGGCTCTGGTATCGAGCCCTTAGGAACACCAGACTTAACAAGGACAATTTCAGAACTGAAACCACCAAGAGAGACAAAGTGACGGCGATCAGTAAATTAACACATGAACCCCTTAAGAACTGTATCGAAACTTCAAACACATCTCAAGACGAGAAAGTAAAATATCGAGGTTAACAGTATCAAAAGCAGGTCTGAGGTCAAGAAGAATAAGGATAGAAAGAGAACCAGAATTAGAAGCCATGATTATAAATGACTTAAACCAGGGTTGTTTCTGTGTTGTGATAAACCTTGTTTCTGGACTGTATTCTAAATATTACACCTTGAAAGAACTTCAGATTTTTTTGTCATGGCTTCTGGTTAATACATGACTGTTTTTGCTACTCTTACTGTATAATTAACAAACAAAATTCATGACAATGTGTTTTTACTGTACAGTATGTGGTTTCATAGCTGCAGTTGTATGATAATCCTGCACTGTTTGTTGGCCTCCGCTATGCATGCATTGAGTAATTATTTTACATATCCGATACTGCTCTTTGTGCATTTTAACAAACTATGGTACTTCTACTCCTATTTCCATACCTATTTTAACTTATTAGAACCCAAGTTAATCACACCCACACAAAGAAATGTATGTTCTTGCTTTTGGGAATTTTTGATTGTTGGCTACTTTTCGAAAATAGAGTATTCATATCAATTATACAGGCGGTGTAAAGTAGTACAAATATGCAAAGTGAAATTAAAAACAAACAAGAAAGAGCTGGAGAGAAATTGGCTTGAGGGAATAACATTAGTAGGTGGGATGTCAGTAAGAAAATCCTCATCAAGAGTTAGTAACAAAATTTGTAAAAACTGATCCATAGCCATGACATTCATTGGATTATTTTTTAAATGTATGTTTTTTTTATAAAGGCATCACTTTGTTAGAATAAAGTAGAAAAGTGCCAACTGTAAAATGTTCTGTGCTGACAAAAAAGAACTGAACTTTGTGAACAGAAACTATGAGACTACTTGATTCAAGCATTGTATTCCAAAACCTCAAAAGTAGCCCAATGGGCTTCTTCAGAATTAATATAAAACTCAAAACAGATGACACAAGTGCAAATTGTGGTGAACTACCCCTACAGATGAAAAGATGAGAAAAGAAGGCATTTATTTACACAATGGGTTGTAGGAGCGTGGAACAAGCTACCCAGCCTTGCTGTTGAAGCAGATGTCCTGGCATTTTTCAAAGAATATTTAGAAGACATCCTTTGATCAATTAGCCACTAAAAACTAAATTAAAAGGATTTTTGAAGCATTCTTCTGGCATATTTGTCTCTCCTGAAGTGTGTCTAATTTACATTCCAGTGCAACATGGGATGCAAATCCTGTCATTTAAGTTATCATTGTGTTGTCTTTTAATCTGGATAGGTTTGGCTACCTCCCAGGGCTATCTAGTTAGCTCTTCCTTTTGTTAGTATTACAAGTTGGGTCGAATGCCTGTGTTTTTGGAAAACCTGTGTTAAATAAATAGGTCCAAAGCATATACAAATATTTTTGTACTCGTTTATATCAGATTGGGTGTTATGGTTGTATTTTTCTACCTGAATGATTATCTGAGAGAAATATGGTCACCCCCATTGTCTTTAACTTAGCAAATTACTGACTAGGGAAGTATGTGGAATGGTAAAGTATTCAAGGGAGGTTAAAATATTCAAACATTAATTTGATTAATTACTTTTGTTTTTAACGTTTTTAAGGCAGATAATAAGGCTTATTATTTAAGCCTTGTGCAGCATTCAAAGCCAAATTAAATGACTGACAAGCTATTCCTATGTTTCTGTAACTAACTTTATAAAATATCATAAAATCATTAGGAGGATAACCCATATGTGTTATGCATGTCTAATTCCATGAGCACCCTTTCCCTGCATTTATAACAGCATTCTGATTCTTTTTGTTGCAAATATCTTGCATCTTGGGCATAACATAAATCAGGACACACAAATGTTTACAACTTCAAGGCCTGACTATGGTGACCTTTAGAAAAGGCAGCTACGATACAGCTCTTGTCTGTCCTTTTATTATAATGTGACACTTTAACTGCATGGATGGTTGATTTGCTAATTAATGCTTCCCTTCAGCATTTTCCACAGTGACTGTTAGCTTGGAAAGGTCTTACGCCACAGAAGACAAAGACATTACATTTCTGAGGGTTCCAATTGTAGTTTTTTAAGGAAATATTTACTCTGTGTCTTACAGTCTATCGCATTTTTATTACAAGTTGTGTGTTTCCCTCTAATGCTGTGTTACATGTGGAACAGTAATATATTTAGAGGAATATAATTAAAGAGCCATTTCAAATAGATGATACTTAATATTTAAATAAATTGAAAAGTTATATGAAGATAATACGATTTTATTTTCCTTAAAGTGTTATAAGGGGACCCAAGAGTCACTCAATTACAGTACAGATTTCAGTGCAGGATAATAGTATGTTTGGAATGAATGCTGCGGATTTGTCCTTAACTGACTAATTAAACTGAAAGAGAGTATTAGCATTTCTTCAGGAAAGACTACAGCCTAAATCTACTGTATCTCCCTGAGGTTGGTTCGATTCGGAGACAGTGATGAATTCCGTAGAATTTCAAAAATACCCGAGACAGAGTTACCCAGAACATGTTTTATGTTATCTGTACTATTACTGATGGAAAGAAAATGCTGAACATTTAGCTTATACAACGTATCGCAGTTCTACCTCATATTAACAACGTGATTTTCACTCTGAAATATCAACACTCCTGTACCATCCTTCATCAAAATCAAAATCCATTCTGATTACATTTCAGAGGAGATTAAAGAATGTACCTGGTGTTCCATGAGTTTCCCAGAAAATGACAGTGATATTTACTACCCAACACTAATATCACTTTCCTGCCTCAGGGATGCAATCTCTTTCCCCCCTCCTTGCCTGAGACAAGACAGGCCAAGCAGTAAGGTCACTGAGGAGCCAAGCCGCTCCTGAAGTACTGACTCTTGACTGATGGTAGAAACCTGCCACACTAATGGATTGTTCCGCTCAAGGGAGTTGTGTTTGAAAAAATAACCTTCAGCTCTCTTTGAGTTTGAAGAATACCTACAGTATTACAAACCCCCCCCAAAATTCCAAAACTGGCACAAGGTGCAGAATTTGAACTGTCGCACAGTTAACATTTTAATAATTTAAAAGTCGCACAGGTCCCAAAAGATTTGATAGGACTGATTTCCTGATGTACTAGGATCAATCCAAGAATAAGTCAATTAACACAGCAGTGCAAATGATAGTGACAGTGGTGAAGAAAAAGGACAGCATCTACCGAGGTGTTGTGAGGATGGGGTTAGATCAGCTTGAGCTCTTCTTCATCGCTATCATATCTATAACACATAATCTCATATTAGGTAGACCTGGGACAACCTCAGTGAACAGAATGGCGTTGACCACATTTAGATCAGTTCAACCTACTCAAGAAGCAAACCCACAGGTGCTCACTTGCAGTGCTCTGATGTCAAAGTCAAAGGGATAGCTGTCATAGCTGAGCATCCAGGCACTTCATGTACCCTCAGCCATCTGGAAGCAATCAGGAACACCTGGGCCTCGTGTAGTTTGAGCTCCCTAAGGCAGCTGTGGAATGAGGCTTTGGAATGAATTGCTGGCCTAGAGCATATATTCAGGGGTCCTGGCTTTCAGCTTTCCCAAAGAGATTCAGGAATCCCTGCCCATATTTGGCTGGACACTTCTGGATAGAGACAGGCTCAAAGTGGTCACCTCTGGACAGCAGACCTGTGGCATTGCTTCTGAGCCTAAAGAAGCAGACCTTTCCAATAGACAGGTAATATGAGTATTGGAACAAGAGTATTGGAACACCTGAGACAGGAACAAGATTACTGAAACGTGGACTTTCTGTAATTGATGATAGCACTATGTTGTCCAATTTTAGTATTCTCTTTATAAAGTTTCTGAGATAGCTGTGGCTAGGTTTTCGCTTCTGACATTCATTTTAGGAATGAAATGTTGGCCAGGATCATCTATTCAAAGAGTTCTTGTGTTGCATGCTTTGTCTTCAAGGATGTGAAACAATAGCCCTCCACTTCCTGGAGGTCTCACACTCGTCTCCTTGCTTCTAGATGAAATCCATTGAGTACAAATCTTCCTGGATTTTTGGGAGCCCAGAAAGATAGATTCCAGTAGCTATGAGACACTGATACCAGTCTGTTAGGATGAGATAGTAGGGAGTCCTTCGGTCATGAAGAAAGTCATGCTTAAATGTGCATGCTCAAAGAATGACATGTTCATGTAAATTGGAAAGCAGCTGAAATCCAGCCAAGCAATATTAAAAAGTAGCTGATTGGTTTTTTGGCACTAAGTTACGGTACAATGCAAGGATTGTTGCCTAATTATTGTTCTGTGGTCTTTCAGTACTGTAGATGACTTGCAGTGAAACCAGTCCACTCTTGGTCCTAGAATGCTGTATGACTTAATATAGTGTAAAAAGACTTGGCTGTCTCTGGTGTCTGGATCTATGACTTTAATACGCTGCAGCACAGTCTGAATAGCTTGTCTGGCCTGAAGGGGTGAATCTATATGAACCTAGGCACCCCGATAGATGACGATTGCATAGGATGCTAGATCCATCTTCTGCATTTGCAAAAGGTTCACGGGACTTTGAGGCCAAGGACAGCCACTTTGAAGCTGGAACAAAATCCACTGAATCATTTGTGCAAACAAGGCTTCTTCTGTTTCCCCCAAGAGACACCGTCTGGCTGAGTTACAAGGTGTCACAACGAGTCCTTTTTAAAGGTCAGGAACAGCACGGAATGAAGCACCAAAAAAAGGTGGCAACTGAGCTCTGATATGAGACTATGTAATTCAGAGAAGCAACTTTTGATCAGGTCAAGTTCATTTTTGTCTAATCACAAAATCTCCCTCATTGACAGTGATGCTGGCTGCTGAAAGTGACACAACTTGTTGTATAACAAAGTAAGCAGGAGTCTCCAGCTCCTGTGGTCCTTCTGTACTCTCCCCTTTCCAGTGCACTTCATATATCTCTTATGGAAGCAAGACCTGTAAACATACAGAAGGGTTAAAGGACTCACACAAGGCTCAATTGGACTAATTCATTTATTATCTAAGATGAAGGTTTAAAAGTCAAGATTTGTTCTCCCAGACAGAAAACAAAACTAGAGGGATGGTGAAACTGCTTGGTTATCATACAGTAACAGCATAAGGGAAGCAATAAGCTATAAGGGAAGCTATCATGGAATTTGATTAAAGTACAATACAGTTCATAGATGTACAGTATGTGTCTTTGATAACAGAACTTTCCATTGAGGCTCAATATTGTACTTTGCAGATCTTGTGGATTAGAAAGCAGGAAGAAGCTTTGAATTACATTTGATACCATCTCTGATTTCCCTCAAATGCGATCCTGTACGGTATATACAGTACAGTACAGTTACTCCTGCTTTTGTAATTTGCTTAGTGTTCAATCTAGACCTAATTTGTATGTTGTAACAGTGACTGCATAAATTATTTCATGCAACGATACTATCAAGCAATCAAGGCTTGAATGGATGTCTTTGGCTTAGGCAGTGAAAATACCTTCATTTTCATGAGATGCAAGAAAACATGGAAGCCAGACAGAGCTGTTGTCACCCCTTTTCCCAGTGACCTTTTGTTTGTAAAAGATTCTTTCTTACCTCTGTTTGCACTTCAGTGCACTGTAGTGTATACTGAGCAGGTGCCTCTCTCTGCGGCCCCCGCTGTGGGAAAACACCCTGCTTGTGTTCCTGGACCTAAATATGAACAAAATTCAATTGTTGCAATTCCTGTATTTTGCTGTTTGCTACCATCAGACCAAAGAATTGTAGTGTAATCTAATGAAACTTGCACTTCAATTTGCAAACTTGGTTTTGGAACCGTTGTGAGAGCAAACATACAGTGCAATGCGATTACAAATGAATGAAAAGGAAAACAAATCATGTGGAGGTTTTGTTTTCCAAACAACCTGGCATAATTTAATCTCTGTGTCTAATACATTATCCATATTTCAAAGGTTTCTTATTTGTATAGCCCACTGAATTTGAATGCGCGTCTTAGTACATTTTAATGGCCTAAAAAATGGCTCATTAATTCAAACACACAAAAACATAGAGATAGGTCTTCATAATACATTCAAAATGTTCTCTGAAGCAACATGAAAATAATTTAGTAGTAGTAGTAGTAATAATAATGCTAATAATAATTGCTTATATTTAGTGCTTTTTATCCTTAAGGAAAGCAAAGCAAGAAAAATATACTATACAGTATATGACTGTGTGAGACATTGCAGACATTATGCAGCAAGAGCCCCACTACACAGTCAATCACATAGAGAAGTGAGAAATTTCTTCACCAGTTACATTAATGGGGACTTTTGCTACACATGATTGTGCATACCTACAGTGAGGTTTAACCAGACCACCAGCATTAACTCCTTTATACTGTTAGCTTGCTTATCACTGATTATTTTGGACATACTGTAGGTAGCCATTAATAATCAGGTGCTTTTTTAAAACAGGATAAAGTAGGGGGGTGATGTACTGTATATAAGATGATATACAGTAACAGACCTTACAGTACATCACATATTTATTACATGATATAGATTGAAATAATTACATACAATGCTGAAATCTGTTCATGTCATTGTTGTCTGAGCTTGGCGTTGTCACTACTCTGTCCGAGACTTCATCCCTGTGGGAAAACATGCACCACATGTCCTTACCTGTCAAAGAAAAGACTGGCTCTGTTGTTCCCATGATCTACAGCATCTGGTCTACCCTGTAACCTGAATTGGATATGAGACTATGCACACTCAAACAGGACACTCCCATCAGTTAAAGCAGCTATGCCGTATTCTTTGCACTTATCTGTCCATTGTGAGAAACCTGCTAAATCAATAAACGGCCTCCTAACTGCCAAACTAGATGGGCCGATGGCCTCCTCTGAAAAACGTTTTTATTCAGAGCACAGAATGCAAGGCAGGACAATCTAGGCTAGTGATTTCCATTCCTGGTGCTGGAAGGCCAGCGTCCACAAGGTTTCTATACTGTATATAACTCACAATCCCCAATGAGTAGAAATCTCGCAACAGCAGTAATAAAGACCAGTTAAGTGAACAATTGATTCAAATCAAGTCATTAGGAGTCTGCTTACCCAGCATGTACAATAGACTGGTGGAAACCAGAGCATACAAACTCCATACAGAAGACACCTACTGTGCTTATGTTATTACAATGACAAATACATATATTCTGTGATTACTGTAAACAACTATTGATAAAAATACCTTCATTGTATTTTATTATTGAAGATTTATAGAAATAGTCTAATTCATGGATTAGTGCAAGATTTTCTCAGGTCAGTCTAGCATAGTTTAATGAAATACTACTTTGCTGGAGTACAGTTTATGTACAAAACACTTTTACAACGTTCCATCTTACAATATTCTGCATGAACTATAGTATCTGATGTTCTATCTGATTTGTGAATATCCATTTATCCATTTTCTAAAGTCTTCATCCAATACAGGGTCGTGATGGAGCAGGAGCCTATCCCAGCAAGCAACAGGTGCAAGGCAGGATACACCTTGGATAGGATGCCAGTCCATCACAGGGCACACACAGAGACCCCCGCAGGCACTCCCACTACAACCAGAAGCCATTCTCAAAAGCCAATTAACATACCAGTATGTTTCTGGACTGACAAGCTCCACACAGATAGCACCCCAGGAATTGAACCCAGGGCTCCAGCGCTGTAAGGTAGCAATACTAACCACTGCACATTGAGGTACAGTAGCAATCAGGCTTCTTCAGCATATACTGTAACACCAGACACAATGCAATGCTAGCTTCAGGGAAAGACAAGCTGAAGATTCATTCAAGCACCCCACGACCTGTGACAATGCTTACCTGTACCAACAAGAGCTACACAGGTGCACTGTGTGTTTTGAAAATGCTTTTTCTAAAGTAGGAAAATCAAACTAGCTTATTCATGTTTTAATTAAGAGAAGATAAATACAAAAAAATCAAAAATATTAAAAATTAGCAAATCATTCTACTCCAAATTAATAATGACAGAATCAGCATTGTGATGGAGAACAACAACAATTTTCAAAGTATATTAAAAAAATGTATTTTACAACAGACTACACTTTGCTATACGATAAATATATCGTATATATAAATATTATATATACATAAGTATACAACATGGACACTCTGTAACGCTCAGGAGTACAGTAATTACAGGAGACTTTAACTGTGGCCCTGACGCACGGTTAGGTACAGTACAGTATGTGTGAATTTAACATTACAATTGATGAAGCAATTCGGAGAATACCCAGTAGTAAAACTGTGTTTCATTAAAAATACAAAAGGGTCTACAACTGTTGCACCTCCCATTTCCTCTGATCTACAGTTGAAGGATGTCAGTTGCAGAGGAAGCGACACGCACTGTAATTCCTTAAAACGAAATAAAAAAGTTAGTTTTATCGACATATTCATCACGTTAGGTGGGTCAGCCCTTCTCTTAGTTTAAATCCTGACGAAAACAAATTCTCTGAATAATTCGCAAATTACCTGAGTTTATTTTGTTTCAATAAACACCCGGCGCGATTGGGTACAGGGATCGGAGGGAAAAAAGCATTTGCCAACAACAGCAACGACGACTAAAACACACGCTAGAAACAAAAGATAACATCTTTAGCACCACAGTCAGTTAGCGATAATAACGACTGTCTATTTATACAACATAGAAACAACGGTAAAAAAAAAATGTATAGAATAGACTGGGACGGGGCCACCCCATTCACTGCTGATTTTCGCTTCAACGAAAACTAAGGGGGTCTTCTCGCTCGGCTTGATCTGCTGCTGTCCTTGGTGATGTACAGCCCAATCCAATTAGGTTTCACCTCTAGGCTGTGATGTAGCTTGCGAGGCTTCAGCCCAGCCGTTCCCTCTACCGTCGTGTCTCTCTCTGCAGTTCACTCCTTATCCACCTCAGTCTGCTGTTTTTACACGTTCGACATCTGCAGACACCCAGTCCTAACCACATCAACAACAGATGGGGGTTATGCACTGCCCGAGTGTGCTCTCCGCCCGCCGGAGCGCCGCTTCTGAGCAGTAGCGCATTTCAAGACGTCAATGTGTGTGTGTGTGTGTTTTTTTTAATCTTATTTCTTAAACAAAATGTGGGACACGCGTTCTCCGGGCGACGCTTCTACTAAAAACCTGGGATCGTAGCTGTCAAGAAAAAGGGTATCCCGACACCCGTCCCTCTCTCGTCATCAGAGAAATTGTCTTTATGCAAAAGGTGGTTTATTTCGCAAAGGTAAGGTGCACGTTGTTTTTTTTTTCCCTTTTCCTTACAGAACCACAACATAGACCATGTTATGGGAGATTCACTCAGCGGCTGTTACTCCAAAAAAGATGCAGAAATGTTGCTACGCTCTTGTAATACTGCTCAGGGATTAGCCTTCTTTAACGACTGTATGAAACAACCCACGAGGAACACAAGGGTAAAACTTGTATTTAGTAAATCATAAAATTCGAAATGAACAAAATACAGTATCCTGGCATTTCATGCGTAAATTGACGAACTACTGACATCCCTGAAAAACAGAGCGAAGTATAACTCCGAAAACGGCAATTCAATGAGACAGATACGGTATATCATCACTAAAACTTAATTAAACAATGTACAGTGCCTTCCGTCTATTGTTATTTTTATCTAATATACGTGTTACCGCGCACTTGGAGACATACAGTACTGTAGTATTAGGCTAGCCTAATGCATAGGTTCCGCAATCACTACAGCTAATCTTCGATGACTAGAACATGCGACAAGAAAGGCTTTGAAAAACTGTTGCACGCACCCATGGTAACAGCACACTTTCCAGCGTTACAGTCAGCACCAAAGATTTCTCTTGAAATAAATAATTTAGCTTGCCCCAAGTTGAAAGCCCCCACCCCCTTTCATATCATACACTGCAAGACTTCTTGGTATCAACTTTGAACAGTGAGAACTGACTCTAAAAAAAGCTTTCTGCCCTTCAAGGGTGCCTTTTTGAAAACAGACGTACGATGCACGAATGTATTCAGATTTCATAGGTATCATAAAACCACTTTTGATTATATTCAGTAAACTTTGTTTCATATTAGTAGTCTTGCTTTAGCTCTACAGTACTGTATATCCGCTATGACTTTGGCTTACATAATTGCATGGACTGTAACCTTGAGAAGATAAAACGTGTACCTAATGATTTATATTGAATGTGGCAGGGAGTTAACGCGTTTATGAATTATAGGTAAATACGCATGGGGGCACATTCATTGTTTTTAATTATAACGTGGCTAAACACTTTGCAAAACGTGACCACTTTCAATGCGTAAATATATTACTGATCTGCCAAACCAAGAGCTTCAGTTCAGGTTGAGTTTTTAAATAGCCAGGGTATTACGGAGTCCTGGAAGTGTGGTAAATAACAGGCTAAATACTGCGTGCTGGGATTTACTTCATAGCTACCGCTAAAAATACAGTCTTATTTTAAGCTATCCTTCTATGGAGTTTGAAGTAAAGATCGATTTTTCATTAAAACACGAAAACAAATAACCACGTCAATATGTGAAAATTCAACTGAAAATTACCCGTTCATGAATCCGACGAAATGGGGCTGACTTGACTTAACCCGCATTTAAAACGCATGAAGCCGTATGTCACTGAGGCCTTACAGACCGCCAAGCCAAAAATAAACATCTGCATAATTGAAGAACAGGTGTCTTTTTTGCGATATGATGTACCATGTTCTATTAAACAAGGAATTTAGAGATTTGAGAACATCACATCTCCCAAGTTCTTTTTTTCGTTTTCAAGCTAAGATTTCGTGGAAGGGGTTTACTCACTGCGTGGGACCAGACAATGTCATTGGTATGATTTTATCTCAGGAAGCACAAGTCTTTTTAATGTTACAGTCTGTGAATTTTCCATTTCAGCACTGAGTCAAGACATTCACCATTCAGTTGTGTTTTTTTTTGTCACTGTTGTCTGTTTCTTAACGTGTTGTGTTGGTTTTTTATTTTCCTTTTCATGAGTTGTGATGCAACTTTCTCTCTGGAAAAATATCTTCGATGATGTCTTGAAGGCCTAAGCTAATTTTGTGCTTTTGCCTTTTCAGTTTCAACCATGGAGGGACTTGTCTAAAGGAGATCCTACATAACCGGTTCTTTTTTGAATTGTTTTTTTTTTCTTCTTTTTTCTTTTCTTCTTCCTGGCGAGCGTCACACCTGTACCCTGTTTGTCATGGCTGAGAAGGCTGGGTCAGGGGTGTCCAGGAGCAACACGCGCTCAACAGCCTCTCTGCCGCCTGAGCCCATAGAGATCATCCGGACGAAAGCCCGTTCTAGAAGGGTCCGTATAAACGTCGGAGGGCTCAACCACGAAGTCCTCTGGAGGACCTTGGACAGGCTCCCCCGAACGAGGCTAGGCAAGCTAAGAGACTGCAATACTCACGAGTCCCTGATGGAGATCTGCGACGATTACAACCTGAACGAAAACGAGTACTTCTTCGACCGGCACCCGGGTGCTTTCACCTCCATTTTGAATTTTTACCGCACGGGGAAGCTGCACATGATGGAAGAGATGTGCGCCCTCTCTTTCGGGCAAGAGCTTGACTACTGGGGTATTGATGAGATCTACCTGGAGTCGTGCTGCCAGGCCCGGTATCACCAAAAGAAGGAGCAGATGAATGAGGAGCTCCGGAGGGAGGCGGAGACCATGAGGGAGAGGGAGGGGGAGGAGTTTGACAATACCTGCTGTCCTGACAAGAGGAAGAAGCTCTGGGACCTGCTAGAAAAGCCCAACTCCTCCGTCGCTGCCAAAGTAAGGTGAAAGGTTAACGCACGTGTCATGCTAAGGTTCTGGGTCATCTCTCTCTCTCTCTGTGTTTTTTTTTCCCAGCTTGGGTGTGTTTTGGGTTTCAGAGATGTATCTGGAGTGCTTCCCCTTTGGAAAGTTCCTAAAACTGCCTCATCTTTCCCTCACTGACAACAACAACAACAACAACAACAACAAAATGAAAGGGATTTAATTGAACCAGATTAAGCAAACAGTATCAGAACTATTTTCGGCATATCTTTAATGAGAACAAAGAATACTTGGTTTTGTGGCCTCTGTCATGCCATGTGGTATTCTGCCTATATGTGCCCAAATCCAAATTATGATCAAGTCTTTCAGTGCAAAGAATCAAATACATTAAAATAAGAGACACTGTCTTTGTAAGTGTAAAGACTGGGAATCTGCCAGGATGTTCAAGGCCTAATTGCATTATAACTGCCAGCTTTAACTCTCCTCTTGAAGCTGCAAACAGTACCTTCAGTTAAAAAAAAAGCAGATGGATTCTTAATAGTTCATTATTAATTCACTTTTTGACATTAAGTTTCTGGGTCGGGGAAAATGTAACATTTTTTAAATATGTTAGTGAACCCCAGTGATGTTAAAGAAAATGAACACCAGACAAATCACCAGCATACAATAAGTTCTGTTGCAATAAAAAAGAAAAATGAAGTTCGACGAACACAGGTACAGTACAATACACATTTCGTGAGCTGCAGCAAACCCGTTCTTTTTTTTTAAATACACAGAAATAAATGCACAGACCAAGCAGTGGATGGCAGCAGAAATGCTCTGCTGCCATTTCAGTAAAGAACTGAAGATTGGGTTCTGAGGGGGTGCAGTGGAATGTGGTGAGTGCAGTATTTCCTTGGGCAGTAGTTTGCTGTCCAGATGGGTTAGGCAAAACCCACAGGGGCAGTCTCACAACAGGAGGTCTTTGTTCACTGCACAACCTGTCCCATCTCAGACTCGAGCCAATGC
Source organism: Lepisosteus platostomus (assembly GCF_059453375.1). Classification (NCBI taxonomy): domain Eukaryota; kingdom Metazoa; phylum Chordata; class Actinopteri; order Semionotiformes; family Lepisosteidae; genus Lepisosteus; species Lepisosteus platostomus. The sequence continues at coordinate 7,359,019 of NC_142618.1, read as the reverse complement.
ATCTGATTAACTTCTTGGCATATACTGTAAATGTCACTCTCTCAGCCTTACCCACAGTTTTCAGGGAGAAAGTGATTACAGCCTTCCAATCTAGTAGGGTTTCTGCAGTGGGGACCTTGAAGCACTAGTTTGATTTAGAATGCTCTCTTAGATGCCTGGATATTAACCTTTTTCATGTCTGTATGTGTTGCAATGCTGGTTTATTAGCTTGCTGCAGAGTTCAATGTGCAATTCTAGGGTAATGCTTACTGTAGGTAAATTGGCATTTCTTGTAGTAGTGCAGTGCAGTTTTGAACAAATAATGACATCTCACAGGTTTCCCAGCTGGTCTGAGTCAGGTGAAGATGATTTCATTTTTTCTTTTTTTTATCTCTATTTTCAATGCAGTCGTGAGTGTTTAATTCAGAGACACCAAACTGCAGGTCTTCGGCAAAAGTTCCCACAATAATCACTCACTCCACCTCCCCATCTCCACCATGAAGCTGAGTCATTTTCAGGCTAGCACACTGCCCATCTGCACACCATGGCTTCAAATCCAAATTTGCAGTAAACGTCAAGGACATCTGTGTGCAAATAAACTGTTTTTGAAAATGTGTAAAATCCCTCATCATGCACTCTGTATAGCTATCGATAGAGTCTTACTTCTATTCAATTTATTATGTAAAGCTCATGGAAACATGGAGAACCACTTCTTTCCAGTCAGCAGAAGTCATGTTTATTATTTTAAGGGAATTTGAAGGTTTTAATTTGCTTTCTGATTGCTCATTTTCAGGAGTGACTCACAGTTTTTGGTTGCAGTAAGTTGCGTTTTGTAAGTGTCCAGATGACACTGATGAAAATCTCTTTTAAAAAAAATACACTGCTGGTTTTGCTGATCTCATAACTTTTTGGGGCTTCTTATATCTTGATTCCTATTAATTATGTATTATATTTCATTCTGCAGTTTCTGAAACTCTGTTGGTCATACTGTATCATTTTACAAAGCACAATGATATTCATATAGCAAATTATTATTGCAGGAATGGGACCAAACTGATTAATTTGTATTCATGCATAATGCACAGAAGAACAGAATCATGCATTTCAGCAATTCAGGTGTTAGTCAGTTTGTGTTATAATGTTTAATTTTTAATAGAAACCTCAAATTAAAGGTAATTAATATAAACATTAAGGTAATTCAACCAATGTAAATACAAGCATGGAATTATCTATTGGGTATTCCTTGCCTGATTTACTTTAAGTGCTTAAATTAGATCAGGGAAAATAAGATAATTATATCTGGTTCAGAATGTTTTGTTATAAAATATCAAATTTACCTTCCACTTCACATCAAAATGCCGTCTGCATTCTATATTGTGAAAGAAAAAAGAGAAAGAACACGTTAAGATACAAAGATCTGGAATAAACAGTTTTAAATGCTACTGTACCTAAAAAAAAAAAATCACACCTGGATAAATTTAACCAAACGTGTTTTACAGACACAGGGATTGCAGCAATAGATTTCTAGATTCTTCAATTAGGAATTATTTTTTAAAATAAATAGTACTCTATAATAGTACAATAATAAGTGGTAATAAATAGTACAGTTAAATACTGTTAATAGTAGTTAAGTACAGTTAAATTGGTATGTACTGTTACCAATTTAAAAATGTATTCTTTAATATCATGTAAATACAGTATGTTGAATATATTGGATATTTAGATTTTTTCGGATTTTTGTAATACCGCATTCCTGTATGAAAGGTAAATATACCCTGTGTTTACATATGTAAACAGACATGAGCATTAGCTCAAAAAAGCACCATTTTATTTGACTGAATTTAGGTTTCCAAGATACAGTAAGTGGTGAAAAGTGAAATGGTGTTGAACCATTTGTATAGTTGTGGTACACAAAGTGAATAGCATTAACTCTGTGACTCATAATCAGGTAAAAAGACTCAAGTAGCTAATTAAAGTAAAAAATCAATTTGTTCACAATCACAGGACAGAAATCTATGTTCTGTGTTGTGAGAACTGGTCATTGATTTAGCTTATTTTGTTTGTTTCTTTGAAAAAATAGATTGTAAGCCCCCTGGAGAACAGAAAAGCACCTTCTTAAAGATAATCATTTGATGTTATCTCCTTCTTTTGTCATTTCATAGATTTTCTGTTTTTTTTTAATAGAAAAGTTTCATTATGCAAAGTTGCTGTGTATGAAGGACATTAGAAAATGAAGAACTCTCCAGCATGTGTTGGCTGAAGACAAAAATGAACAGTTGTTAAGCTTTATAAAAGACCAGGCTGTTCTTCACCTGCTGTGAAAAACAAAAACATCCCCTTGCCTGGAGTCAGAGGAGCCCATGAGAACTTGGCAAAGCATTTTGGGACACAGTCCAACTTGACCCACCCAGAGACCAATACGTCTGCCCTTTCAAAGATAGTTGTCCTTACCCTTCACAGCTTAGGAGCTCATTTTGTGATGCACACTGCACCTACAGTAATTTGAAGCCATTTCGCAAATATAATTTTATTGCAAAGCTTAATGCGATGTGTCCCAAGATAAATGGCTTGTGTGATCAAACTGCTGCTCCTGCAGGATTATGATCCAATCAGGACTGACTCATTTAATTGATCTTTAATGACTTAATTGATCCACTGATGAGTATTCCTGACATTGTCAGGGGCAGGGATTGTGCATGTCAAACAGCCTGCACCTAGTGCACAGTGTGTGTATCTGTTCGTATTGGGCTCAAAGGGGTTACGTTTTGAAGATGATAGCACAATTCCTAATTAAGAGTGAAAAAGCAGTCAAGGAAAATCCCTGCAATTAGCTCTATCTCATTGGATTTCGGTTTGTAGCCAGAATTCATAATAGCACAGGAAGTGAGGGTTACATCTGATTTCTGTTTAAGACCAGAATTAATAATTACACAGGAAGTGAGGGTTACATCTGATTTCTGTTTGAGACCAGAATTAATAATTACACAGGAAGTGAGGGTTACACCTAATTTCAGTTTGCGGCCAAAATAATGACTGTAAATTGTGAAATTGAGTTTTGTTTTCTGTTGGCATTATCTTTCCATATTTTTAACATGGAGTGAAATGTGCGAGTCAAGTGGGACATTTGTGTCTTGGCCACCACTTCTCTGTAAATAGTCACCCTGTTAATACCGTGGCAGCCTGGGAACATTGTAATCCGGGATCTCAACAGCGATGATTGTCTTGTTTGAGATGATTTTCTGGCTTCAGTAATTCAATTTCGTTTTATAGGTTTGACAGAGGATCAATGTTTTTTTTTCCTTATTCTAAAATGTAAAGCGGATCAGTTGGTGGGGGCGGAAAGAAAACAAGGTTAGTTCTGAAGGGGGAATGATTCTTTTTTGGGAAATGTTAAAAGTCTTATCACGTACGCTCTCCTTCTGTGTGTAGATGATCATGCAGGCTCAGAGGAAGAGAAATATAGAAGAGAGATAACATGCAACCAGATTGTATTACATAAAAGTATAGGATATTCAGTTTAGCTTTATTTCAAAATCTGAAGCTGATGAATTTGTGTTTCTGAATAGAAAACAAAACTTGCATTTCTGTACTCGTGGATGAGAAAGATTACCATAATAAGAATTTGCATGGAAGTTCTCATAATGGCTTAGATTAATGTAGGTTGTAGGTAGTGGAGGCTACAGAATATTTCACCGCAGGGTGAATACACAGGTGTTTCGTGTTTAAGAAAGGCTGTGTTTGAAAATCTGTTTTTAATATACAGTATAGCAACACATATGGGTGGCACGGTGGTACAGTGCTGAGCCTTGCTGGGGCCCTGGGTTCAGTTCCTGGGGTGCTATCTGTGTGGAGTTTGTATGTTCTTCCTGTATTCGTGTGGGTTTCCCCTGAGTGTCCATGCTGGTTGGTTAACTGGCTTCTTAGAAAACAGCATCTGGCTTGTATCTGTGTCTCTGTGTGGCCTGCAATAGACTGATGTCCCGTCCGGGTGTATTCGGCTCTGTGAAACTGTATTTGCCCAACAGTTTGGGGTGTAACATTCTATATGTTTAAGATATACTGTAAGGAAAAACGATTACTTTATTATGTGTTCAGGATAAGGGAGAGTTGCCTGTGTGTGTCACTGAGGCTCAAGGCATGTCAAATCAAGTTTTGTCCAGAACAACATTTCATGTGCATTTCTATATACAGTACATACTTTTCTTTATTCATAGCTTTGAAGGAATGTTGCGGCTGGTACTGTTAATCTTCGGCATTTTGATTTTGTTTCCCTTTAAATTATGATGAGTCCCTTCCCCTTCCAAACACAGAATAAGGAATGATACCGAGAGAGTCAAATATACTGTCAGAATTAACTTTATTTCGTTAAACCTTTGACTACTGTAAATAACATAAAAATGTAAAGTGATTAAAAATTATTCTGTATTGTTTTTGTCAAAATTAATTTTGCTGAGAGTCCATATAAAGCAAGAAGTGTCTTTCCACTGACCAAGAAATAGAAATGTCCTTTGAATAGGAACCTTTGAATAGTTATTTTCTGTCACACAGGTCTTATGTACTGTCCTCAGAGATACTCATCTGCAGAGCATTCAATTTTTTCATTTAATTAATCCAGATGTCTGAAGGCAATGCAGGTATACTAAAACATACTATAGCGATAGCGTTTCTCTAAAAAAATAGCAATAGGTCATCTGTAGAACAAAATATTAAAATAATATTTTTTAAAAAATCTTGTTCTCCATTTACAGTATTTGCTTAATAGCAAAGATATGTAACAAAATATTCCTTAAAATAACAGTGTTGTTTAGAACATTTTAGAACGTAGCTTAGGTCAGGACTAAATTTGTCATTAATATATTGATGATTATTGAACAGAAAAGAAATACCATCATATATTCAGTACTGATTATACTGTTGAAATGATATTCTTTTATGTTTTTTTTAAAATCAGTTGAAGAAAAACCAAGGCAACTCAGTTCAAAAATATAAACATAAAATTGTTGCAAGCAGCTGTGTATCTCTTGCTTTTCTGTTAAGTGGGTTTGCAAAGCTGTTGTAGAATAACACCCTGTTAATACCGTGGCAGAAAAAACACATTTCCTTCTTTAGTGTTTTAGCTTATGGTATATAATACATACATCCCTTACCAATGTTGAACTAGAACATGATAATGACGATGGCAATAAAAATAATAATGAGAGTGAGTCCATCATTTTACAGTAAATTCCAATAAATTGTCTATTCCAGAGAATTAACATCTACTGTATTGTATAAAAAATGTAGAAGATATAATTTCATATTTACTCCTACCACCCAAAAAGCAAGCATGGAACACGAACTTCAAAAGTTAAGTATGCATTTTCTATTATTTAAAAGTTCGTTTTCTTCCTTCATTAGTTTTGTAACATATAGCAGTATAATTTGCCAATATTTGTTCTGGACTCTGTTGCATCAGCATAGACATTTTAAACTACAAACGCATTGTATATTATAAAGATTATTCATAATTTTATTCTGCTGTCAATACACAAATCTGACTAGGTCTTTTCATGCTCGCAATAGTTAGAATTAAAAATGATATTTTGAGTGATCAAAAATATTCACATGCTGTATTTTGTGTGAAGTATTTTTTTAATCATGTGTTTGTTTCGTGTAGCTGCCAATAAGTTGTTGGTGTCTTGTAAAATATTTTCCTATCATTAGATGCTTGCTTCCCTGAATGAGTCCAGATTCATGGATTTCCTTCAGATACACCTGTAACAGCGGTCTTGGATTCATCTCAGGTGTTTGTGGATGCTGTCCAGGTTATTGGTTATTCCTTCCACAGTGACCCACAATTTCCAGGGGGAAATTAATTTCGAGACTCCAGGTCATAATGGGGTATTCATATGACCCCGGCTCTCATCTTCTGGGCCATGGGTCGATGCTTGGGTATCGTTTTGGAGATTTTATCTTTCAACTTTGATCATTTTAAGATTCATTTTCCCTAAATATCCTTAAAATAGGCATGTGGCATGATAGAACATCTGTGGTATAGAGTTTTCTATTATAGGTCTGTCCCTTTTTGAACTAAAATGAGCTTTGTTCTCTGTGTGCGAACTAATTGTGACTCATTTAAACAGGCTTTTTTCCATATAATGGAGTTGTTACATTGTGAGGTGTTGATAATTTTGTATCTTCTGCCAAGTCTTTCAAGGAAAGAGTTATACCTCTGGATTTTGTCTGTTTACATTCTTCTTATTTTGATACCTCTTTTCAATTCTCTTGTGAACTGATGTTCCAGACTCTGTATAATCATCCTTTAGGTCCATGACCTTGAGTAATGATATCTCTGGACTTCTTCAAATACTTGGATTGCCTTTACAGATATCTGATCTGGTCCCTGATCTTTGGGTGGGTTTGTGGTTGTATGTACTTCTCAATTATAGACCTAGTAGAAGTTGATTTTCTCATTTTCAGCTCCTTTTTCATAACATTTACCTTATTTGGGCGAGTATTAAACTTCTTTTTTTGAGCTATATTTCATACACTTGTCTTGCCTGTTGTAACAATCCTCGAGTTTGGCTTGGAATTCACATAGACGTCTTGTCCTAGCTAGCTTGATACAGATTTCCAGAACCCTTTGTATAAAGAAGCTCCTTCTCCTTAATTTCTGCTTGGGTCCTCTGGTTCCCGTTTCACATTTGATTCTGAAGAATTCTTTTGGGTTGACTTTGTCAGTGCCTTTGACTTTGAGGGTGTACTGTATGTGCCTCTCTTCACTGGACAGATTTCAGAACAATAATATCTGTTTTACTACTCACCACCCTTGATTTTAGACTTTAAAATACAGTATATCCAAGCCTTATTTGCTGTTTGTATTATTTATCCATATTGTCTAGAATATGAAAATGATTTCAACATAAGTGCCTAAGACTTTTACACAGATAGCTTTTTCAGGCTCATTTTAAATTTGCAGTGCATGTTGTTGCAGATTTCTGTAGTATTCTGCTCAGTGGACTGTGTGATTACATCCCTGCTATAACTACTGCTTGTAGAAATATTGCCTTTAATTGTGCAAATGTTTTTTTTGTCCAGTATAGGTTTCATTCTAGTATTAAATGGGATTATATGGAATGTGTTGTATCATACCATTTCTGCAGTTTACTGTGCTGTATATCTATTGCATCATATACTGTATTTCATTTACATCTACAGTAGGTTACACAGGAGGTTAAAGTTGTAATATGATTAGCATCAGATTTGAAGTGATTTATTTATAATTAATAGCCATTAGGCCAGTTCTTTATAAGAAAATGTCCCAAATTAGAATCCATTTATTAATCCAACAGATTAATCCATTTATTAATAGAATCTGTTGATTATCAGTCTGAAAGTGTGTTTTCTTCAAAGCATCCTGTTGCATTGGAGCTGGAGGATACCAAAACATTCCTGTACATCTATGCACAGGCTATACCCAGTAAAAGACTGGGGTTGACCATTGGTCAAGGGTCGTGTGCCTTCTTCCTCTGCTTCAGAGGGCACCTTCGGGTACCTGAACCAGTCAGACAGGGGTTACATCTTGCCTCTAAAATAGACTGAACATCACCGTTCCGGTTGCTTAAAGCTAGTGATCAAAGCTGGGCATTGTTGTAGAAATGCCCCTAAGAAAAGAAGATTAATTAATAAATATGCATTATTAAGATACAGTTAAAAGCAGAATAAAGTTTTTTTTTTTAATTCTCTTTATACTGTAGGTTGTAACATTGAAAGAGTTTCAAGTGTCGTCTCTCTCTCCTGAGATTTGAAAGACAAGGTGGCACTTAGGTTTCTAAGGTTTTGCATACAGGCCGTCGGATTGTTTCTAAACAAGCGAGTGGGGTGGGGATTTCTTTCATGAAAATATGCCTTTGCATTTCAGTTAGCAGAATTTTAGCATTACAGGTTCAGTTATGCTGTTTGCCTGTTGATGTTGCCTCGATGTTGTACTTTTAAGGAAGAGCTAGAGAGATCAGATAGAATCAAATAGGAGTTGCTTTTATGTACTCGCTGGCATCTACAGCTCATGACCATTAGACTGTAACCTAGGTGACAATTTCTTAATAGAACTGTACTCTGACCCTTGTTTGCTTGGGAAATTGATAGTGTCCATTTAGCAGTGACTAAATCGGAGAGCACTGCCAGGAAAAAAACACTTCCATGCTTCAGGGTATAAATAATAAAATCTGTTGATTTTCCAGGACAAAAAATCATTTGTTAAACAATAAAAATATCGGAAAGGCATGGTAGTGCATTTTTTAGACCCTGCTGTCTCAGTTCCTGCTTCTGTGTGGGGTTTGAACATTTTCCCATGTGGGTTTGGGTCTTTACTGGGTATGTGGGTACTCTGGTTTCCTTCTACAGTCCAAAGACATGCATTCCAGGTTCACTAGCATCTACAGATTATTCAGAGCCTTATAAATCAGTAATAAAATCTTGGATTGAATACCATACAGTATGTGACTTTACAGGCAATCAATGTAGAGATTTAAGTGTGGGAGTGATATGCTGTCAGGGTCTTGTGTAAGTCAGAAGTCCAGCTGCAGAGTTTCAGACGTATTGCAACTTATTGAGGAGAGTGTTGTGGAGCCCACAGAGCAAAGAGCTGCAGAAATCAAGCCTTGATGTCATAAATGCGGGAATCAAACGCTCAGCATCAGACATTGATAGAAATGTTTCACATGGGGCTTGAATGACAGGAGAGGATCAAGTAAGGCTCCCTACTTCCTGACCAAGGCTGACGCCTGAATGGGGAACCCGTCCACCACAGCTGTGGAGCTCTATAGCTTTGCCAGCTGACATTTACTGCCCACCAGTAACATTTCTCCTTTGTTACTGTTAAGTTTCAAAGAATGAGGTGGAGCTCCAGTTCACTGTGACCCTGTAATGGATTGACGGGCTGTTGACCATGGATAGATAATAATGATATGAATATGAACATGTATGTTACTGTGTTTTACGCTGTACATACAGTATAGCTGTATCTGTATGCTATAGTGTTGGTGAGATCAGAGATTACTTTCAACCTGTGTTCATTTGACAGTAATATAAACAGTTATCGTCTTCCTCAGAAGATAAAGCACACATAAGACGCTAAGCCATGCAGGATATAGTGACACATCTTATTTGAATATATTCAACATAGAGGATACATACTGTACTGAACCTGCATGGCAAGAATCTATTGTTCTATATAAGGGTCAGAACCTTTTCAAGAAATATTATTACGTACTGCATATGTACTGTATGTACAGTGTAGATCTATATACCATAACAATAATTGTTCATTTAAAGCCCTTAATCTGATCTAATCTGAATTAATATTATATTACTGATAATTCTCAACTATTTTCCATGTAATCTAACAGATCACTTTGAATATGTGTATTCTGCATGAAGGAAATCATTTCTACACCCGACTCAAAGTGTCAAGATTTCCACTCTTCTGTATTTTTCTACAATGACAAATATTTTGTTCCTTACGAATTGCGGTACATAAATCATCAATTGCATAATCATCGTCATCATTATCATCATCTTTATACCTTTACTGTAATATCCATCTGTTAATTTGATAGTTTATGAAGGAATTAGACTATGTCAGGAGACATAGAAGTTGAAAAGATAGAAAAGGAATTAACAAAGAATCGATGGCTGTAGTTCAGTTAATAAATATATTCTGCTTGAAGCACAGAACAGATTGGAATGGAAATAAAGGTTGGATTGCAAACCCAAAACATTTATTAGAACAATAAAATAAAATATGAGGAGAAAGAAAACATTGTATAAAATGAGTAAAAAGAATAGGATTCAGTTAAAAATCAATGGCAAGCATAAGTAAATATATTGATGGAATGGGGGTAATGTGGGCAAAAATAAATAAGAAAAGTATTTTTTTCCAGTATTAGCAAAAGTAAAGAACAAAGTAAACTGTGTCTGAGGTAAAAATAGAAAACTTTTAGACGATGGCAGGAAAAAACAGCTGTATGAACTTAATATCTCACTCGGGTGTTTACCAAGGAAAACACAACAACATGTCCTAAGTAAAGGAAAAGTTCTGCGTTCAATAGTATTAGCACAGAAGGAGTGGAAGTGCTCGATTCTAGAAGCACTTAGATTAACAAAACTCCGGGGACTCGTAATCTAGTAATTCTACTTAAGGAATAAATATATAATATTGACAGGCCATCAACAAAGCACCTCCAGCAGTCACACACCACATGGTTAATGGACATTAACTGTAAAAGTGCACAATCTACTTTCCTTGTGGACTCGAAATGTTCTTCCCCTTGTTTTTCCAAGTGTTCAGGTTTCTTCCCGAAGCCCTGCTGGCTAAAGTGATGGGCCTGTCTTTATTGTCTCTTTGTGCTTGTGAACAAACTGTATGTGTGTACTGTATATCCAAGGTCTAGTGCTTCCTTCCTCCTGGGTCAGACTCCAGGGGGAGTCTGAGCAGCTTTCCGATCAAGGTTACGTTCGATACAGTCGGATAAGTTGGAAGATGGCGAGTTTTAAAAAGTAACTTCTAAAAAAATACTTGGATGATGATACTAACACATTATTGTCATCTCCTAGATACTGTGCATTGGCAAAACAGAAAAAGGAAACCAAAAGTTAGGTTGAATATTTTAATCTGTGCAGACTTCGCTGCTCACGTTGAGTTCCTTCAGCCTGCCTGTACAGGACATTCCCTGAATCCCAAAAAGAACCTGGTTGCTCTTCTCTGGTACTTGAAATGCTCCGTGTTCTGCAGTGTTAATACTAATAATCACAGAACTTTGACTTTCCATTGCAAACTGTCATTATCTCATGCAGCTCAGGCGAATAGAGTCTCCAAAAACCATTACTGCTATTTTTGCTTTTACGATAGTATTGGCGTTAATTATAGTCAAGAGCAATGACTGAAATTCCAGGACTGTGATATACTGTAGATGTCCTGGGACCTGCTATCTTGAGCCCTCATGTCCTGGCTGTCTGATTCCAGGGCCTGGGGTGGATGAAATTGTTCCCAAGCTTAAAGAAATGACATACAGTAGATCAATCAATCAATCAAAGTTTATTTATCAAATGCGCATCAATACAGCGTGCAGCAGTAATTGCTGGCAATGAAGTGTCTTTTCTGCGAGCTCACCGGGTGGAAATAAAAATAAAAATCACAAAATTAAAAGTTACAGAATAAAGTTACATAATAAGAGTGCAATAAAATTTGAATTAAAAAAAACTCAATATAAATAGAACTGCTACATATCCAGGGTGTATGCATTACATTATTTCCAAATAGTGCAATATGCAGTGTGCCAAATACAGTGGAAGACTGTACAGGTATGTCCATGTAACCTGACCCTTTAACAAAGACCGTTAGGGTGGTTACAGAAGGTGACTGCAGCTTGACTGTTTAGCAGTCTTATTGCGTTCCGTAATCTGTTGGACTTTGACTGAATGGTTCGGTACCCTTTACCAGACTGTAGGAGAGAAAACAGTTTGTGACTGGGATGACTGGGGTTCTTAAGAATAGACATGGACTTCTTAAGACATCTAGCTGAGTAGATATCCTGGATGTTTGGTAGCTCACAGCCGGTAATGAGCTGCACTGACTTCACCACCTTCTGCAGTATTTTGAGATTGATAAGTTAAAGGAGCAGAATCCAGAATCCAGAATCCGTCTTGAACAAAGAAGACTATGAGGTGACCTGATCCAAGTGTTCAACAAGGATCCCACCAACAGGAAGACGCAATTGGAGATGTATTAAAACTCAAGAACAGGAGGCACTTTTTGAGTCTGTAACAAACTACACATCCATGTTGCTAAAGCTTCTTTTAAGAAATACCTGGATGAGATTCATAGATCAATTAGTTCCAAGCAGCCAAACGAGCTAGATGGGGTGAATGACCTCCTTTCATTTCTGCACTTTTCCTCATGTACTCGTGCTGAGAAACAGAGATCTGCATGGTGTGAAAATCAGGCAGAGAACTAAAGCTGAATCTGTTTTTTCATGTGAGACCTGAAACATTTATTGCAGTTAAAATATTAATCTGATGGAGCTGTTCACGTACATGTTAAATCCTGGTTAATGCATTGTGAAAATGCATGGTTGATGTAACACGGCAGGGATACCCTGGGAACTAAAGCAATTTTGCTATGATATTCTACTTCATCTTTAATGATTAATATTCAATCTGTCATCTGCTTTGCTTTCATTTGAACTGGGCACTGTAGTTGTTAAGTCCTCTGCTAGGCTTTGTGTAGTTTAAATGTTTTTGTGTTTGATTTCTGTTAACATACTAATTTCCCAAGTACAAGGAAACATGCAGCAGCTCTTTCTCACTATATGAGAAATTGCAAGAAATAAAAGAATTACTGTTGTGTACCGTGTGGTAGTTCGTGAATGAAAACCTACCTCTGCAGATATCATGGCTGAAAGCAGTGCAATGTTGAATTTGTGTTACACCTGTGTGGCACAAGAACGGATGTATTAAAGTCCATCTTTCAGAGTTGTGAAGTAAACTTTTCCCAAGTTGGGTTAGGAATTTTAAAAGCTTTTCATTAACAAGTGATAGAATTAATAGTTACAGTAGTTCAGGGTACACAGGTTTCATTTTGGTGCGGACTTAGATATTGGAATTGATTTTAATTTTTTCTTCTGCAGTTGTAGCCTCCGATATTTTTTTATGTGAGGTGCAACATTGAAATTGTAGTGATCTCTGCTTCATGGAACAGCTTTCTCTAAAAAAATACCTGACCAAAAGTGAAGTAAGACTTGACCAGTCAGTGCCATTTTCTAATGATGAAGATGTATGATTATAGCAAGTTCCTGTAACAGTAAAACATAATTACTGGAATCAAGGATAAGTAAACAAGGATGTCTAATATTCAGATGGATTGAGGCTAATCGAGAGGGTAAATGTGAAACATTGTCTCTTTGCAGCATTATATCTAACAGTGCGAATGCATTGCTAATGGTTGGTACACCACATCTACTGTAGCAATCAAGTATGGGATAAGTATAATGGAAGAAATGGGAAATGCTTTTATGATGTTGCAGGCCACAATGGACTGAAATAATTTTTTGTGGGCTGAGAGGAGAGGTTGTTTTTTTTTCTGATCAGACTTTAAAAACAGTTTATTGGTGTTGGTTGAGATAAATGGTTCAGTTAGTTACCGGCAATAGAACAAACTTGCACAGCATGTAACCTTTCTTAATATAATCTTAGAAAAGCAAAAAGGGGGGGGTGATTAAAAATAGGTTAGCAAAATGCCAAATAGCACGGAAAAAGAAGTCAGATTCTCTCCCTCACGCTTCCCAGATGTTTGGCAATTCATGAGGATTGTATAAAACAGTACCAGCTCATGCAGTTCCTACTCCCAGCTGAACTGTGCTCTCCGGAGGGCTTCACCGGCCACGAGATAGCGCCCCCTTCTGCCTGTGTGGCTCTGTGTGTTCTTTGGTGTTCAGTACATCCATTTGACATGGATTTCCCAAGAAATCCCTTCCCTACGTCAGGCGTGACATGGCCACAGCCTGAGCAGTGTACTCCGGCTGCTGGAGTACAGAGCAGCCTATACTCCGGTTCCCTTGGTGCAAGCCTTGGCTACCACATCACAGGCCTCTGGAAAAAATGTGTTTTTCAATGAAATATAATTCTATGGAATTCCGGAATACTGCTGAACATACCATAAAAGTTGTAAAACTGCAATTGTTGTCAGAACGCAGCAGTGTTTCACCCTGGCTTTGAATCCAGTTACAGCTCCAGACCACTGCTTCACACTGCTGCCCGATTGCACAAACTCATGACATAGTAGAAAGGGAGGATGAATTGACAGAATTGGGGTAAAAACCCTTAGAGTGAAAGGAAACCAGTGAAAAGGCACTCTAGTGCAGGATGGCAGAAGTCAAACCGCTGCTCCCAGACAGATTCTATCTGAAGACGCCTCTGGAGGGGCAGCCGTTTCTCAGCACCACCAGCACACTTCGGGAGATGACACAACGCGTTACCTCATTTTGAGCTCAGTTTGCCAGATCTCTTGCGCTCTCGCCTGTAAACGGCAGTTTTCCATGCTCGTCTACGGAACATCTTTCGGGCTGCTGCGTTTGGGTCAGGTGACTTGATTTTAACGATCAAATACGTTTTAAATATTCAATTACAAAGATACGGAGACTGAAATATTATCCCGTTTAGTTATTGAGGAATATCTTTTTTAATATAAAATGTTGCCGAGAGTGTTTTGCAGCACACAGTCTGGTGATAAATGTGTAATAAATAGAGCTCCTATTTTGGAGGATCTACGAGGACCACCTTTTAAAAGGCAACCATTGTCTCTTCACTGGATCCCAATTTATAAAAAATATACAATTTGCTTTCTGGTTGTACCCTGGATTTGTTGAAATGTATCATAAGTTATATATTGTGATTATTGTGAATGAAATAGGTATCTCTGAACTGTTGAAAAGATTGCTGGGGAGACTCAACAGCTGTGCATTCATGTACACATTTATTGATGAGTAAACTGTATTTTAATGATCACTGTCACCTGTAGATTGTGCTTTCAGAGTAGGAATTCCCAGTCATAGTACTGTGGATCTACTGTGCACACCTGCTGGGTTTTCTTCCATCTAAGCACTCAGTTTAATAGTCGGATCCTTAATAGACCTACTGTAATAGGTTTAATTTAAAGTCTTTAATTGTTTTCACTTGTTAAACACGTAGGATGTTGCCCTTTAACTGTCATGTTTCATATGTAACTTAAAATCTCCAATCTAAGGGTACAAAAAAAACACTTGTAATGGTTCGTACCCAGAAACGTGTTAATTCAGTTTAGGAGTCACGCTGAAAAAGAGCTCAGCTGCACTGAAAAAGCAGCAGGTGTGTGCACCCCAGGACCGAGACTGAGAGCCCCCGCTGGAGGGATGAGCAGGCAAACACAGCTGAGACTGACGGGAGGGCAGCTTGCCTGAGTTTGTAATGAGCAGATTTTTAGTGTTTTCACCTGGGAAACAGACTCAGCCAGAGGACACTGCGACATCGCGTGACATTAGCGCCTTCAAAACAGCTGGTCTGACTCCCGGTTGGGTTAATGGAGTCGCCACGATCTGAGGTGGCACGAAAGCCAGAAATGAACGTGGACCTTCAAGCGCAGTGCTGCTCCCCCTGACCTGCTGCCTTAGGCTTTAGCCTGCAGGGCATTGGGGTCTCCAGGTGTTTGTTTCTCCTGAGCTCTCAGTTCCCCAGTGGGTCTGAGGATTTCATTAACTTCAGGATTGTCATGTTTCTAACCAGGCTCTCGAGTGTTATTATGGTAACTGTCTTTGTAATGAAATAAATATTTTGAGTTATCAACCGGAAAAGTATAAGACACTGCCTGTTTGTGTCCAAGTAAGGAAATGAGAAGGTTTAAAATGGTGGCTAATTGATAGAGCAAAGCCCGGAAGACCCCAGTTTAACCGCCCTGCTCAAGCCAGTACAGTGTGTGGACCTTGGCTGCTCCCTGCATTTCAGTTCAGTGAGCTTCTGCCCAGAACCCAAGTGGATTTCATCAGTGCATGATCTTTTTTATACTGATTAAATGCGGATTTGAGTTACGGCTTCAGTTTGAGGTGTACGTGAGGTTGGATGGTTATGAAAAAACAGTTGGGTTTAGGGATTTTTAGCCAAAATCACAAAGCATCCCTATTTTCGGGTTAAGTGACAAATGAGTGCCCAAAGGGAAATATACTATTTAACAGCGTAACAGGATGAACCCAATTATCTGATAAATTATGGAGATAGGAACAGGCTAAAAGGGTGATGATAGTTATCTGTCCAAAAATATGATAGTTATTTGGCTAAAATATACATTGATATGTGGTAGAAACAGTAACAGGAGTAAAAAAGGGCATTGTTGTTCTTCATTACAAAAACCTTACTTTGGTATGGAAGCACATAATGTAAAATGATGTACATTATTTGCATAATCTAGCTCCAAATGTAGGTTTTAAACTTAATTGACATATATACAGTACTTTGGCTAATAAGTTGCAAATGTATAACTAATCTTTTATTTTTATTCTTATTATTTTAATCCTTATTAAAAGAAATGCTTAGATTTTTGTTTGATCTGCAGTTACAATGGAAACATCCTGTTCTTAGGAAGCCAGAGAAAGTATGACTTTTAAACCTTTAATTTATTGATAAGGGGCTCTGTGCTGTTTAGGATTTTTCATAAATTAGAGGCTTGAAATATAGGTGCTGTATTTCTCCTAATATTTTTTTCTGTGTCTTTAAAGAATAAAACAATCGTAATGCCAATTACAGTACATGAATCCCTGTAATCAGGTGACATGATTTCTAAGATAATTTTAGCTGGAATTTGCATTTGAATGGGACGGTTACGGTTGCTCATTGTGAGGAAACAAAGATTAAAGTGCTTTCGCTCTGACAGGACTTTTGTATAGAGTGGCATATTGTGGCTGGGAAGCCTGTGTAATCATTTCCAAGCCCCGCAAGCGAGCGAACGTTCAAGCTCAATGCAAGGAAATCAAAAGATTATCCCTGACGTTCTGTAAACACATCATGAGATTTCAAGAAATCCCTCCACCAATCATTTTGCATAATCTCCCAGCACAGCTATATGTCGTTTTATTTTTATATTGACATCTCTCGCATGGAATAGAGTTTCTTATTTTTCTCACATCTGTGATCACGTCTGAGCTCCAGCATTGCAACCAAATCTGCAGGCTGGTTTGGTACACATAATTACGATTTCTCTGCACAATTAAACAAGCTCACTGGAGCTTTTACTTTTATGTTTGGTGTGCGCTGTGTGTAGCTGGTTTTGAAGATTTTTTCTTCTTCTCTTGATTTTTTTCCCTGAAGATGCCGAACTAGCTCGTGCACAGCTAATTAACATTTACAGGACTTTTCCCCTCATTATTTAGTTAATTTGCCATGTGTAGTAAAACAAGGTACTGTACATCTGATTGGAGAGCCTGTATACATTACTACATAAACAGTAGTCTCCAAATTTAGCCATACCCTTGATACTGTGTAAGCCATGTTGGGTTTAGCAAACAAAATCAATATACATTCAATATCCATCCTATCATTTTTCATAACCGCTTAATATATTGTGTCTTTGGACTAGGGAAAGAAAAACTGAGTCATCCCATAAGAAACCCACATGCTCACAGGGATAAGATGCAATCTCCACACTGCAAGCACCTTACCATGAGCAAAACATTGTAGGATTATCAATATTTCTAATTCCCAAACAAATCTGTTTACAATATTTGCATATTCTTCTGACAACGTTTAAAATGATTCCCAATTCCGTAAGAGAAGGTGTTGCCTATAGCCTTTTCATGGGGTTACACACTCAGGAGGGATTTTGGACCTTTACTGCACAAGAACTTCTCCAGCTCCTGAATTTTCCTTGGCCTCCGCCTGTGGACTGTAGTGATTGGTTTAATCCTACAGTGGAATATTAGACTGGTGTCTGGGGCTTGTGGTGGCCAATTAGGAACATTCATCTCATGCTGCCTTTTGCCAGTACATTGGGAGCTGTGCTTCCGATTTTTATTCTTTTAGAACGTCTGTTTGTGGACCTGAGCTTCAGGTTTTTGGGAGAAAATATCCTGATGTACTTTAAAACCCATACCTGTTCCCCGGTTCTAACAAGGATACCAGGGCCAGTCAATTAACAACGTGCCCAAAACAGAACAGATATTCTTTTATGAAAAGGGCTGCACGCTTCTGAATGTATTATACCATTTGGACAGGACTGTCCAAATATTGAGTTTGTGTTTCATCCAAATGTCATTCAGCCCCATTGGACTCGGGAATGAGTTATTGACTGTTTTGCAAATTCATGTGTTTTTCTGTTTCCATGGACCTCTGTCACAGACACCAGATTCACGAAGTCAGTGTTGGATGGCAGATGTACAGTGTCCCAATAATTCCAGAGTTACGGGAGAATTCTCCCAACCGCTACCCATTACAGCCAAAGGTGGGATGTCTTATGAGTTTTTTTATAGCAATCGCTATAATCACTACAATTGTAAAAGTTGATAATTAACTGTACCTCACATCTTCAGGCACATTCCTTACTTATTGTTTTTTAGTCTCCTTTACCAGCTCATAGCAATCATGGTGAGTTTCAGAAAACTGTCTCAGGCTGTGTGGAACTACCAGATAGCTAAAACACATGTACGGCATTTATTTTCAAAGTATTTGCAGGCTGTCATAGCTAATAAAACTATTGATTAATATGAATAAATTTGAACGTGCATTTAGACTTTTGTAATAATGTATGCAACTGAGAGAATCAAAAGGAAAGGTGAAGTTTTATTTCATGTACTCTAGAACATATTTAATAATAATGAATTAATCTCATTATGCATTAATACTCTGCCTTCAGATTTAATCTTTTTTTGCTAATCACTTCAAACTGCAGTGCAGTTCTCTTAGTTCACACTGCAGTGTCAACCAATTACCCTATTGGCCACAAACAACAGTACTTGAGATATTTTTACTAGTTTTTAAATCAGAGATGAACGTTTGAATTCAAAAGCCCTCTTTGCAACTGATTTACTGTATTTACACCTTTTAATTTAATTTAGGTTCACCTTGACTTATACTGTTCCTCAGATGCTGTCTAGCAAGATGGCAGGCCTACCTGACCCCTGCTTCTTGACCCAGGAATCCTGCTTGCTGCAATACTGTGTACATCCTTGTATTTGAAATATTTAAAAGTATAATACAGAAATAAGACATATTTTTACATACAGTGTGTATATTCTGCAGTTACTCCTTAACGAGACACTGGGCAAGTTAGGCATAGGTTGATCAGTCCAATCCCCTGACATTATGAAAAATACACCTGTTTACTAATCCTTCATTGTCACAACAGAGGATTGTATCCCACCAACAGATCGTTCATTTAAACCTTTATCTAACCAGAAAAGATAAGTTATCATTCATAATGATGACCTGGACAACACCCTTTTATACTGCAGGACATTGACTGCTATCTGAGTGAATTGCCCTGCTTTACTTTAGTACATCTGTATCCTCAGCATGTAAAATAACCACCCTAATACATATTTACTGTACTATGTTTAATTACATCATGTGTCTTAGCTTTTGATCTGCATCAAATCAAGCCTAGACAATGTAGATATGTCTGGAGTGCCGCAGATCTAAAGCTGTCTGCAGTGTATGGTCTCCTGTCATTGAGTCTTATTTGAAATGCTGATTTCGAACAAGATTTGCTGTGATGTTCTCAGGCACAACCTGTCAGAGGAAGAATGCTGTTATCTGGGAGAGGAGGATAAGTAGAAAAAAAGGAAAGCAGCAACAAAACTATGTACAACAGTACCTAAATATTTCTTCCTATTTTAAAAAAAAAATCCAAAAGAATTTTTGTAATTCTTCTTACCAAAAGTGTGTCTGTGTGACATATTTTTCCTTTTTAACAATAAGAATAGATCTTCACTTCCACTCTTATGCAAATGTGAGGATGATGAACCCACGCTGTTCCCCAAAGACCATACAGCTGCCTTTCTTGAGCACCAGTTGGAGGAGTGATACAGATCTTGCTGACACTACAAGGTCGCAGGGACTTGTGTTTGAGCCTGAGCCTGGCATGTCTGTTATGTAGCAAATCAAGAAGGCACTGGCCCCATCAGACGGAGCTGACTGCATAGAACATTGCCTCTGAAGGACCTGCAGTCGTAGCGAATGACTGGCTTATTAATGACGGGCTAGCCAATGTGAACCAGGGATATCTGGAGCTCAGAGTTCTATTTGCACTCTGTATTGGCGACCATATAATATATTTTGACAGGATTTATTTAAGGTAAATTAAAACTATTTGTATTGATCAGTTGGTTTTGTAAAACAAATGCTACTTTTAATTTATGGAAGAGTCATCGCCATGCTAAGTGTGTACCTGTGTGTTTGTATTTCGGCTAATAAGAAGTGACAGAGATCTACTGTACATATATTTTATCAGGATGATGATTCAAAATTTTTGTGAGGAGAATTTGGTTTTGGTTTTGTAAAGTAAGGTGCTTGTTGATTTTCTTTAAAAAAAAACGTAACATGGCAGAGGTTATGCAGTGAATCATTTAGTCTGTGTATTAAAAAACAAGCACAATGCTGTAATAAAGCAGGAAAATCTGTGACACGTTATGTCACTTGAGCATTAATCGAAAAAGGTGCCACAGACCTAAATTACAATGATTACAAAACATGGGTTTGCAGGAGAATCCTTAGAGGCTTTATGCTAAGCTGAACACAGGATTCCAACACCCGCTGAGTGGGGCCTAATCTCCTTTGATGGTTTTACCAAGTCTGAGTCCACAAATAAATTGTAGCCAAGGCACTGCACTGTGTCTGGTCTATGATACTGCATACTCACGTGTCCTGGTAGGCAGATAATCAATTCGTAGGTTTCCCCACACAAGGTTAACCCTGAGCTGTCCTATCAGATAAGTTGCTTTTGCATTTGTTGGAAAAGATACAGCACGAAAGGCCAAGGAGGCTTAATTGAGGAGAATTACAGTGTGACATTGGAGCTAGCAGGATAGCTTGTCACATAATCCAGAGCAATTAGCTTGCTTTCCACTGCAGCAGTAAGGAGTGAGGGAACAGAGGAGCTGAATTTAGGTGCCCTACAGGGCATGGGAAATCACATTATCAATTTTTTTTTTCTTTTGTTCTGCTTCCCCTTGTTGTTTTTGGCGGATCAGTACAGTATATTCAGTGAGCTGCTCTTTACAGAAAGGAAAAGCATTACACTTGATGGCTACATTACAGAACGTCTCCACTTTCTTCTTTAGAAAAAAGGGGACTGCTGTATATGCAGGTTGTTTGAGAGATGATACCGTTAAACAGTGAGTGGACATTGCAGTGATTTTGCTTTTTCGCTGAGGGCAGAATGATTGTGGTCCATTTTTCTTAACTTGGTGTAGAATCAAATTGTTTATGCTTGCAGAATGAGACCTGCTTGGGAACTTCTTGTTTAACCTGCCTTCAGTTGTGTGACCTCTTGTATTTTTTAACCTCCTTGCCTAGAACTTTTAATTGTTCACAAATTATCATTCTCATTTTATACAGATGTATTGTGCCTTGTGGTTTAATTTCTTCACTATGAAAATGTGACAGTGACATTTGATTATTTATTTGCTCAGCAGATGCCTTTGCCCAGAGTGAACTGAATCTTCAATTTTCCCTTTCGGTGCTGATAATTGTTAGATGATATCATGCTTAAATATGATTAAAAATCATGCTTCAAAATATGAATATCTTTGTGAT
Source organism: Lepisosteus platostomus (assembly GCF_059453375.1). Classification (NCBI taxonomy): domain Eukaryota; kingdom Metazoa; phylum Chordata; class Actinopteri; order Semionotiformes; family Lepisosteidae; genus Lepisosteus; species Lepisosteus platostomus. Next base: position 7,337,731 of record NC_142618.1, on the reverse strand, counting down.
GATTATCCCCAAAACACTGTGTTTTAGAAGTTACATTTTAGGATTCTCTTAGCAGAATCAAAATGTTTCTTTGGGGGGTTTTGTTTTAGATTGTACTGTACATACGCTTTCCTTTAGAAATCAAAGTCATGACTAGATGTGGTAAATGGGATTAGCGGTTGGATTGGAAATAAAATTTATGATTTGTATGCAAATTATGTTTTGTATTCCTTGACATGTCCTCTCTAATATCCTATTAAAATATAAGAAGAAAAAAGAGGAGCCCATTCAGCTCTTTGAAATGTTTCAGCATCTTCTTGAAAGAAGTCTGAGTAATAATAATAATAATAATAATAATGTCATTTATCAAACCGCTTTATCCGGGGGAAGCCGGAGCCTACCTGGCAAGCAACGAGCTCCGGGCAGGGTTCACCCTGGACAGGGCGCCAGTCCCTCGTTGTAGTACAGTGGTACACTCACCAGCTCTCAGTGGGGAGGAGAACAGAGTGATGAAGCCAGTTCAGAGATGGGGGTTATTAGGAGGCCATGATTGGTAAAGGCCAACGGGAAATTTGGCCAGGACACCAGGGTAACACCCCTACTCTTTTTGAGAAACGCCCAGGGATTTTTAATGACCACTCGGTTTTACGTCTCATCCAAAGGACGGCGCCTTTTTACAGTTTAGTGTCCCCGTCACTATACTGGGGCATTAGGACCCACACAGACCACAGGGTGAGCGCCCCCTGCTGGCCCCACTAACACCTCTTCCAGCAGCAACCCTAGTTTTTCCCAGGAGGTCTCCCCTCCAGGTACTGACCAGGCTCACAGCTTCAGCTGCTGAGCTTCAGTTTGCTGTCAGATGTGAATTGCAGGGTGACATGGCTGCTGGCATGACATGGCATGGCAAGTGTTAGCTTCAATAGCATGGTTGAGTAGCTTGTTCCATACTCCCACAACGCTTTGTGTCAAGAAGTGCCCCCCCCCCCCTTTTTATTTTAAATGCACTTACCCTTTTCTCTCTGTGCACTTTGCATTTATTTTCTCACTCTTAATTCTGAGGAAGTTCATCTAGCTAACTTTGTCAGTGCCTTTGAGGATTGTGTATACTTGAATAAGGCTTTTTCATAGTCTACTCTGCTGAAAACTAAAAAAAAATGACATTTAGTAGCAGCACTGGCAACAGCCTTTTTTGTACATGGAAAATGTCTGCTTTGAACAATTTTGGAATGCACCAGAGATTTATCACAAACGGAAGGTGATCTCAGAGGGGGGACGCATTTAACATTTGGCACAGACGAAAGAAGAGACGCTTGTTAAATCAGAAAAATAATCAAATTAATCTGAAACTACATTCTATGTCACCCAATACCCTAGTCAGGCAACTAACAGATATCCCAGTACTATTATAAAAAAAAAAAACAATTTAGGATTTAGGATTAGCAATTGAGCATTTTTCAGATCTCAGCTTGCAGCAGCGATAGCTGATAGAAAGAGGAAATAGTGTATAGGAAGACTTCCCCAACCTGCCTGCTGTTGAGCCGCTTCAACACATAACAGGGAACACAGCCCCGTACTGGAGATTCGGTGCTAATTATAAAGGAGCCACCTCTCTGGCCGACCGCACTGCGTTCCTGCAAGAACAAGGGCAAGGCATTTCTGCGAGAGCCCAGAGGGCACTGGCTGGCTGATCCCGCTGTCCCCGGGGGGCACTTAATCAGTTGCCCCCTGCCGCCAGGGGTAATCCAGTCACAGTCCGCTTGTAACATGATGCAGGCTCGTACCCACAATCCCTGGATAAGAAATGTCAGAAACAAGAAGAGGCCGTTTAGCCCATCTGGCCCAATTTGGTTCATAAAGCTGGTTGGCGTAGGTGGCCACTAGCTTTTCACATTTGGGCAAATAATAAACTATGTGGGACTGTTTCACTTTACCCCATGTTGTTCTTAAGAAACACATGTACCCCGTTCTTTCAAGCTACAGTACTCTAATAACCTTAAGGCGTACAGAGTGATGTCAAAGGGAAAAAAGCCTGAATTTATTGCACTTTTTTGGTACAAAAAAAGCTGAAACCCAAAGTAAGGTACTTGTAAATGAATATTTGTGAAGTTGTGTGCATGGCTCTTGGTGATGTTGATGTGTTGTTTTCTTCTTAGCAAACGAACTGGCATATCACTGTGTTTACATAGTTATAATAGGAGGCTTTAGACTTGGTACATTTTCTTTTTCCTAATTGTTCTCTAGGGTGGCACAGTTGCTAGCCTTGCTGTCTTGTAGCGCTGGGGCCCTGGGTTCAATTCCAGACCTGGGGTGCTCTCTGTGTGGCATTTGTGTGTTCTCCTCATGTTCACTTGGGTTTCTTCCCACAGTCCAGAAACATACTGGCAGGTTAATTGGCTTCTGGGTAAATTCCCTCTACTGTAGCTGGGAGTGCGTGCATGTCCGAGTGATAGACTAGAGTCCTGTCCAGGGTGTATCCTGCCTTGCTCCCACTCCTTGTGGATATAGGCTGTGGCTCCCCCCCGACTCTGAATTGGAAGAAGAAGTTACAAAATGGATAGATGGATGGAGTTCACTGAACTCAATTTAAATGCCTATCAGACAGTGCTACAAAAGGTACAGTATAAGCACCTTGGAATGGGATTGGAATGTAGCATTTCTGATCCCTAGACCATGTTGAGTCTTAGGTCTGTCTAAACATAAGCTGTAGTGGTTGTAGAGGTACATCTATGTTGAGCCTGAGGTGTCAGCATACTAAACAAAACAGAATATGTTCCTGGCTGAGTTAAAACTTTAGCCTACCCTTCAGTCTTAAACTGAAAACAACAGTGCTGGAGGAAAGCTTTGTGTTCAAAAAAGGATTCTGACTTCTGCTCATCTAAAATCTGCTGTAAAGTGCTGTGTTTGTTACGCAATCAGAGAGTGGGTCAAAGTTTTTATTTAATGTAGGTCACTCAGCTACATATAAAAAATGCAAGAGCTTTTAGAATTGAATAGAACAGAATAAGTGTGTCTGCTAATGTGTTGGCCTTGGGATATTTTCACTCTTGTCCAGTAAGAATAAGGATATTATATATTAGGTGGTACACAACAATCTGAATCACATGATACGTTTCTTCGTTTAGAAAAAATTGAATCAGATTATTTAAGCAGGGGGGCTGTTTCCAAATGTTGGTAGTAGAGTCTTGAAATGCAGGGTTTTTTTTTATCAGAGCCACCATTGTTTTCCACCAAACCGTGAGTTTTGTGTTCTTTGATTGCTGTACTTCCCTGGGCTGGTTATCCCCTTGGCTGACCACAGATGATACACACTCTTCCTCGTGTTCTGTGGAACACAGAGCTTCCACGGGCTTCTGCCACTTTCTTCCTTATCCTTTGAGCTCTGAGCGCGAGCCAGATTCTGCTGGAGCGCCAGTCCCAGAGGCTTCCTCTGGCACTGCGCTTAAGACGCCTTAGGTAAATGAGCGAATGAGTTGTGTGCCTCCTTTAATCTGCAATAAATATAGCTGTCTATTTAAAGACCTGTTTCCATTGCAGTACGTCAAAGATAAAGTGATATCGACGGCAGGTATCACTTCATCATCGAGTTAACTTTATCGAGTTTGGTCGTATCACGTTTATTTGAAGATACTGTAAAATTTCCTTTGTCCTGATAAAAAACAAAACAAATGAAAAGGCGTAAGAGTCACTGAACAAGATCGTAGCCATTAAAGACACCTTCTGTCCATTTTTCTGCATGATTATTTAAGCTTATATTGTGAATTGGTCAGGGGGATGAACAGTTACATCCTCCACTGAGCTTTCCTGTCTTTTAGCAACAGGCATTTACTAATTTGGCAATATATTTCATGCATTATTTCCCAAAATAAATTTCCTTGCAGAGCTGGTATGAAAGGTTCAGAATGGCCCCTAACCCTTCTCCATAAATGCAGAAATAAGATATTTCTTTTATTTAGATTGGTGTTCATTAGGAATTAGACTCAGCTGTTTCTTCAGTAGTAATTGGAGTCACTTGTTATATTATCCCAAAATGACAATAAAAACACCCTGGACTCTGCTTTAAAATTGCTCTTTCCAAATGTCTTTGAATTCTACTGGCACTCTATAATATCCACACATTTTAAACTCTTGAGAATTATTATAAAGAACAGAACATTATTGTTTACATTATCTTCAATTTGTTTTGTTGTTGTTTTCCAAGCTGATCAGCTCTGTCAGAAACCAATAGCTTCTGGAAACATGGGCCTACTGCGGTTTTTATAGCATGGAAAATTACTCAGCAGATGCAACAGAGAATATTGAACATGTGTGATTATACACCAAGCCAGAAGCTCAGTACTGGGTAAATGAAGCAGATTGCTTCTTTAAGGTATAGTGGCAGCTGGAATTGGTCTGCAGGGGGGTGAAGATGAGGTACATTATTCACTCACTCGCACTGCAGCGTTCTGATGACATCATCAAGTGGGAGGATTGGTGAAACCTGCTTCTGATGACCTCATCGAGTGGGAGGTCTGGTAAAAACTGCTTGGGATCCCTCTCTCCAATGGAAGACACCCACCTTCTTCCTTTTATGGAAAGGACATCCTGGTGTTGCATGTCCCAGTGTTCACTACATTGTCTAAATAGATACGTCTATAAATATCAGGCCACACCAAACCTCCAGTGTTTTGTACGGATGGGAATGTGCCAAAGCCCTGTCCAAGTTGGATTGCATGCGTCAGCTGGAACGTCACCTGCTGTGACTGCTCAAAGCCATTTGCAAATGGCTTAAGAGCAAAAAATAGCAGACGGGTCATCAAAGGATTTTAGTGACAATGTGTCACTTAATCAGACTTCGTCAGTCTTCATGAAGCCAGTCAGTATATGCTTCTGCATGGAATCGCAGAACAAAGTTCAAGATTGGGTAGTAGAATAGAAGGTGGCAAATGATGAACCAAAAAAGCTGTGCAGAAGGATGTGCAATATGAAAAATAAGAGCTGGAGAAAAGCAATGCGTTGTGAAAAGCAATCAAATGCAATTGAATGCCAGTATTATTCCATCTGCTCTGTAAAGTTCTTTATGTTAGTAGAGGAAATCCATAAAAGCCACTTTCAAATAAAGACATTATTACAGGAAGAAGTGTCTGGAGGGGAGAGCACATACTGTAGCCAAAGGAACTGTGAATTCAGCAGCATCAAGTGAAAGAATTCCACATATTGTGTAAACATGTCATCGCCCAGCATGCAACTCATCTCAGAGTTCCAGAAAACCAGAGCACAATGCATCCTGCTCAATTCTGAAAAATGAAAGATTTAAAAAAAAACATTAAAATGATCCTTAAGAATCTTTAATATACAGTAACATGGTCTGCGGCCTGTCTGTGTGTCTCGGCATCCAACATTTTAAAGCCCCATGGCATTTTTAGAATGAGAAATTCTGTTAACTTCAGTGTTCTGTTAAAATCCTAGTTTGGGCTTATACAGTCTGGCCTTTGTAAGGCTCCCCATTTACTTAATTGGTGAAGCCACTGCTCAGTTCCCTGTCTGATCTGCTGTGCAGTGGGACTGCTGGCACAGGACAGCTGCATTGTGTCACATACTGTAGGTGGGTGTGGCACTTCAGCATGTAAAGGTCTTTAGATCCTTTGGGGTGAAAAGCACTACATACATTCAAGGAATTGTACACACAATAATTGTATATACTGAAGAGGTTAGCATGCAGAGCTTCAGCAGCCTTCAGATTGAAAAGGAAATTCAGATTCATGTATTTTACATTTACGCTTTAGATAGGGGATTTGGGAAGCATTAATATACTGCATAATCTGAATGAAAAGTGTTATTTGGTTTTAAATGTGATCACCCTTGATCTATATATTCTAAACTTTTATTGATATTTTGTGAATCAAGAAAAAAAACATTCCCCCCCCCAGCCTGAAATTCCCCCTCCATATATACCTTGTATTGTTGTGATTTTCATTTTCTGCTATTGTAATGATTCTTTATTGTGTTCATAAAGAGGCAAATGAGAACAAACATTAAATTATTAATTTGTCACTCTGGTGATTAATTAAATGGATTCAGCTGTTACATGTAATAATGTTCAGTGGAATTTGTAATGCAGCCCAAGCAAAGCTGCTGTGGCTGAAATTGTTGTTTTCAACTGTTCCTTTGTTGTTATAAAACAATGACAGTTTGATCCTTGATTTTGTATTGCCTCACCTCCTTCTGCACACAGTTTAGGGAAGAATGTGGAGGTAACATCCCTACAAAAAATAAAAAATTGGTGTGCAAGAGACTGTGACGTTGAAGTCTGCACATCATACATATTACCTTCATCTTAGCTCTCAAGATTATTTAATTCCAACAGAAATGTGAAGTAGTTACAGTATGTAAAGCACATAACTACTATGAACTCAGGCAGTAATCAGGAGGTGTTTATGCATGTCACTTTCCAAGCTGACTACTTTGTTTCTAGTGAGAAGAATGCTTTGTCATGATAATCTTTTAAATACCGTATTGTTTTAATTTTTGTGAGCCTCTGAGGTGGCCTTGGGCAATAGTGGTGGGGACACTAATGCGGTATCTTTGATCAAGGTACTTCTCCCCAGCTTTCTTCATTGCTGCGTAATAATATTTGTGTGCATAAAATAGGTAGTTGCAAGTCAAATTGGATAACCGCATCAGCTAGAGGAATTGTTCACAGAGTCCAACCTTTCAGTTATAAAAAACCCATTTGCACCCTGATCTTGGCGAAGGCCATCTGGACAGACGAGATGGATTTCATCTGGATGAAAAGGGCTCCATTTATCTTGGCATAAGGCTCAACAGAGACATCCAGAAAAAATGTAAATTAGAAAGGAAGGGCTAGAAACATCTTGTAAACAAGGTGGGTAAATGGGCCAACAAAACGTTAGGATATGTAGTTAAAAATGTAGAATGGGTGTCATTTTAAAATTGAATAATGCACTAGTTAGGTCTTCTTTAAATTATTTTGTACACTTTTGGTTACAAAATTGATACTGCTGCTCTGGAAATCTGAACAGAGAAGAGCAACCAGATGCTTTTTGAGGAATGATTTTGAGGAATCTTCTACACTGAATGGAGGAGAATTAAACCTTTTTAGTTTTGAACAGAAGACTATATGTACTGTAAGTATTCAAAATCCCCCAAAATGGCATTTAGGGACCCCACTGAGAGTGTTCTGGCGGACCACGGCTGCTGTCACATCATCCAGGTGGTGCTGCAACATTGGTGGTGTTGCAGGGGAGTCCATTAGTGTGGACCGACCAGCCTCCCAACATCCTTAACCTCTCTTGACTGAAATGTAATGTACAGGGGGAATAGAACTACACAAAGGACACTTTTCTGAATGAGAAAGATTTGGCAGAACTATACTGTCACGTACATATTTGTATCATTTGCTCGTAGTGTGGATGGATAATGGCTTTTTTAGTACTGAAATCATGTTTACTTTTCCACATGGGCAGGTAAACCCTCCCTGTGGTTTATATATGAGCAGGTATAGTCTGGGCACTCTTGTATTATGGTTAATGATTAATGAACACTGCACTCTCAGGAAGCATTTGGCTTTCTTGTTGGTCTTGGGATGATGTGAGCCAAAGACTAGACAAAATGATTTTTTTTTCAGCTTGATATTTTGCAAGCAAGTGCACAAATCAAAACTGAACTGCGGGCGATATTTCAGCCATGGATGTCAAATGTAATTCCCTGGGGGGGCGGGGGCAGACTTTCTTCTGGCTCGTGTTTCACCCAAGCTCTCAGAAACTTAAATGGCTTAATTATTTGATTCACTGGGTCATACATCTCTCTGGGCCGCAGAATGTTTTGCAAGGTAGTAGACCTTGAACAAAGCACATCTTTTGAAATCGCCAAATTCAAAAGACCTGGAAAAGAAATTCACATGTGTCCAATTGAGCAGATAATTTGCTCAATTAAGTTTATTGAGCGCTTGAATTGGAGCCACATCCTGCTGCCCCTGAATACTGGAAGCTGATATTGATGGAAGTTAAGCCACACATTCTGTCTATGAAACCCGTTGTTTTTCAGTAATATTGTTTTTTAGGAAAGGGGTGGCACAGTGGGGCAGTGGTTAGTATTGCAGCCTCGCTGTGCTGGTGTCCTAGGTTCGATTCCAGACCTGAGGTGCTATCTGTATGGAGTTTGTAAGTCCCCCCTGTGTTCGTGTGGGTTTCCTCCAGCTGTTCTACTCTTCTCCCACAACCCAAAGACATTCTGGGAGGTTATTTGGCTTTGGGGAAATTTGGCTGTGGTGTGAGTGTGGGTGTGTGGGTGTGCCCAGTGATAAACTGGTATTCTGTCCAGGGTATGCCCTGCCTTGTGCCGTTGCAGGCTCCAGGCTCTCTGCAGCTTTGTGTGGGATTGAGCTGTTGACCAGGAGGAAGAAAGCAAAATCCAAGCAGTTTAAATTTACCTGGTTCTTAGGCCTGTATACAGAAGCACTGCCATCACAGAATGATCATTCCAAGCTTTAGCATTGTGCCTCAGAGTTCAAACCACCAACTCAGTTTGTTTAACAAGGGAATGAAAAAAGGAAGTACAACTATATAGATTCCTCAATCAATTTGTTGTGAAATTACAATGCATTTATGTTCAGAAATGTAATATTTGTTGTGGTTAAAAAAACAGGAGAAAATTTGATTGATATTCAAATTGTGCTCTCAATGCAATCAAAAATATCTTTTCACACTACAAAACAGCATGACTTTGTAGTTTTGTCAGATTTCAGGTACAGTTCACAGCATGTAATTTGGAAAACTAATCTTTTCCGGTTTTCGAAATTATTTCTATACTGATTTATGAAGAAAAAAACTTTATATGGCAAGTAACCTGATGTTATTTTACAATTGGTTAGTGGCTAGTACTTTCATTTGTTAAGAAATACTGCTGACATTTTGCTAATTTTGCTAACTGCCAGTACATCATTTTCCAAATCTGATTTAAGTTAAATTTGATTCAGCTGTGTGCTCGCAGCCCACATAGATAAGGAAATTAAGAAACCCTCTCAAAACCATTCCAGGGGATTCCCTGATGTTAAAGCATGACATGTTATTGTTCCTTTGCAAATACACTGAAACGGAGTCATCTTCAAACAGCCCTTCAGCTCCAATTTTTACAATTCAGGAAGAAGAAGAAGTACACACTGAAAACAAAATGCAGAATCAGTGTTTTTTTTTTCTTAAATCTAGGATTGGCAATTATTTTTGTTCTACCCAACCGATCGGGAACAGCAAATTTGTGTTGTTCACGTCTCGACTCTCAGTTCCAAACCCTGCCGCCGCACACAGGGGAGAGAGAATGAGAACGCGTCAGCAGATTCCTCCAGCCTTCCAGCCTTCTTATCTTAGAACACCTCAAAGGCAACACAAACCCCATACCGGAGGTTCAGCACCGATTGGAGGAGAAGCATTTCATGCCTGCAAATGCTCTGGGGGGGCTGTAGGGGGCACTGCGTGGCCAGGAGCCAGCAGAGTCCTGGCTGACTAATTCCACTCTACCCTCAGTGGTTTTTGGATTCCTGTGTACCGCTGCGACGTGACTGACAGTCTGTGATCGTAGAGTTTAGCCTGCACTCTGGCAATCATCTTTAATGGCTGAGCAGCTCAGGATGCCTAGTATTTTATTTCACTTTCTCTGGAGCACAGGCCCCCTAGGCACTGAGTACAGAATGTGTCAAACATAGCAGCTTCAAGAATTTTCAGGGAAAAACAAAAACCTCTCGATTAGCATTTTCTAGGACGATCAGATGTTTTTTCCTGTTGTAACATTCACCAATCCCTACTGTATGTGCAGTAGTTGTAGCCTCACCCTTAATTACACCCACAGATGAGTTGTAGTGTAAAGAAATGACCAACCAAACATGACTGTATATCTCTACAAGACAATTATTTGCAAAATAATTCTTTTTTTCACACTGGTATATTACCTTTTCAACATTCAATATCTCCATTACCCATATAGATTTACAGTTTTCATCCAGGAGCTACTGTACTGGGCAGTAGACACAACAGACATTTGTGCAGCAGTCCTGCTCAGCATCTGCACAAAGAGGAAATAACTAGTCATTGATGCCTGGATTTACTGTACGGAGTCAAAATACATCCAACAGGAACATCACTTGCCTTAAATATTCTATGTGGCCTCTGTTGTTTTCTTCTGTGTACCAGCGAAATGGGAGCCTGTCACTTGAGGATGAGCTGTCTGAGACATGCACGTGATATTTTGCAATTGTGGAACTGAAATCAACAATAAATTGATTTGCAGTTAAAAGACAATTTGCCTTGCAGTTGGTCCGTGTTTTCGGCAACTTGCAACTTTATTTGGCACCCACGATATTTTCCCTTTATTTCTTCATTGTGGTGTGACTGCATTATGCAAAACATTGGATTTTTCTGACAGTTTCCCTTTCAAAATACCCTCCCTGGTGAAATGTAATTATGGATGCACAATATTTGGGACATGTCCTCTTCCCTGGAGAAATGGTAACTCGCTGACTGTACGCTTCTTCGTGTTCTTCTTTCAGGGTCAGAAGACCTAGCAGGAGTCTGATGTAGACTGTCACAAAGCTCTCTTGTCTCCGTTCACGTTCGCAAAGCAACCTGCAGCTTTCTGCCCCAGGGGCAAGTAGCTATTCAGTTACAAGAAGCAATACGTTCATGGATCAACCAAACATTCCTCATTAAATTGACTGTGTAATGTTTCTTCTTTCTCCTAAGACGTCCTAGTACTGTAGGTTAATTGCTCTCTGGGAAAATTGGCCTTGGTGTGGATGTGTGTGTGCTTGTGTCTGTGCGTTGCCCTGCGATGGACTGGCGTCCTGTCCAGGGTGTACCCTGCCTTGCACCTGTTGCCTGCTGGGATCGGCTCTGGCTCCCCCTGCGACCCTGAATTGGAAGAAACAATATTTGACAAGGGCTTTCAGGAATAAATAACCATACATGATTTGGCACTGATGAACACTAGAGTTTGATTTGCCTCTTTAGAAAAGGCAAGGTCTGGAACTAAACTGTGGTGTTGAATGAGGAAAATCAATCCCTAAAATGCTGTAAAATGCTACAGTGGCAATCGGAAAAACAACATTCAGTTACCCCTTAATATAGTACAAGAGCAGTTTACTAAATGTGGAAAAAGGTAGGTCAGGCTCTCTGTGATTTCTTGTGGTCACCCAATTCGCTATTAAATTAAGTACAAGAACAAATGAGAGGAGGTCATTCGGCCTATCTGGCCCATTTGATAGTGGCGTATTGATCAAGGATCTGATTCATGCACTTCTTGATCAGAGCCAGGGTTCGGCTTCAGTCACATGGCCGGCTAGCTTGTTCTGCACTCCCATCACTCTTTGTGTAAATACTTCTTCTCGGTTGTCTTCTGGGTTTTAAATACACTTAAATTGCGTCCTCTGGTTTGTGTTTGACTGTTCATTTAGCAGAATTCTGTCAATGCCTTTGAGGATTTTGAAAACACATACTGTGTCAAGTCGCCTCGTAGTCATCTCTGTTCAAGACTAAAAAGGTTCAGTTCTTTCAGCCTGTCTGTGGAAGACTCTGAGTACTGGAATGCATCTGGTCGCTCTTGTCTGGATTGATTCCAGAGCAGTAATATCTTTTTATAGCAATTTCTTGTACAAACTAATCCTAGCTCCATCTTTACGCTAACAGGGGAGGGTTAATACAGCTGCTGTGTGACTGCAAACTATTGATGTATCCCCACAGTGTTTCTGATCGTTCATTACACATTCAGACTAAAACAATACATGAAAAATAAATCTGGTATGCATGCAATTTTAAAGTATTATGAAAAAGTTCTCATGGTAATTGGTCACAAACTGTATATTGTACTATAAGTGTACTTAAAACATAAATTAGAGGCACTCTTATATATTTTATACACACAGTTTATAAAATGCATTATAAAGTGTGCTTGCAGTATAAGAATACACTGTGTTACAAGTTATCGGGATGTAAATATATTTGAAAAGATATAGAAATGATAGGTTAGATCTACAGTGTATGATCCTTATTTGGAAAATATCTTTATTTCAGAATTGTTTTATTGCTATATTCATATACTGTCCATTTATGGGGGTGGTGCAGTGATTAGCTTTGCTACCCTGCAGTGCTGGGGCCCTGGGATGCTATCTGACTGGGGTTAGCGTGTTCTCCCCACGCTTGTGTGAGTTTAGTCCAGGTACTCCAGTTTCCTCCTGCAGTCCAAAGACATACTGTTAGGTTCATTGGAAAAGTGAGTGTATGTCTGCCCTGCAGTCGACTGTCTCCTGCAGGGTGTGTCCTGAAAGCACCCATTACCTGCCAGGATAGGCTCCAGGTGCCCCATGACCCTGAATTAGAAGAAGTGGTAACTTCCTTTTCCATTTCTATACCACATACTGCATAAATGCACATCCATTCATTTTCATACAGCTGCTTTACGATTACATTTTAAGTAGTATATGTAGATGAAGACAAGATGACAAATGTTTTTACTAGGCAGTTGGTTCAAGCAGGAAAAGGGTTCTTCCTAATAGATATTCTGTATACTGTCATTTTCTCTTTACCATTCCTGAGGGTTGAGGCAACATTGAGAGGCCGTGGGATTTTATGATTTTACCTGGGGCTCTTTGTGACTTCCTGCATGGTTTTCCAGGTTGCTCTTGGGTAGACCAGTCCCCATGGTCCTAAATATTGTCCATTTGAAGACTATCTGTATGACAGTGGATGGAGGGAGTCCCATATGTCTGGAAGTAGTTCTGTAACCTTCTCCAGACTGATGAGCATCAGCGACTCTTTCTGAGGTCGTGTGAAATATATTTTGATCATGACAGGTTTCTTATTTAGATTGAGTTAAGCTACACTGAGATATACGTATAAGTTAAAAAAAGGCAAACAAAAATAAACTGGCACTAAAATTATGAATAGCATTGAATTACTGATTGGAAGAACTTTAAAAAATCATTGCACCCCAAGAGCAGGTTATTAATTAAAATAAAACTTGGCACATCTTCTGTTCCTTGCCAAGCATAATACAGAGTACTCTTGGCTGGGATAACTTATAGTAAATGGCTGCAGCTGTGCATTGGTTTGGCCCTGGGCCCAGCTGGGGTTCATTCACATAAATTTTCATAGGTATTCCAAGTCAATTTTCAACCTCTTTATTAAAGAGCACTTTATTTGTATTTACAAAATTGATTTTCACCTGTCATCTCTACCCATCTAAAGCATATGTCCAAGTGCGACTCCCTGACTGAGACTGCTGACTTTATTGAAACCTCTTTTATCAGCAAGGCTGCTGACAGGGGTGCCCCTGCATATGACATGTTGCATAATTACCATTTTGTAGACAAATTTCTACTGACAGTTATCAGAAGCTTTAGCAAACTCTAATATTGATTTGATTTTTGCCACACATATGACAGTGGCAACATACAGTATGATAGTTGTGACTGCAAAATGGTTAGGAAACAGCAGTAGAAGAAAGGTTTTAAATCCTGTGAACGTACTGTAGTGTAGTTAGCAATGAAATGAAAAGGGCTATTTTTTCTCAAAAGCCCTACTTGATCGAGGCTCTTGTGTGGTTCTCCTGTAAGCCTGTTTGGAGAGAAAGCTCAGGCTTATATGCTGTAGTCAAAACATTTTTGCTTTGAGTCAGGATTGTTTGTAATTAAAAAACCCTGATGTGGATTCCTCTGAAGGTAACACTCATCTGAATCTGACAAGACAGGGAGGGTTCGAGTCAGCCAGCATCCTGAGCAGCCTGCTGGGTGCCTGTGAACTTATCTAGTACAGGGTTGCGGGAGAGCCGGAGCCTATCCCAGAAAGCAACGGGCTCAGGGCAGGGAGGGGATGCCTGTCTATCACAGCACTCACGCAGACACAAGCACACTTTCACACTAGGGTCCATTGTCCCAGAAACAGCTAACTTGCCAGTTTGTCTTTAGACTGGGGGAGGAAACCAGGAAGAACATGCAAACTCCACACAGATAGCACCCCATGTCTGGAATTGAAACCAGTGCCCCAGACACTAAGGAGGTTTGAGTGGTTGTTAGCATCAGTGTGTGGGTGCTAAAAAAACAAGTATTGGGTAATTCCATAAAAATGGAATAGATAGACCCAAAAAAACATTTTGTTTGTTGAGTCTGAAGAAATGCCACAACTGGAGGAGGCTCAACAGCTGAAATGTCATGGTTTTTCTTTTTGTTTTTCAGTGAAGAATTAACATCTAGGCCTAAAGGCTACACCAGTTTTCCAATTGCTTGATAAAAGATTTGTAAAGAAATTTGGAAGCTAGTAGCGGACTGAACCTTGTCACTGAAATTGTCTGCTTTGCAATTCTGTAGGTGCTATCAAATCTTTGCAGTGAAATTAATGTGTCCAGTGCACAAGTACCTTTCCTTCTGACAAAGGTTCAAATGAAGGAATTCCTTTAGGCTTAGTTTTAATGGTGATGCTAGCTAGAAGAATTAGCCAGTCATGTATTGATTGTAAATTTAATTTCTCAGTCAGGGCAGACATTATACAGTATTTCAACACAGGCTGCCAATTAAGCTGTTCAGTTAAGAGCTTTCACTGTCACCATTGTACACAGTGGAAGAAAGGTTTGTACTGTATACACCATCTGCATTATTGGTCAGGAACTGTGGATGAGTTAACTGCTTATGGCAAATCAGTTCCAGATGGTTAAGGGACAGCATAATCTGTTAATGTTCAGAACTAAACTCTAGAAACGTGGTTTGTGAATGATATGCTTTTGTATTGTGATTCCATAAATAGTGCATTAAGGATAAGGTACAGTACATCTCGCTATTAGCTTTTTTTAAAGTAGAAGTATACTAAAGGGCAGAATAACATATGGTGCTAGGAACATCGGCTGTATCTCCTTTATCAAAACGCATGTAGTCTGGAAAATAAAGTAATTGTTTTTTCAATCATCTTATTTTTGTTTCAATGGGTAATGCACTAATATATAAAATGCTGAATTACACAGTAATTCAGAACTCCACACTAACAGGTTCCAAATATCTATATCCTTATATCTATATCCTTGATTGAAATTAACTTGAAACTGGTTCAAGGAAATACAATTCAGTATGAGGTGCATAAACAGATGAAATCTTGAAAACTTACTAGATACTATAAGTACTAGATGGCAAAAACACATCTGCTCAAAATAATATTCAATCCAATTCAATTATTTTTGTATAGCGCCTTTCACATCAAGGTTGCCCCAAGGCACTTAACAATACAATTGACAATACATTTTGATACAATTGACAATACATTTCGACATACATTTTACATAATAGACCATATTCAAAATTCTTCACATCCCAGAGATACTGTTAGTATTTTGTTTATCCTCATTTGGCTTTGATAACATACAGTGAGAAGTCACTTACTGTAGTCTTCTAATAGGTTCACCACTTTGCAATAGAGATACTCTATTTACTAGATTCAGAAACTCCTCCATTCCTTCAGACAGATGCTGTCCATCTCCTGTAGACACGAGCAGTCCTCCTACTCTGCAGGCACCTTTTGAACTTCTTTATATCAGGCTACAAATGTGCTATTGGTTTGAGGTGTCCACATTGTTGATTTTGTTCAATGTTTATTTTATGCTCCCTTAACCGTTCTGCAGTAGAGTTGGAACTGAGCTTCAGGTCATTATCTTGCTGGAAAGTCCATTTTAAGCCAAGTTTGAGATTCCTGGCAGAAAGAAGCAGGCATTTGTCCAGAATGTCCTCTTGGAGTTCACCAATCCGTAAAAGACCATAAAAGACCGACTTGCCATAATTCACAGTGTGCGTGAGTGTTTTCTACCCTTTTTTTTTACCATGATAATGCTGGTGAAAATGTTTAGAAATCTCGTGTTTCATTTCATCAGACCTACAGTAAGACATACAGTAGTTCCAGTCATTATTCAGATGCAGTCTGATGTGGGTGGCTCTCAGAAGGGATGTCTTTCTTCTAACCCAGTTATGAATTCCACTTTCATGCAGCTGAGGTGGAATGGTAGTTTTTGAGTCTTTATATCCTGTAGATGCCAGTTTGTGTAGGAGATCTCCAACAGTGGTCTCTATATTTACAGTTACAGTATCTCTCAAATCATTTTTCCTCACAGCCCGTGGTATTAATACATACTTGTGTACATTTCCTGGATGAGTTGCCTCTGTACCAGTAGCCTTACTTTTCATAATCATGTACTGTACATGCCAGTGGAAAGTAGAAGATACAGCTTATTTTGTATTCAAGTTACAGAAGTCAATAACCATTTGACTGCTTGTTCTGAAAGTCTTCCTTGTGTTTATACCCCAGAGAAATTGAAAGAGAAATTGCCTCTATATAGTTCTGTCAGATTCCACTGCGCTTCTGAAAAACAGAAGGCTATTACGAATTTGATTTTGTTGGATGTTATTTAAAGGAATACTTACAAGTTTGTAAAAACGAGGCCCTTGTGTTTTCGTAAATGTAACTAACCTTATCCCATTGGGTTATGATGTTTTTCTTCCTTTTTCATGAGGGAATGACTAAATCTGGGGGCCACTATGTACTGTAGTGCAGTGTTAAAATTGACCAGTTAGGAGACGCCTTCTTACATGCCAAATAAGTAATTGTTTTCCTGTGTCTTCTTTTAGAGCATGCATGTTTTTTTAATTGTAATCAGGCATTAACAAATGCTGTTACTTGTTACATGCTGTTTCCAGGCTTGAATGAATCAGATTAGTAGGCTGTTAACACGGCTTCCTTTAGCTCCCCCTTCATGTTTCAGTTAAAAAACCATGTGTGTTGTGTGTTTTCATGTGTGTGATGCTATATCCACTCCCCAGTTGTCACTATGATTTCAATTAGAAGGAAGCCTTGGTTCTTAACTGCTTCTTTCATGCTCCCAGAGATTTTTATGGTAATTTTGTAAGTGTTTCATTACAACGAGTTGGTTAAAATCAATGTCCTTTCACAAATGTGTCAGTGGCTACTTTTAAAACAAGCTGATGCGATTGGTCATTGTCGTATTTTCTGTATCCACCAACAAACAATATTTCCATAGTGCTGTATCGTTGAATATTTTGATAGTACAAGTGGGACTGAGCTTTAGAAAAATGGCTGGCAACTCCATTTTCATCCCGCTTACAGTTGTGTTACATGGTTGCATGGTACAGCTTGATAACGAAGCTTGAGAACGTATATATATAGATATTTCACAAATTAAAAACGAATACAAAACTATCGGGAGCCCAGAAATCCAAGAAAGGATTTGCATATTAACTTTGATCATTCTTTAAGGACAATCTTTCTCTACACTACAGTACATAATACAGTATATAGTGATTTTGTGTGGATGCCTTATACTGTAGTCAGTATGAAGGCTACAAACCATGTTCTTACTTTAGCAAAGACTCCACAGTGGAAGAGTGAGGAGCTTGAGCATGTCTGCAGCAGAACGTGCACCAGTGAGTTGGCCAGCCTCGTCTTTGAGCTCTGGCTCTCCGTATGTGGTTGGGATTTTGTTGCGAAAAGATTTGCACCTTGATCTACTTCCATTTCCATCCTTCCTGTTCTGGAATCGCTAAAGTGTTTCCCTACCAACTCATTTTACAAATCCTGCCAAATCATTATGCTGTTCCTTTGGCTTTTGGTCGTGGATTGCTGTGAACTTCTGTGTCCAAAAATGAATCACCCTGTCTTCACCAGTGTATTACTGTAGAACTGGCTGGGTCCCTGTTTGTGTTTGTTTTCAGTACCACTCTGCGCTGTCTGTGTTGACCTATTTTGTTACTTGATTGGTAGTTTTATATAGTATGTTGATCATTCTTGAAGTGGTTAGCTTTGTAGTTCGCTGCATCTTTTTTGTGTCTTTTTCATACTTCTTGAGAGTTTGTTGAAATATGAGTCAGTTAATTGGATATGATATCTGTATGCGAGAGGTAGTTTTCTTATATTAAATACAGCCCACTTTTGACCTTGTTTTTAAGGGATAATGTTCTGCTTTTATTAGTAAAGAAACATACAGACACCCAAGTGAAAATGACACTTTATTTATTTGCTTTAACTTTAACCCATTATTTTCTACAGTTACCAAAGATGGATGTCTAAAGGGGGAATTATCCATTTTGATTTTTTCCTCACCATTAAGTCAAATTTGTTTTTAATTGGGAAAAATACATAAAGAGAAAACTGCGGTTATTTTGCTGTATTGTGTTCATACTGTATGTAGTCAAAATAAAATGCATTTGCAGTTCCTGACACCTAAACATATTCACATTTGTAGACTTACCCATTGGCAATGTGGTGTTATGAAAACAATCCAACAGTGATGTGCAGTTTTTAAAGATAAATCATTCAATCAGAACAGCAGTAACCTCAGGGATATTTCTTTCGGACCATATGGCTGTAATATAAAAATATCTTCAGTTAATCTAAGCTATTTTCTGTTCTCATTTTTTTTAAATGGCGAGCAGCCTTATCACTCTGCAACTCACAGCTGGCAGCCCACTGGAGCTCAGCAGGTGTGAGCCTGGCCAGTACCTGGATGGGAGACCTCTGGGGAAAGCTAAGGTTGCTGCTGGAAGAGGTATTAGAGGGGCCAGCAGGGGGCGCTCCCCCTGCAGTCTGTGTGGGTCCTAATGCCCCAGTATAGTGCAGGGGACACTATACTGTAAAAAGGTTCGTCCTTCAGATGAGACGTAAAACCGAGGTCCTGACTCTCTGTGGTCATTACAAATCCCAGGGCGTTACTCAGAAAGAGTAGGGGTTGTTATCCCAGTGTCCCAGTCTTGGCCTCCTAATAATCCAAATCTCTGAACTGGTTTCATCACTCTGCTCTTCTCCCCTCTGAGAGCTGGTGTGTGGTGAGTGTACTGGTGCAGTATGGCTGCCATTGCATTGTCCAGGTGGGGCTGCACACTGGTGGTGGTGGAGGGGAGTCCCCATTACCTGTGACACATCCTTATCTACATGAACTAGAACAGGCAATCACTTGTTGCTCAGCTAGCTCCTTGCAACATTTGAAGGATGCCAGGGGTGCCCATGTATCCAGTTAGACATACTTTATTTTGATCAAGGGCCGAAGAAGTTGTGAAGGCCACTTTCATGGCTACAAGATATACCACCATATGGACTGGACCTGATATCATTAGGCAATGGAAGCTTGAGTTAATAGCTGCATCAACATGTATAGTCTGCAAAGGAACAGGTAAAGGCTTATTCCATGCTGAAAGGAAAAGAAAAGTTAATGGCATTTCGGGTGTGAAGGCTCCATAGTCAAAATGGGGTGGCACCCGAAGAAGGCTTCTCAGCCAAAACGTTGTTTCTTTTCTTTTCCTTTCAGCATGGAATGTCTCTTTACTTATTCCATCACTGAACAATGGTATTAGTTGAAGATCCTGCCTTTTTGAAAGTGATCAGACGTGGGTCTGGACACGCTATAGTGAAAGCTATGTTGACCCTATCCTTCTGGGAGGGGGCAGCAGTGAGATCTGGAGGCCATGTACGTGCAAGCCACAGTCACATGTGCCTCGCGGGTGTTATTGTCCAACTTTACTCATTATCATGGATGACAACATGAGATCACCTTATAAAACACCCATGAGATTCCATGGAGAAGTAACATCTTAGAAGAATAAAGAGTGGAGCAACCTAAGACCAGGCTGTCCCAGAATGGTGTATCCAGAGTCCTGATTTAATGGTGGCTTTGTCTTGTGATCCATATCTTTAACATTACTATTATTGCATAACGTCTGTCTTTCTGGCAGGTTTACAGTAGATGAGTACATTGCCGTCCTGGATTCAGTCTTGTGCCAAATAGCCTGGTGAAGAGACAAATAACTCTAATTTATTATCAGCAGTAAATATATGTCTGTGGTAGACTCCTGTCTTTACTTTTCTAAGGGATTTTCTTGAGGGAAAACAAAGACATGCTGTTGTAGTGACATATGTTTTCCTTATGAGCAGGTTTTAAAAAAACGTACTTGGCTCAGGATGAAATAGGTTTCTGAGCAAGGAGGTTCAGGAAATCCTAGGCCCATACCGAGATTATGCAGCTCACTGCTCTTGGCCTGGAGTTCAGGAATACAATTATGCTGGTGAGAATCAGATGGGGGATTCGCAGAACACTCTCCCGGCTTCCACTCTCATTTGGAAGGATCTGTAGCTCCTTCTGCTGAACTCCTGAGGCTTCCAGAGAAACTACCCCGTTGTAGTTTAGAGTTTTATTCATAGCATGCATTAACTAAGCCATTTAATTATTTAACTGGTGACAGTGGTTGAGTTTCCATTTAAAATTGGACATAGAAGTAGCGATAATGCAAAGCATTTTTTACCATTTGTTTTACAAAGAAGACCTTAATGTACTTAATTCTGAGAATAAAAAAAAATCTTCATTTTATTTCCCTCTGTTGATCAATTTGATTGAACCACTAAGAATAAATTCACTAGACATGTTTTTGCTTTTCCAAGCATAGCCTTGCTGGAAAATGAAATGGTATTCAAACAGTTACTTAGCATTTCCTCTTGTGTTACTTCATATCCAACCTCCTGTTCCAGACAGTGTGAAGGAACATTTGCATTAGGTTCCTGTCTTGTCCTGTTTTACAAACCCACTTCCTTTTGTCAGTCCACACTGCACCTGCGCTCTGATGCAAATATTCCCTGGTTGTAATGTCCTTGCACGTTCAAAGTACAGTATGCATAAGCAAGAATGGTCAAAGTAAAAGGAAACAGGAAAGATCTGCAGGTCTAGTATGTCAGCGTTATTCTGTTGCACTGTGTCTGAGCATGTGAGGCTTTTCATTCCATCAGTAGTTTATCTGTACACTGCTGAAAACGACTAGATCACTTGTATTCATTACAAAGACAGCAATTCATCTTATTTTATTGCCTGTCCCTTCATTCTCAGTGGACTTGCATCTTGCATGATCCCTTATTATGAGGTTTAGGTTCAGCATCATGTTTTTGTCTGATGTCAGAGACAGGGCAAGAAACATTGTGACTTTAAAAAGAAAGGTGAGGTCAAGGTAATATTGAGTTTCTTGGGACCTGAAATAGCAGCTAGTATTCCCTTCAAACATTGTTGACATATCCTAAGTACTGTATTGTAAACCCTACACTTAATCTCAACAAGTAACCCTATACACTCCATATGGATTACGCTTTGTAAAGATCAGCTTCCCAAAGTACTCACTGACAGTCATTGGAAAGCATTACCAACATTTCACATTAAAAGTATGAGCATATGATATGACTGCTCCAGTACACAAAGCGAATAAACAAGCATAAAGCTGTCAAGAGATGTTAATATCACTGGATGTGTCCTAATACGAGTTAGCCACTGCACAAGAGTGAGTCGCTATTTTCAAAACTAACTTGTAAAAGCCATAGAAGAATGCACATGTTGATTCTTGATTCCCTCTTTTCTGAATGCACAACTTATCTTTGTCTAACAGCAGTTAAAAGTGAACACAAAAACTGATTACTTAAGAGCCCCTTTCACAATTTACTTTCTATATTCTGGATATACAGTCACTACAGTCAGACTTAAACTCACTTAGTTGCCAGTCCGTCTAAAATGAAGGGAGGGCCACATCAAGAGCTCTGGTTTTATTCCAAATATATGTATGATCTTAGAGTGGTATGCAGCTACAGTATGCGTGTGTCTTGACTTTTAAAAAATGCAGAACCTCAGAATTCCCCATCTGTGAGCACTGCTGGAACAGGGTTGTGATTATTATCATGGCCTCTGTGGTTGGCCAGGTGCCTGTATGCTTGAAGTGATGCCAGCGAGAGACACCCCACTTCACCAGTCGGCACAGACTCCTCTTGTTAGCTGCTATAGAGCTGCAGAATGTCAAAAGACAAATGGCTTCGCTGGTGGGCGTGTCGTAGGAATATACACATGTGCCTCTGCCTCACCTCATCAGGTATGGGAGTCCTTGTCGTCAAAGTCTTACAGCATGAGAGCTGATACAAACAAGAGGAAGTCCATCTGCCTCATTTGGTAGTTAGAAGTTCATTATTCAGAGGATCTCATCAAGCTGATTCTTGAAAGAAGTCAAGGTATCGACTTCAACAAAATGACTGGGAAGCTTGTTCCATACTCCTGCAGCACTTTGAGTAAAGAAGTGTCTCCTGCTCTCGGTTATTAATGCAATCCTACATTTTTACTCGTATTATCTGGTTCAAATTTATCACTCTTCATTGTGAGAAAATCCCTTGGGTTGACTTGATCAGCATTTTGAGGATTTTCACATACTTGTATTAGGTCCCCTTATAATGTCCTCTGTTCATTTGCTCCTTATCAGTATTTCCCCAAGTGTCTACAGTTTGTAATTTGAGAATTCAGATTTTGTACAGCATGACAGTACAGCAACTAATCTGAAGGGCAGAACTAAGTATTTTCACAATGTTATTAATACCTGTGAGTCAAGTTTGCATACATGTAATAAATTATATTTTCAAGCATCACAAAGTAATTTTGACAACTGGGATGACTATAGATGACAGCCTTCCTGAAAAGAAATCCTTCTGTAAGAGAGGAATACTATTTTAATAGTTGTTGTGTTACGTGACAGCTCTATAAAAAAAATAATTTTCCTATTTGTCTTTGAGAGGCAGACATCGTAATTATGAACAGATTCCCCATGCAGATTGCTATTTCAGTTGGTATGTCAATTTTCCTGTTAGTGAAGTATTAATGCACTTTATATTTAGGATTCCATCTTAAATAATATTTAAGTCCAGGACTGAACAGCAATGAAAAGTTTTGTTGACAGTTTTTCTGCATTATTGTTATAATATTGTTGTATGAATAACTGAAGCAATTTAAAATCAATTATAAATTGTGTTATATGAGTTATTTTTAAGCTTTCCCTTCCTTTCTGCTTATGTGGTATGGTCTGTATACAGGTGGCAAAACACTGATAATACAGTATAATGTTGCTTTTTAGGGTTCTATCAAGTAGGTCGTACAAAACCTGCCTGTTGGCTATAACATAGTATGTGATTTCCATCCAAGTGATCCTTCAGTTTAATGCTAATTATTGTTTCCTTAACCTTATATTTAATGACAGACAGACGTGTTGGTCTAAAATTGCTTGGGTCTGTTTCGTCATACGTTTTTATGAATGGACACTACACTAGCAATTTTCCAGTCCCTGGGGACTACCATTTGAGCAACTGTTGAAAGAGCTGAGTCAATGGATTCTGAATAACATCTTGTTTTCTTGAGTACAATTGGTTAGATAACATCAAATCCCTTCTACTACACAAAACACCTCTCTGTTTTCTAAGATGGTGCTACGCAATGCTGCCTGAGGCATTGTTGTTGTTGACTTCTTCCTTAGTGCATACCCAGTTGAAATACGTGTTTAATACATCAACTTTACTAAATTGTCTGGAAAAAAAGTAAATAATAATGGTTGGTATTAATAAAATAAAATGTAAATGTAAATATTATTTGGAATGCTTAAGCACATGCTGGGTTGTGGTTGGTAGAAGTACTGTAGATGGAGGTATGAGATGTGACTACGAACTGTGTATGTTCTTTCAAAAACAAATCTTTGTACTGTAAGTTTAGGGAGATGGCAAAATGGAGCAAATTCAAAGGAAAAATATGATGACAAACACACATAGTGTCACACCACTTTCAGCCTGACAAAGCATTATGTACAGTATATGGGTGTGCGGGAGAACACTATCTTTTGTTTTACATGTACAGAATATAGTATACACATATACTGTATGTGAGAATGTGCCTTCAAATTAGTGATTTTTTTTGTGCTCATGTAAAAATGAACAGCTATATGCAGTATATTCAGCTTGTATTGTATCTAAAAAAGGTGTTTTGTTTCTTCTCTGGGCAACAGTATAGCTGTGGCTTATTTTGTCAGAACCATGTTACAGTAGGTGTTTATAAAGGGCAAGAAAGCTCTAAATTGACTGTGGTTGTGTCTCTCCACTGTGGTTGTGTCTCTCCACTGCAGTGGCTTCGGTCACTGACGGCTGTGTCATGGAAATGTCATATACAGATATGAGAAAAGTAACAAACTAATAAATTCAATATTGTTTGTGTATTTTATATTGTTTTTGTGGACTAGTCAAATTGTGGTATTTGCACGTTCAGCATATGCAAACAAACAAATCACAGGCTTCTCTCTTGGGCTGTTTTGTGGGAATCATTTGTGATGTTGTTAGGTTGATCAGGATTAACAGACATAAAAAGCCCAAACAGAGACTGTATGAGAGTGAGTGAGCCGGGAGCGCTGTGTTTCACTGTCACCAGTATCTGCTAGGACTGTGTACTTTAAGGCAAACGCCTAGCATAGGTACGTGGCTGAGCCAGTGACTGGAGGATTGCGGGTTTTAATCCCTTGACACAGACACTGCAGTTGTACCTTGACTGTGGCACTTTACTCTGGTTGCTCCAGTTCACCCAGCTGCATGAATGGAAAACAGCATGTTCAGGGGGCAGGCTCTGCAATGGACTGATGGCCCATCTAGGATGGGAGTGTTCTCTATTCCCCTTCATACCATGGACACCGGGATAAGGTCTAGAAGCTGTTATAGGCTGTTGTGGGTTGAATACTGAACTACCTACCTAAAGCATGTGCAGTAAGTGTGTCACGAAATAGAGAAGATAGTGAATACAGTAATCTACTGTAAACAGTGATGATATTTGATGCAGATATTCACTTTCACATTCCCTCCTTAACCCTTGATTAAGTCAATAAGGTTAAGCTCTGCTAAGAAATCAAAATAGTGGTTTCTGTTCAATCATATAGTATGTTACTGTTTTTTTTCACTTCACCACAATGTTGCTTCCTTATTGGTTGAATGAGGAGGCTGCACCCCTAGTGGAAACTCAAGATATAGTGCTGAGGACATTAAAGCATGGAAGAGTGGAAGAGGGCCATTCAGCCTGTCTATGCCCTGGTGATAGCTTATGCTGAGCTGTACCTCCTTAATGTACCAGCACATCATTATTTTCTACAGTATAGTTCTTTAAAAAAACAAGCTGCATAGCAGTGAATTAGCAGTGTTTGTTGATAGGTTTCACAAAAAGAGCAAAATGAATTACTGTAAAAGTGCAGCAGGACAATTTGCCCTTTTAAGGATTGCCTGGAGAACTTACAGTCAGCGGTCAGGATTAAAGGACTCTAATGGAACGCAAATGACATCCCCTTGATTGATTTTGTTCAATTTTTCAGCAGTGTGTAGCTGTGGTTAGGGCTCTGAAAGTCTGATGAAAGGGTTGTGGGTTCATATCCCGGGTGGTAACAAGGCTGCTGTACTATTTATCCAGACTGCCCCAGCAAACTCAGTGACACACAAAAGGCTACTGAATTGTGTGTCTACATGTCAGTGATAACAATACGTCATGTTTGGTTGCTTTGTATAAAATGTCAGCCTTCTTAACACGTGTATATATTGCAAGGACTCTGACTCTCCTCCAACAAGGCATTAACTATTTTCACAGGCTGTGAAAATCACGTATTATCTGTGGATCTCTCTTTTCTTTCCAAGAAACAAAGACGTTTTTTTTTGTTCCATTCATCAAATGCAGATGTAATTTGGGCAGATGTGTCGCATTGTTCCAGTATTTTCCATGCCACAGGACACTGAGACGCGTGTCTCCTGTGAATTAGGATTGTTCCCCTTGTTTCAGAATGATGCATATTTCCCTAGCCACCCTCCTGATTTCTGCTGCTGTGGGAGTGAAGGAGCTGCTGAGTGATTTGAACCACTCACTTGACAGATGTCTGCGTTCTGATTGGCAGATATAAAGTAACATTTTCGAAGGAAAACCACTCTCTTTTCAGTGATCCACATTGAAAAAAGGCTGCGAAGATAGAATATTAAAGTATTAAGAACATGTTACTGTACTGTATGTTTGAAAACTGTATATGCATTTCATGGAAGATAAATATGTGCTATATGCACAAATGATGTTTTCATAGGGTTTGGAAGCAGCCATTTTCGAATGATACAATGCTGATTATTATTATATACAGTAGGTAGGAGACTGGAAGGTTGCACTTTTCCCTTTGTCTCCAGCTTTCCACAACAATGTACTAGTATGGGAAAGGAACACTGTACTGTAGGAGGAGCCATTCTTTGGCTGAGATATTAAACTGATAACCTGGCTGCTTGGTCATTAAAGGCCTTATGTTACTGTGGACTGTGGTGTCCTGGCTAAATTCCACTTTTGAAGTGAACAATTTGGCCCCATTTTATTCCCCCCCTTAGGTTAATTAGTGAAGTCATTTTCACTTTCTCTTCCGATCTGCTGTGCAGGGAGGCTGTTGTTCATAATAGCTGCTGCATGTCACCCGGTCTGGTGCTGTATTTCAGTATTAGATGAAGTCTCCCTACTATGTGCAAACAGCATTGGGATCCTTAGGGCTGAAAAGCACAATATAAATATAGTTGATCCATCACTACTATTGTTATAATATTTTTATTGAGACATGCTGTCTATACTGTGTGATTTGAGGTAAAATTCCTTTATATGCACTGGAAGGTTCTCCACACACCAGAAATAATTCCAGTTCAGTGGCATAAAGACATATACATACTGTAACTAAGACAGTACATGGAATTCTGCCACAGTCTTGATTTATGCATTTTTGTAAATGCATGTACTGTACATTTTATTTGTCTAACACTTTAATTTTCTTTTCAATATTTCAAATTCCCGTTTTCAATGTTGTTTTAAGTTGTATATGCTGCAGTGGCCTTTGTGTCTCATCTGATAAACAAATGACTGGTTTTATCAGTTCAGACCCAAAAAACTATGATACCTTTGTTTCATCATGCTCACACCTCACAATTCTTAAGGTTTTTAAGTTATATCTCTTCTCCCCCACAATAAATATGACCACATACTGTTTTGTTAACCCACGTTCAAAGATGCAGATGCACTTGAAGGTGATGTGGGCAAGCGGAGTAAAAAAAAAATATATTTTTAACTGAATGTTGTTTTTGGATACTTGGCAATACTGAAAAAAACCCACGGAAGCTTCCATATTCCATGCACACATATTCAACTTTGTAGCCTGTGCATTTAAAAGTATTTAAAATCAAACCATGTTTTTATTTACAAGGGAAAGAGGAAAACCAACTGATTTGTATTGAGCTGTGAGTGTAGGAGCCTCAGCATGTTTAAAGGCGAAAGTGGAGGTTCTTCATAGGCTGTTGTTTAGCCTTTTTCAAATTTTGAATGTAGATGTGTGTGTTATCTGGGTGCTAATGCATGAAATATAAGTACAATCTCTTAAATAAGCCTTGGAGAAGGTGTTTTATTCCAAATACACCTTGCAAAAGAATTTGTTTTGAATAAAGCATGAATCACACAAAAAAACCAATTTGTTCACATTTCTTTAATCAGATATTCCCAGCTGGGGGAATTCTATGACTTTGGTTTTAACTTTACAGTGAGTTTTTTTTTTTTAACAAGGGCCTGTTTAACAATATCATCACAGGAATTTTGTTGTTGTGAATTGCATTGGAGGAAGACAGACTTATCCACTTAATAACTGCGACTAATTCAAAATGAACTTGGCCATTGTTCATTAAAAAGCCCAAAGGTGCTATCTTTAAAGTTCCATCTCTAAATTGTCACTAAATAAAAGAACAGGACATTCTTCTATCAACTTAGAAATATGGCCCTGTATGGCAATTAAAACTGTATGCAGACATTCTTTTTTTCAAATAGCTTCTTCATTCAAGGTATTAACAATTGGAAGTAGGCTGGTACTTCATTTCTAGAAGGCTGTTGAAAATAATGTGCTGCCCCCAGCCCCCTGACTGGGTGGGAGAAGACAGTAGCCCTGGTGCTAATTTAAAACCCAGGAAGCAGAGGCTGTGAACAGTAGGTACTGTAGATTATCCGTAGTGTAGTCTCACTGATTGCAAAATCTGTGAAACCTAGAACCTGTGAGCTGATGCAGTTGATCACTTTGACAGTCTCTGAGAGAGCCCGGTTATTGATAGACAGGGACTGAAGTCATCCGTTGTACTGTACGTAGAAGCTCAAAGAGTAGTTTGGGCTTTTCTCTTGTGTGTTGGTATAGCTTTCTAGCACTATAAATAAAAGAACAGTGTTTTTTGTACCTTACAGTCGTTGTGTTTCTGTGTTTTCTTGTTGCAATATCAAGTGCTACAGCACCAAAACCCCTGTGTGATAAGGGTGATTTTTAACTTATGTTGGGAGGACCACAGAACATGACAACATGGCTCAGCCCTTCCATGCAGTACTGTATGTCTTTCGACATTGGCATGCACATATATGTATGTAATCTCATTTTTTTTAATTCAAGTTTTAATTTATTTCTTGCAGAGTCCCAATTGTTTTCTTTTCTTAATGTAACGATGATGATGTAAGGTGATGTATAATATGAGAATATATCTTAGATGTTCTATTATAGGGCAGCTTTGTGACCCAGTGGTTGGTGTTGCTCCCTGTCAGCACGGGGGCCCTGGGTTCAATTCCAGACCTGGGGTCCTGTCTGCATGTTCCTGCCATGTTGGGGTCAGTTTCCTCCAGGTGCTCCAGTTTTCTCTCACAGTCCAAAGACAAACTTCTGAGTTGATTGGCTTCTGGAACAATTGGCCCGGGTGTGAGTGTGTGTCATGTGATGGAGGGGTATATCCTGCCTGGTGAAAGTTGGTTGCTGAGTTAGTCACCGGCTCCTCTGCGACCCTGAATTGGATAAAGCTGTCAGAAAATGGATGGATGTTGAATTATATTAATTAGTTTTAAGCACTAAAACCTTCGTTTAGAGTCACAACTCAAATCAATGTTCTGCTGCTCATGTTCAAACTGAGGAATTTGACAGTGCAATTAAACCCGTGCTGATCATTCACATGTGATGATTCCAGTTGTATTTCACATTTATAGCATTTAATAATGATTCACAAGTCATCAAACCTCTGATTGTGTGGTTGGGACACTAATCTCGCTGCAAAGTCTAATGTTAAAAGTGCTCAACTTGATGGGATCAGAGGCACAGATGTCATAGTGAAACCAGCCCACTGACTAGAATCTTGGAATGAACGTCATTTAATAATGTTAAAAGCATCACCATGAGAAGCAAGGCTCTGTTGTCATTAGTGTTTTCGGGACTTTGCTGCATTAGAAGTCACTGCTCCAATGTTGTGATGTTTAAATCTTCAATCGGAGATCCATTTTATCTTCCTCTCATTTGGCACTGCTTCATTGTAATGCCAACAGCTCGATTTTCATTAGCATAAGAAAGAAACTTCCATTTTCATTAGAACTTTGTTTTGAGGTATAACGGAATCTTGCAGTGAGCCTCTTTGCTTGACTCTGGAGCTCCAGAGGCCCTTTCAAGTGTATATTAGCAAGGTTTTAACTTTCTTATGCAGGTACCATGCACTGTATACAGCATATGTATACTGGTTCCCTCACTGAAGGAGAAGCCAAGCTGTACCATGAGCTGATTAATCAGACACTGCTGCATTACTTTCAGCACCTCTGTCATTAGTTAGACTGCTGCAATACATACATAATTCATTACATCATTACATGTACTGTACCCTTCTCTTTGATTTCAGTCCGGCTAAAAAGGTTCAATACGTCAGAACCAAATGTGATTCTAAACCTTGTGTAAAATTCCCCACAGACAGTACACTCCTCGGTAATGTGAGTGAAAAATAGATACACCTCCTGATAGGCATGCACTGTACACCTGATGTATTGGGCTTATGCCCTGAATTTGCTTTGGCCAGATGCAGACATCATTAAAGAAAGAGCTGAAGTGCTGTTTGCCGGATCAGTCGTCCTGCACAAAACTGATCTATTCATCAGAGTGTGCAGAGATAAGTATGGTGGCAAATGATGCTGTGCAAAAAAGGGAATCGTTTTTAAATTAGGTCATTTATGTGCTGTGTGTTTTCTAAATCTGGATTTTTGTTACTGTGAAAAAGGCAAAATACAAAAAGCGTGAAAAAGGCTTATTTTCTTTTTAAAATACAGCTTAGCCTCTGTTGTTTTGTAAAAACTGTAATCTTGTGTTCCGTGTGGGATTTACTCATATTTCAGTTAATGGTGTATTTCTCCCTAAAATCACAGCTCTTATTTCCAGCCAGTAATATCGTGATGGCATTTACAAGCAAATTAGAGCCTTGCATTTTTTTTCTGTAGATCATGGCATCACAAAAGACGTTATTTTATTTTGCAATTTTCCATTGCAAACCTCAAAATTGTTATTATTATTATTATTATTATTATTATTATTATTATTATTTCATAAAGGATTAGAAAGAGGAGGTGTTCCACTAAAAGGTAAAAACTGGAATAAAAATCATGGTAGCATTCCAAATGTATGAATTGTTTGAGATATACTGTATTAATTAATATAGAATATCTCACCAATGAATGGATCATTAATGATTGCCTGTGTAAAGTATCAAAAAGTTCAATACATTGAAACTAAATACGACTCTAAACATCAGGTGTACATCCATCCATATATGCCCTGAGTTTGGAATTTGCGTTGATTTAATGCAGATGTCATCTGAAGAGAAATCTGAAGTGCTGTTAGCTGGATCAGCTGATCTGTTCAAGTGAGTGGAGGGGATTCTAGTAACAAATGCTACAGTGCAAGAGAAAGAGGACTTCTTAAATTCTCTCATCCAGTCTTCTGAATGTCTCCTCAATGTTTTCGCAAAAAAAGCATATAAATAATTTTATGTTGCAGTTTTCCCCTGCAAGCTTCAATTTTTAATTATTTGCCTAAGGTTTGGAAAATGGAAATATACTGTATAACTAAAAGTTAAACATTGGTACAAATTATGGCAGTTCTTGAGATATATTAATGCATACACATTTCTCAACAATGATCATTAATGACTGATTTGTTCCTATGCAACTTCAGATCTGTGTAATGGCTCTAAACTTTCGATTGCTTAAGTCAACAGGTCCAGCACAACTGAGCCCCATTTTGCATAAGTATCTTATCCAACCAGAACCAAATCTTTGAACATAAATGAAAATTGTGGTTTGCGATATTAAGGCAACATTTGGTTTCATAAATCCCTATGTATTATCAAATACCTGCCTTTGAAAATGTAAAGATGGTTGCAGTAAATTAGTCACCTGTTACGATCGTTTACCCCTTCTCTTAAGGGCGCTCCAGCCCTTCCTTGTTTGTTTCATCTCCCACACCTGCTCCCTGTTCCAGACCCTTTTCAGTTCCCCCTTAAAAGCCAGACGCTGACGCTATTGGGATCTGCATTGGTTCCCGCATCATGCGAGCCCGGGACCTGGAAGCGCCTGGCTCCGTTAAGGTTTTAGTTTCTGTTCCTGTCCCCGTTCCCCCTGCCGGTCCCGACCTGGTTCTGGATTTTAATTGTCAGTCTCGGATGGATCGCCTGGCCTTGGACTTTTGCCCTGTTTTGGATTTCCCTTTTGACTCATCCCTGGATCGTTTGCCTCGGCCACACATTCCCGTATCCTGCATGCTTTTTTCCCAGTGTTTCCTCACCCTGCCCTGGATTGTGTCGTCTGCATAGGGTCCGGAAAGAACTCTCCCAGACATCACCCATCTTTCTGAGACATGTTTTTGGATTATGTAGACATAATGTCATACTTGTAGGTTGAGAACCTCCTCAGTTGCTCACTCATAACACTCAGCACCAAGCACGGTCAGAAAAGACCTGTGGGGAAGGTTTGTTGACACTGATTGCAATCACAAAACCATTATTCAGCTGACTGGAGGTAGTCTCTCTCAGAGACCACTCAGCCCTTAGCATCAGCACAATAGGTTAGATCCAAAGTAACAGTCAGCTCAAGAGCTCGAGAACAGTTCTTCCAGAGTCAGTAACACTCCTTGGGAGATCCCCTAAAGACTCTCCAAATTCCACCTGTAATCGCAAAGTCTTTCTACATTCTTTTTAGCTTATAAAATAGTCATTATCGAAAAGGTTACACTGATTAGCACAGGAGTATGCAGTGTCATACATAATGATGGTAATTTTTTTGTTTTGTTTTTATTCCTGGCTTACTTGAAAAATCATAGACAGTGCCCAATGCACATAAGTCGTAGGAAGAAAAAAATCATATTTACTTGACTTTTTTCATACATTGGCCATACTGGACACCAGATATAGTACATAAACTCTCTTGCTTTCCCTTGTCTAAGATGGCAGGTCTCCCCACCTGATTATCATTAACTTTGGGATTCCCCCCCTCACTGAAACTGAGACTTTCTCACCCATGGTGTGAGGAGACAACCGTTAAAAATCCTTTGCATTACACAGTGGTTCTTTTTATTTTGGAGCTTTCTGGGTTAATCTTCCTCACAGTGTCTGTAATAGTACAATAGCTTAGATTCATCTCTCACTGTGGGAGACCCAGCAGATACGAGAAGAGCATGTCTTCTTACAAATTGTTTGGTTGAATGAATAGGCAGGTAACCAGAAAACTATTTGACCTGAAAGTCAAGGAAACCTTGAGAAATAACAATTGAATATTGCATTTATGTGAGCAAATTGGCCAACAGAACTCAAATTGGCACGAATTCCTTCAGAATCAATATTACCACTATTAAAATCTTTGTGTATAGACATTACAAACTGGAGAAGTTAGAAGGCTGCACTCCAACTCTTTCATGTGGAATATAACAAATTGAAAGAAAATATTTTTTCCCCACCTACCCATGTGGTAGTATGTAGCTAACAAATCCAATGATCTACAGTAATTAAGCCATTTTTTGAAAGAACTCTACTTCAGTAAAATGGCTCAGTAGCATGTTCCACACTCCCACAACCCTTTGTGCAAAAATGTACAAATATAGCTTAACGTGTTTAATTGAGAGTAAAAATCAAATAACAATGCATGTCCCATAGACTGGGATGTGGGTGTACACTTACATTATTATTGTGACATTTATGGACTTTTTGAAGGTTCGCTTTGTTTTTTAATACTGTTACAATGTCATCAACCACAAGTCTTCAGAGTCTTAGAAAGTCAGGACCATTTCCTGCCTGGCCGATATACTGATCAGGACATAAATTGAGAAGAGCATGCAGGTATTTTAAAATATTAAATATTGGATTCCTTGTAAAGAGGTGCTACAGTATGATTCCATAATTAAACCTGTGAACTCGGAGAACAGTAAGACCCTTGAGAATGCTCTGTGACAGGGGATGAGTGGTAGACAGGAGATCTCCCGTTTCTGTGATTTAAAGCCTGGTGAAAACAGGACAGCTGGAATTCAGGAACCAGTCCTGAAGGTAGGACGTGCCCCTGATGCCAGAAGAGCGGCGCTGCATATCTTGATTAGTTTATCAGCACATCTTTTCCAGACTCTACTGGTATAATGCCAGAACATTTGTAAATGAGCTAAAGCACTTTCAGTGATAGTAGTTTAATTCAAAGTCAATAACATTGCACCCTTCTCCATGTAAACTGTCCTGTAACAGGAAATGCACTTACAGATTTCCTTTACCTACAAATAATCTGTAGCCGTTTAACATTTCACACACCCTGAGTTAAGCTACTTCCTGCACTGGGTCTTTTGAGCTTGCAAGAATGTGTAACCCTTTAAAACCGTTTACAGTAATCGTTCTTTGCCTTTTACAGATTTGAGCTTCAGATGTACAGCTTTGAAAATCTAATTAATTAAACTAATACATATCTGTCTACCTATTCCTAACACCACATATTTATGGCTGATACTATAATACGTACAGGTAAAGATTTAAGCTATTCACCAGAGGAAGTTGTCTTATTTAAGGTCAGCTTATAAAATGCCATAAAAGATCTCCTATGGTGTAGAACAAGGTTTATTTTTTTGTGCAAAAGTATAAACACATCAGAGACTCTCACTCCAGGATATTATGTACTGTAACAAAAGTTCTGCTTTTATTTTCCCATTGAAATTGAGCAGCTTTGGAGATCATCTCTCTTTGTCCGAGACAAACACCATTGGTGAATCTCGTGGTTAGGAAAGATGTTTCAGTACTTTCAATTAACAGGAGGAGTTGGTTACCAGGAGTGTGCAAAATTCAAAATTCAGGTCGGGCGATGACTGCACTCAACTGCTAGAAAAAACCTCACCTTCCTTTTGCCTGGAATTCTCTATGAGGGTCCCTTTGAATGTTTCCTTCTTGTACTTGTGTTTTGGATTTTCCACAATAGTTGAATCACCATTTTTCTCCCTCACCTCGAGTGATCAGTGTGACTTGTGTTTATGATCTTGCGAAACAGGGCCAGTGAGATCTGGACCTGCACACTGATTCGTCACAGGCGCCGCTGTCAACCAGTGTTGTGACTGAGCTCTGAGAATGGGTTCCTCTTTGTTGTGCTGCTTGAAGAGGTTATGCTTCCTTTACTTTGGATATGTTCATGGTTCAGATTTGCAGAACATGTGGTCGGCTTTGGACTACCATCGTTTTTGCAAGTTAGAACGTCTTATGACTCACAGAATTGTGAAGGATGACAGTGGTGTTGGAGAACCAAGTGGAGAACAGTTAAAGCTTAATTGAGTGAAGCTGAAAACAAGACTTTTCCCTTCTGTTTGTAGGAAGGATGCTCGGTTTGTTCTGGCATGATTATCATCATCGTTTAATGTACTACAACACAGCAAACTGACACACAGTAAAAAACATAATAAGATAAGATCACTTCATTGGCCATATACAATTTCTTGCATTAGGAATTTGTCTTTTCACATACCCCAGCTTGCTCTCCAGGAGACAGGGAGAGAGAAGCTTGGGGTCAGAGTGCAGGGTCAGCCATTTATACAGTGCCCCTGGAGCAGCTGGGTTAAAGGGCCTTGCTCAGGGGCCCAACGGAGTAGGATTTCTCTGCCAGCTGTGGGATTTGAACAGGCAACCTTCCAGCCACAGGCACAGATCCTTAGCCACAGAGCCACCAGCTGCTGCACAGTGAGCCATAGGAAATCAAAGTGGATCAAAAGAGGGACTGAAGATGGGGGAATTTATGGATGTTTTGTGTTGCCTGATCACCATCTAACATCAAGATGTGTAGGAAATGGTAAGACCTGGCGAGCTGGCGCATGAAAGCTCGGTTCAGATTGCTACTGTCCGAAAGGCACCCTCTAGTGATAGCCTCCCAGGTGCTCTGAGAGATCCCAGCTGGCTGCGAAATTAACTGTTATTCCAAAGGGAATTTTCTATTGCTGTTGAGTAGGATTTACCATACAAGCCAGCATCCTGCAAGAAACTGTCACAGTAGAATAAAAACCTGATGGAAACAGAGAAAACGTGGAGAAGTGAATAAGGGGGAGCGTTGTTTCTCTTAATTGAACAGCCACACCTTCATGTGTTTTTTTCTGGGAAAGATCTTTTTCCAATTATAAATGAAAACATTCATTCAAGACAAGAAGGAGTGATGCTCCTAGTAATAAAAATCGTATCAGACTCCTCCCAAATAATTTCATACACTTAGCATTTGGCGCAGAAATACTGGAAAGGTTTATGATCGGTGATGGTTTGTTTTTTTTCAGAGCTTGGATAGCTCATTTCATTTCTGATGGCTTTCTGGGTGTTTTTTGTTGGTGTTTCAGGAACAAAACAGGAGCAGTAGCAGAAAAGGAAACAATATACAAAAACGGGAAAAGAAAAAAGGGTAAAAAAATATCTTAACACTTTTGATCATCTACTGTGGAAATCAAATGCTCTATTTCATATTTACTGCCACGAAGGGGAGCTTTATTCCTTGAAGCAGTCCAATAATGACTGCCTTTCAACTTGAAGCCTTTATAGATTTGAAGAGAGGGCGTCCCCTGATAAAATTAGCACACAGTACTTCATTTTGTTTCTCTTAAATACCTCTTTTGAAATCCTGCTGTTACATAAAGAGCAAAAAAAAATAATTTAATAAATATTTCAAGGTTCCCTTGTAGAAAGAATGAATTTAATCATTAATTTAAGTCTGCTTGTTATTGCACACTTCGGTTAAACCTATACAGAAGAATTTTTCATCGCTTTTAAAAGTTGAAATGATTCCCAGGGAGAATGTTACATTGTGTGAATGTTTTAATAACCTCAATCCTACTGTACCTCTGCAAAATTCACGTTTCTGCACGTTATGCTGTGCCACAAACCATAAATGTTATGGTACGAAACCCACTTGTTCCTCAGCTCTAAGGAAATCAATTTTTATTGTGTAAAATATATATGAAATATGTTCATCATTTAAGAAATTATATCCAGTATATAAATGTATAATAGGAGTTTTGTAATTTAGTCTTTCCATGGCAATAACATTCAAAGTGCTGCAGAGATTCTTATGAATGATTTTCTATGCCCTCTGCTCCACACTGAGTTATTCTTAGCTGTGGTAGCTCCAGGCAACTGTTGCTATGCATGCATATCCATAGATACGCTCTGTTATAATTCAGCCTTACTGGGAAGCACTAGAAGGAGTTACAAAACATTACCTGATGGGTGACTGCTTTTTTTGAACCAGAACACGCGTACAAACTAGCACGTTTTTTTTTTTAATTTTCATTTCTCTGTCCCTTTGTTAACCCTTAGAATTCCCCATTGCCTATATTTGAGCAGCGTCAGCCCATTGTTTTATCATGAGTTTAGTGAGCACATCATGTGCATATAAATATAGGAAGGGGTGGTTTCCTCAGATGCAAGGGAAACACTGGGCACGCTGTATGTGCTGTCGGGCTGTTGTGCTTAGCTGGCAGGTGTTCAGGTGAGCTGTCAGTATATGCCATGATCAAACAGTGACTTCTACAGTGATGACAAAGAATGTACAGAGTCACATGGAGAGTATCTTGATGTTTGCATGCAGTTTTTTATATCATGTTTTTTGGGGATTGTAAGGGCTACATGTTTGAAAAAGTCACAAAAGTAAAATGCATGTTTTTGCCAGAGGTGCAAAGGCTTTTTTTTTTCAGGTAACACGTTTGAGCAGCTTGAACAAGATTGATAAAAATCAGAAGGCATTGAGATAAAGGGTGTGGGGTAGGACAAGGCACCGAGATGAAGACAGCTGAGATAAATAATGCTCATTTTGTTTTCGCCTTGGTTCAATATCTATGAAATAATTTCATTTCAGTCTGCATTAATGTTCTGAATGAGGTTTTGACACATTGAGAAAAATAACAGAAGAAAATCGCAAAAATACAGTAGCTACGATCCTTAATCCATTTCTGTTTGTATACAAAAATGGGATGGTGAAAATCATTCGAATTTATTTTTTAATTTGATTATTAAGGACTACTTTCCAAACATTTGGTTACAGTATGAAATTAGCTTTTTTTTTTACAAAACAGAGATCAATTTAACCCAAAAACTGGATCTACTTAAAAAACGGATTTTACTGTTGCTTTCCATATTCGTTTTGCCTCCAGCCTAACTGACATTATCATATTTATAATAGAAATGTTAAATTAACAGCAAAGTCTACTCTGTAATAAACACCTTTGAAAATTCCCCTGTATTATGTTCTTTTTGTTTCAAATTTATGTTTGTAGTCCATACCTTTTTTCTACAATAAAAAAAGGATTGTTGGTTTCACAAACAAAAGCGGTAAAACCTACATGCTCAGGATGGTTAAGACTTACCTGGAAGTTTTTTTTCATGCAGGGAAAAGAAACAAAGTGTGCAGCCTGTATATTCAGGGTGTTTATTACTTGTGTATAGGCCTCCCCCCAAAAAAAAGATAAAATCTGTTTCTATCATTTTAATTATCCAGGATGCATTGTCATGATCTTACAGTACTGTCCATGTGTGTATTGTTATGCTAGCGATGAATGAATCCCACACTCGCAGCACATGTTTAATTTAGATGAAACACCAATTCACTGTCATCCCTGTGCTATAATGTGCTTATCCCCCTGCCCTGTATAATGACAGCAGTTTTACAGAATGCCTTCCTGCAGCTTTTAATGAATGATTCCTCACTCATTGGCACTTAACTGGATCATTGCCAGCATTTCCTATTGTAATTGACATGTTGACAGGTGGAGCAGAAGTGTCATGATTAATTTACCACACAGACTAATTACAGCTAACTAAGTCTCAGGTTTTAAAGGCACCTTCCAACACATTTGGGCAAAAAGAAGATTAAACGTCATTCAGAGTTTGAAACAAAAGACTGATACAATTCCCAATGTTGCTCTTATGTTCCTATACACTTTTGTTGGAGTGTAATGGGTTTAGCCCCTTTCTTTTCCCCATTTGATGGTATCAGTTGTATCCTATCAGTTTTAACAATATGAAAGGGAAGTTTGTTCCATACCCCAACTACCCTTTGTGCAAAGAAGCGCCGCCTCTTCCTGGTTTTAACTGCACTTCTAGTTTCTACTTATGTCCTCTGTGTTCTCCTTTATCTTCAATTTCAAGATAGTGTAATCCTACAACAGACTTCAAGGTGCTGTTCTTAAGTTATTTTTAATATTAAATGCGACAGTTTGGACACCACCCCATTTGAAAGAGCTGCATTTCGTTGTGGAAGCTTTCATTGCTTTAATGTGACCTTAATTTGCATTTAGAATTGTATAAGACTAACTGCTAGTTTCAAATACAAATTTGATAGGGCAGAGTCTGCCCTTGATAGTTCATTGTTGTCGTTATTTATGTCTGTCAATGGTAGTTTGTGACAGTCAAATTCTCAGTTTAATCAAACTGAGCTGTGTGATAAAACTCTCATGTGTTGTAACTATTTTCATAACAGATTATTTTTTTCCTTTGACATTTCTGTAGGCCAGTATGTACTGTAGATCTTAGTCAATGAGTCTCTCCAACTAAGGTGAAGAACAGAAAGGCAGAAGGCAGAGGATTCCTCACTCCAGTGTGCAAGAAAGACGCTGGAAAGCTCCCTAGCACTTCCTATCTCTTTCTTTATTTCATGGGACATTTCCCAGATCGGGGAATAGATGTGTGACTGGTTATAATCCTCAAGCTATTCAAGTAAGGAGGCTGGAAAGTTGCATGGTAATCCCTGCATATCTGAAGGAGGTCTGAAGTCAAATTCAGTGGAGTAAGAGGGCTGGGATCACCATTTTTGGAGCTTAGTTTATGCTAGATCACACAGATAAACCAGAGCCTGCAGTGTGAGATGGTATACAGTGTCAGGGGTTTTAAATCCCTCTCAATTCCTCTAGTCTTTGTTTTAGTGTATAAGAAGAGGCCTTTTAAAACTGAAAAGTGCTAGTGAAAGTGCATTTCTGCTTCTGTGTTTTGCAAATTAGTTTGACTGTTCTTTAAATTGTGGAGCATATTAACCCCTTTGATCTGAATACAGTATATACAGCATATGATGTTTTTATTTGAGCACACATGTTATCAATTCACTCATTGAAAATTGATGCTCTGCTTGCTTTAGAGAACACATTTAAAAATGTGGGGGATGTCCTTCACATAAGTATTTGTTTGAAACATTCAAGGGATCAGTACAGTACTTGTCACTGCTGTTTCTCAATACAGTATATAGATTTCCTATCATGATTTCTGCGTGGATACCTCATGATTTTAGCTTTCTTCACCTGCCATGTATAGGCCAACTACCTGTACAAGAATCCATATTTGTGGTTGATTAAAATGGTGACAGCAAGACTTTCATGGATGGATGATATATATGGATGGTTTTACAAAACAGACTGTTCAGACAATCAGCAGTCATTTGGAATCACACGCTAGAGAACTTTGCCTGAATATTGATATACTAAACAATCATTAATAGACATGGAATTTGGTAAATGACATTATTTAGAATATAGGGCACAACTGCATTAAGCTTCTTAGCCTTCTGAGCCTCCATTGTTGATAGACTGTAGGTATAGTACTTCACACTGCCCCATCAATTCAAAGGTCATGGTGCTGATGTTGTATTGTTAATTATTGAATAGGTTTTGTCTGTGAGCTGCGTCAAATGCAGATACAGGCACGGACACAGGCATTTCCCTGCATTTCGGCTCAGGCTGTCCTTGTCACACTAGCGGCTGACAGAGAAAGCTACACTTGGCAAGACCGCCGATTGCTCTTTTGTCTCACCTGTCTGTCCTTTTGATAAGGCCTTGATGAAGACTGAGCTCTCTAGGAAACATGAACAAAATGTCTGGAGCATAAATTCAACCCATGTGTCGTGAAAGCTGTTGACCTCAGCCAAAATGTCCCGGCCCAGCATGTCCGTTCTTGGCCAGCTGTAGAGATTGTTCCACAGGAAGTCATTATGACGAGCAGCTGTTCGGTGAAGCCATACAATAGCTGTACTGAACGGAACTGAGCAAAACAGTTTCTCTCTGTTGTGCCAGATGGCACAGGCTGGTCTTCATGTCAAAGCAGGAAACCAAGCAATGCCAAAAGCAGTTTGTGCTTCCATTGCCTTTGAAACCAGTGTGTTCTCATCTAGGTTTACAGTGGTCCT
Organism: Lepisosteus platostomus; assembly: GCF_059453375.1. Classification (NCBI taxonomy): domain Eukaryota; kingdom Metazoa; phylum Chordata; class Actinopteri; order Semionotiformes; family Lepisosteidae; genus Lepisosteus; species Lepisosteus platostomus. Next base: position 7,297,378 of record NC_142618.1, on the reverse strand, counting down.
CAAGGAATGCACTGTGGATTAAACATGAAGGACCAGAAGAACTGGTTACACGAATAGGCTTCTCAGAACCTCTAACACAGCTGTGGCTGTGACTTGTAATTGATTTCCAGCATTTTAAATTGTTACAGTGTCCCTTATTCTGCTCTAATGGTGTCACTGCTGTCATTAGGAGAGAAAGGAAATTATTAAGCACAGACTATTAACGACAATAACTTCATTAAATCGATTGAAATGGTACAGTGTGTATCAAGCACTAAGAGTAGTCTTGGTCACAAAGTATAATACCTACAGTACATATCCAACAACATAACTGAAAGTTAGTGATGCTAACATTCATACCTACAAACTGCACCACAGAACTGTCCTCTACTTTTGGTCTGCTGGTATTTCCCCTACCTGTACCTGCAAGTTATGCCTGTGGAGGTTTCAGTGACCTGCTTTTCACTTTCTGTTCGACACTCTGTGATAGATATGTCTGTCCTCTCCTTGCTCGGGTCTAAACTCCAGGCACTCCTGCTCTCTTAGGATTCCCCAGACTGCTGGCTTTTATCATCACCAGTGATTTTTATTTTCTTCAATCCCACAGCACACAATTGCAGATGTGTGCTGCCTTACGAAGCCAGCGCTGTCCGACGATATGCTGCCACTCACCATTTCTTCTGGCTGTGAGTCCATCAGAGCCCACAGCAGAGTTAGAACTTCTGGGGGACTGGTGCAGCTCTTTCTCACCGCTGCACAAGTCCTGACCATCTTCTGACCCTGGGAGAACCTTTACATCATATGAACAACTTAAAAAAAATTAGCAGATATCTTTTTTATTTTGCCATCACGCCCTACATTTTCTAGTTTAAGGTACTTTTCAATTTTCATTTGATCTCAATTGGATGACTACCTTTAACTACAGTAATAATAATTCAAATCTGATGAATTATCTTTTTATTGCTTTATTTTCTGTAACCCTATTAGGTTACAGTCACGTTAGTATGTACAGCATAAGTCTCTCAAAGGCAGTGCAAATCAATAACATCTCAACAGAATTATGCATTTTAGATCTCTCTCCACATGCACTATTAAAATATAAATTGTCTCTCTGGTGGTCATACTCATTGCCCTAACAGGATTATATAGAAGTATTGCATATATGCAACTGAGGCTCAATACTAGATGTCAGTCAAGCTGAAAATCGTGCTTACTGGATTGGAGTGTATTACTAAGCACAGTAGCTGTGGTGATTCCTGTGTTCTCTTAGAAATACTCACGAACACAGAGTCAGTGTAGATAATGTGGAAACTGCATTGAATTCTTCAGCTGACAAGATGGAGTGTTAGTTTATCCTTGTTCTGCACATTGAAGCTGGGAATAAAGGTATTTTGTACAGGTGGCAATTATTTACATAGAGTATTTTTCATCTGAGTTTGAAGATGCAAGTAGTACTTATATTTTCACAGGTTGCTGAGCCTGTGAGTAACCACGTCTTATATCAATTCCTGGTTCAAAGGTCTTTAAAGGCACTAGCTGAGGAGGTGCTACTTTGTTGGGTTATTGAAAATGATTAGTTTAGTCCATCCTAACACAAATGAAACGATGGAAATGGTAAAAGGCTCAAATTGATTTATCCCAGATGTGCTGCACAGCAACTGTTCACAGGTTTAGTTAGCTAAAAGCCTCATTATAATCACCATGCGGAGAAATCTTTCTGCATATGTGTCATTATTTCTGAATAATTCTCGTCACTTGGTGTCCTTGTGGCATGAGTATTCTCGGTATTCAATCTTTCCAATATATACTGTATACTGTAAGTAATAATATGTGACTTCAAATAGAGACACGGTAATTGATTTCCCTTCCCTCTGGGTTACCTCCTCTTCCCCAGTGTGTCAGCATCCTGCCAATTTGCGCGTGTTATAACACTATAGACTTGCAAATACCCCACCTTCTCTTTATTTGCTTTAAAATAGATCAAACGGGTGAATAATTTGTTTCTGTGTGCGTGTGTGAGTTGTTTTATTTCTGTCTGATGTGGGTAAAGCTGTTGATACAATCAATGTTAAAGACTCCATCGTTTGTTTTGGTACTATGGGGGTTTACAAAATAGCCCAGAGTCAGGTTACTGGGGATTCAACACTGTCAAGCTGTGGTTAAGTCTCCTTACTCAGCAAACACTCCTTCAGGAATGTAGAGGGATTCTTCCAAATAAGTCATCCCCGTGCAACCACTGGAAAATCCAATATCTCCCGTGTCATTGTTCTAAAAATACACTAGATATTGATCAAGGTGATCTTGGGTTTCTCTGCTGAGTGTGCTCTTCTGATAAGGGCAGGAGAAAAACAGTGTTTTCCAGAAATAATTTAACCTTCATCTTCCTTGTCTACTTATCTAATTATAAACCCTCTCAGACACAGAAGCCTGAATTAGGTCTGATAAAGGATATCGGCTGGCCGTGTTGTGAGATGATAGATACATTTATTTTATGTTCATTGGCATAAAGATATTTTCGTGCATTTGCTAACCAGAAGGACACTTGCATTGTAAGCCTTACATAGGATTGTTATTTTTAGGATGGATAGGATTGATATTTGTAATGGATTCGGTCTGATTAATTTTCAGTTCCCATCTAGGAAGGGATTTTGAATGCAATAAAATTTATGGAGATATTGAATTAGACTTTTTAGAAATTAAATCAATCAGACATTTTAAATTGTTTTGTTTCACATTTATTTACTGTATATATGTATTATCTATGTGATCACGATAGTGAACTCCAAATTAAAACACTAAGAACTGGTGACAGGAGACACAGCAGCAACAGAGATTGTATGTTTATTTCAGGCAGATGCAGTGTTTTAAAAAAAAGACTACTTTTTTCATCATTCATGTGAGGGCCTTTCATAATACCTACATTGTGCACAGCAGTGGTCTTGCAAAGAGTCAATTTGCAGCTCCAGTAGACAATTTTTAATGTTCTGATTTTTGGGCAGAATATAGCTGTCCTTTCAGCCTCATTGTTAGCTACCAATATAAACTCTCAGACAGAAAGGTTTATGTGTTGTCTTGGACAGACTGTCCTTATATTGTATATTAAAAGGACCTTCTGCAGTAGTAAAAAGTCTGGGTTCATGCAGGCCTATTAAGATTAGATGAAACTCAAAGTGATATGCTGTTGAAAGATAGAAGTGACTTTAGTGGTTTATGAAATAATAACCATTAAGAGAATGTGTATAGGAGTGACTTAAAGCTTTATTTTGTGTTGCCTTTCGCAAGTTGGAAGAAAGAGGAGAATATTTTAATATCATTTTTACATTCACAATCACTTAACGGAGGTTAGTTAAAAGTTGTTGACTCTCAGAAACACAAAAGATTGTGAAGTTCATTTAAAAAGCAAAATATTTGTTTGCATACCATAATTGGATATGCAATGCTTCCAAACAAGTAAAACTCAACTTATAAAACTCTGGAAATTAAAATAAACAGACTCTCCAGAATCCTTGGATGTTTTGGATTATTTTGCAAATCGCATGCATTCCTTAAGCAGAGCAATAAACAGAATTTACAAAAATGGTCAAAAAGCAATTACATGACAAACAATTGAAATACTTCTGTGAGACCCAGCAACAAGAGGCAGATTTTATTGCCTTTTGTAGGCTTAGCAATTGGTCTGTTGTAGGTTCTGCTCATTTTCCATGGTCCATTTTCAATGTGCTTGGATCCTTTGCAAATATTTATGCTTAAATGTAAAGTGTTTTTGTATTACATTATTTCAATAATTAATGAACAAAGAGCAAAAAATCTGAAGAAGAAAAGGGTTACACACTAAAAGTTTGAGAAAGGATGATACCGTAACAAATTAAAAGTTCGAGGTGACCTCAAGTTGCTATCTTCTGGCCCACCATGACCCCCTGTCTAAGGCAGGTCTTTTCTGTGCTCTGTCAATGCTGTCCATGGTCCTGCTTTGTTTAACTATATGGCCTGAATTTAATATCCACAGGCCTTTATCATTTTACGAGTACAGCTACTGTTATAATTCTGTTCATCACCCATTTTATGTCATAATCAGTGTTTTGTAGCCCACTAAGCCAAGAGTGATAGAGGCAATTCAGTGTTTATCCACCTCAGTAGTTCATACAATTTAAAGTATAATATTCTTTTTATTTTTGTGCGGTTCAGTAAGTCTTGTGCAGGATTCAGTGACTTGACGTGTCTTGCTACAGTTTAACTGTGAGTGCTGCTCTCAGAAAAAAAATGAATTTGGTGCGCGGTGTTTATCCCTGCTGTCAAAAAACCAAATAATCAATAAGAGTGGTGTAGCATAAAATCTGAAAATTGCAATAACCTGTCACCATACTGAATGTGATTATTGTTGGAGTTTTATAATAGCAAGCATAGTACTCCTGCAGGAAACGTAACAGTAACTGAAAGACCCTGTGTACCAGTAGTGTAGAATAACAATATTCTTTCTATGTTTTGTTGACCTTTATATTGCGTTTGTTATATTTCTCATTCACTAAAGGACATTGTTCGGAAATGTTTGTGGAACCCCACACTTTGAGAAACAAGAATACCTATTTGATCATCAATGTCTAAAATGTCACGTGCACAATCTATAATTACATTTCCAGTATGTTTTATCATTTTGAGAGGCACATGTGCTTTCTTGCAATACAGTGAGTAGTAACAGCAAGCTAAATGAAACATTTTGATTATAGACCAATCGAACAGATCTATAACAAAACAGGGCTTAAACATTGAAACAATAGAAGATGTTCAAGTAGACACCTAAAAAAGGCTCCACAGCCGAAACACTGTGTCTCTTTTCTTTTTAGCATGGAATAAACCTTTACCTGTTCCCTCACCCTTACGGTGCCTTCTCTCTTTATCAAAACTCAAACGCACATTGAAATCTACCTCTACCTCACATGTCAAGCTGTTTTACTCTCCATAATTTTGTATCCGTTATTTCATTCTGTTGACATATGATTTTGCACAACTGTTGTTGCTTTGCACATTACCTGTTACCTGTTGTTGTTTTGTACATTGCCTGTTGTCTCTGTCTTCTTTTCTTGCACAATCGTATTGTTGTTTGCTACTTACAGTCTGAGAGCTAGCTAAATGGCATTTCATTATACCATTTACCTGTGTATGAGTATAATGACAATTAACTTGAACTTGAACTTCTTTGCAACAATAGAAGATGAATAGGAAACATTATTAGTTAATTAGAACACTATTGGATTAGTTTTGTTAAGGTAGTTCCATACAATAGTTCCATAAAACGGCCCTTAAATTGCTTATCATTATTAGGGAATTAATAAAGTTGAGCTGATCAACAAAATGAAGGTGTGGGATTAAAATATATGCAAGTGGGGCCATTTCCATTCTATCTGTGAATTGTACAGTCTCCCTGTATTTCATGGGCTGGGTCGTCAACTAGTAACAGGCCAATAGGTCAGTGTGTTCACTTCTATTAGTTTGATTACGCTAAATCAATGAAACAGGCCCCCAAAATGCTTGCAAACATCCATCCATTTTCTAACTGCTTCATGCAATTCAGGGTCATCTCAGCAAGCACCTGGCACACCTGCTGGATGTCGATTGCATTAACAGACACAAATACAGACACAGACATACACACTCTCACCAGGGCCATTTTTCCAGTTAACCAATTAACCTTCCAGTATGTTTTTGGACTGGAAAACTGTGGGAGGAAACTGAAGGCAGCCCAAGTGAACATGGGGAGAACATACAAACTCCATACTTACAACTGTACCATCATACTGCCCGTTTGCAAACATACATTTTAAGCATATTTTAGACATTGAAGATTAAAACAAAATGAATGGTGTCTGATGTCTGTAGAAACAAAGGTACTGAATTTTGTTTTCTTGATTTCTATAATGTATGCAAAACCATGAGTATGCTGAAAGTAAATTATTTAATTGGAGACCAGGTCAGTGAGTCACTGAATGAGCTTGCATGTTACTCAATAAATCCATACTGCTGTAATTATAAGAGACTATTGACTATTGACATTGGGCTGCTCTCTAGTCCCACAGTCTATTCCAGTGGGGTTGCCATCAGTCAAATGTTGACTTTTATGCAGCTTTTAAATCCCTTTAGCTGCATGTGAATGCAATGCCTAAGTTTCAGATCAGATCAGACTTCATTCAAAAATTTTAGTTGATGACTTAAAAATAATATTGGATTTATAAATATATTGTTTTCAGAACACATTTATCCAGATACCATTACAAGCATTCTGAGAAGTGGACTGCAGCTTGGAGGCTTTCCCACAGCGGTTGCTGGTTCAAATCCTGGCTGTGCCACTCATTGAGAGCGCCCAGTGTTGGCACTGTGTTGGGAAGCCAGACTGTCAGAAGTATAACTAAATATCATATTTAACTGTGTCAACAGCAGTCGCCCTTGTCTCTACCATCCTCTTTCCCGCATCATGCTTCCAGCCAGTAGAGAGCTCCTTGAAAGTAATGTCAAGGTCAGGATATAGTGACACCAGGGCTTGGAGCTAGGTCTTCCTGAAAAAATGCCAGTATACTTTCATCCACAGTACGGCCAAGCAACCACATCTGTTTCAGGTCAGAACACCCTGTGAAAGGTCAAGATTGGAGTCCCCCTTCAACATGTCATGTGAGAGCGCAGAAGATCTTTGTAGAGCACAAACAAGAGGAAGTCCTGAAGTTAAGTGTAAAAAACAAAATCCATAAAGTAGTGTCTACAATGGATCACTTACACTCTCTGAAGAAAACTGAAGAGAATTATTGGAAGATTAGAAATTTTAGAAGCCGAATTTGTATTGTCCCAAATATTCTTCCGGGGGATGTCTTAATTGATCATATTCAAATCCCTTTTCCAAGGAGTACCACCTCATCAGAGAGGTGTCTGAAACCTCTCGTAGACAAGCACAGACAGCGGAAGCCAATCCTTTTGTTTTGCCCCTATAATTTAGCAGATTGTGTGGTGTGAAGACACCGTAGCTCCTCATGGATGTCACAGGCATGCACTGTAGAATTAGTACAATAAGTAAAAATGTTAAGAAGCTGGATAGTTTTTTATTGAAATCACAAGACCTTAGAAATTAGCTTTAATTTATGGAAAATAGAAAAGAGGGAATACCGTGTCTTTAGGGAGTTACATAAATCTCTTTTAAATTCCATATTTAAATTAAACATGTAATTATAGGACCTAAGTGCAAGATACAGAGTCTAAGAAAAAGACCGGTGTCAAATACAGTAAATCTTAATGTGTGTGTGTGGAGAGACCAGACTTCCTTCAAGTGGGCATAATTCGTTTCAGTATTAGTATCAACCAAACCAACAGTGATCGCTAAACAAATTAATAGAATATTAGAAATAAATTTTGAAATCTGGTGTAGTTCAGCTCCTTGCACATCTTTCACATGGCAGAGTGAAGGTATGAGCTCACATCTATTTCCATGAGAATTTCACAATTGTGTCAAGCTGTCTGGCCTGATATCTCAATGTGGGAGTAAGAAGGATCACATAAATAAAATCTTAAGTTTGGGCGAACAGAAAGAGTAATTTTTATTACGCGGAAGAGAACTGAAATTGAATTGGGAAAATGTTTCCAGCTGTTCAAGTCTACCTCTTTAAAATTGCTAAGAAAATTGTTTATTGTGATAGATATTCTACAGTATGTAAAGATGAATGAAGCTCAGCACCAAAGTACTGTTTATGAGGTTACTGAACTACTGGACACTTTCAAAGGAATGCGAGCTTTCTTCATTGCGAAATCCTAAGGCAGTGATGCAGAATCGGACCAATTTATTCCTAAACTTTGACAAGTTAAACTTCATGAAGTTAAATTGCCTCCTGCAAAAAAAACACAAAAATGAATTTCGGTATTTGAAGAAAATCCTTTGTCTCTATTTATGATGTTGGGCAAGCCCACAAGCAAAGCCTAGCTTCTACTAAGCTAAATAAGAGAAATCTAAATCTTGCAATTAATCTGCTTACCACCCTGCAGCTAGATGTTCCAAGGACTGTGCTTTCCTGCAGGTCACAGGCAGCTTGACAAACATTTCCATTCCAACCTGTGGATCACCCAGAAGAGGCTGAAATTATAGGCTTTCCTACAGCATGGCATGAACACAGTCCTGTTCAAGGTTATTGTCTGGACTGTAGGCCTGGTTGCAGTTTATTTCATTTTGTTATTACTGATCTGTTTTTTTATAAGGAAATCCTGTGTCACTAAATATATACTGTACGTGGGCCGCATGGATTGCCCACTGGTCTTGCAGAGCTTGTGTTAAGATGCTGCATTTTTTATCCAATGGGAGGATGCCCTTGACTTGTTTTACAGTTCATATCTCTCTGTGTTGTTTTTTATAGAGGCAGTATGAGTCTGACATTTAAAAAAAACAGCTTTATGCCATTTGAGACCAAGTCCTGGAACTAAGGGGGTGTTTCCCTATTTGTAATGAGATTTTATTAGAACACAGAAATGTGGAAATCTAGCAAAGGAAAATATTGTCCCTTATGCATTGATGCAGTACTGTTTTGTAAGGTGTATTTTTTAACATCGGGAAGGACACACAGTGCTGTCAGATTTCTTCTCCTGTTAAAACTAAACAGCACATCAAAGGCTTTGATCTGAAATGGGGCTTTCTGTGTCTTGATGAATTGACTGAGATTATTTCAGGCGCATAGCACTGACATTAGGAAATAAAGAGATTGAATGGGGGCAGCCCTTCAAAACTTTATTTCCATGTGTGTGGCTCGAAATGTTAGCTTAGTACTTTATTTTGGTATTATTTCAGAAATAAATTGCCTTTTACTGTGTGAATCTCAGGTTAAATACATCTTCACCTTGAAGTTAAGGTTGTACATAGCTGTGCCAGGAGAAGGCAGCTTCAGTAACTCGAATTGTTTTATTGACAATTTCAGCACTTGTGTCCATACTATAGTTGTTGAGCTGCATCAATCATTGTATAGTTGTTGACTGACAAACACGTGAATTTAAATATTTTAATATGTATTTGACTGTCCGTTGTTTTTTCTGTAGAAGTGGAGCTGTACACCTGCGAGAATAACAGCATGACATCAAAGGCTACATCTGAGCTATTTCATCATCCAAAACAACTGACATATATGCTGGCTCAAAGATTACAAGATGGTATTAAAAAAAAAAGTTATTTGCACTACAAAAAATAGAAATGCAAGTGAGACAGTGCAAAAAGAGCAATCAGTTCTCTTTCATGTGCAGTAAATCTCATACGGAACTTTCTGTTGGATTTAGAATTGTAACATGGCTCCTCTTGATGAATTTATAATAAGGTATCAGAGCTCACTGTAGGGAAAAGAACAGCAATGCATTCAAGGTTTTTTTTCACTTTAGTGTTTTGTACAGCAATTGGGAAAATGAAGTGTGTGGAAAGGATGCTAAGTCGTAGTGACATTTTCTGTTCATTTGCATATGTAAATGACTATGAAAAGTATAATAAAAAATCACTTCAGCTCTGTATGGAGAACAAAGGACCCTTTGTGTTATATTGGACCAGAGAAGAAAATAATCTCAATAAATATTTTTTTTTAATTTGAGCATGTGCACTGCATAGAATTGTTGCAATACCATAAAACATTACATTTTTCTTTAAAGTAGCTTATCTGTCAAATATCAAAACTCAATTTGATATATTTGTAACATTAAAAATCTTTAAGACATATAAGAGTGCTATTCTAAGATTAAGGTAAGGTTGCTATTAATATAGCTGAGATCCATGCTAGGCAACTAGTTACGCTGCATTTCTAAATTTCTGGCAGTGAGTGAGGAGTTTCTTTAGGACCCTCTGGTATTTAAAACACTGATACATCACCTCTGAGGCACCATATTCGCTACCTGTCCAATCAAAGTGCGGCTGTGTGATGATGTCATTGAATGATGTCACGGAGGCGTGTCTGCACCCCAACGGGAAGGAAAAAGTAGATGACATGACGTCTTTTACTTCTCTAAACCACTCTTTCACATTTTGGAGCAACCGCTGTGATTGAATTGTTTGTGCTGCTCTCATTCTGGTGTGTGTGTGTTGTGATTTCTTTAAAAATCAGTGAAGAAAGTTCTTAGTTCAAGAAAAGCTGGAGAAATTCTTTGTAATGGGAAATGTTGATCTTGGAGCTTTTTATCAACATATAGGATCGAATTATCTCAAGCTGAAGGAATTTTCTTTCAAACTTCTGTGAATGTTTGGGACAAAATGCAGTGTGTCGTTGAACTTGTCTTTTCTGTCATGAGCACGAACAAGACAAGACTTCGCACTCATCTTACTAATGCACACCTGAATTCAGTACTCAAAGCTGCCACAGTGCAATGGACCAATCGCTCAGAGGTGCCAGGAATCAGGAAGTGGCAATGGCAGTAAATAAGATACTATACTGCTTCAATTCTTAATTGTTAATATACTGTATTCTGTATACTGTATACTTCCGAGTTTTTTTTTATATTGCCAGAATGTTTTTTTTAAGATAATTTTTTTCCTGTTTCCCCGTTAAAACCACTGAAACTGCTGATTATGAAACATAGTGGGCTGCACATTCTTACCATCACAGTCACTGCATATTAGTATTATCAGTCTCTTAAACTGATGCTGATCAATAAACCTAAATCCTGTTTAAATCGCATCTCAGCCCTGCAGTTTAACAGTTATTGTCTTGACAGTTCTTTTCAGCAGAACAGAGATGTCCAATATTCACGACTATGATATTTTAAATAAGTGCTGTTAACAATGTTAAAAAACATCCTATATTCAGAGCATAACCAGGCCTTCCTGTTGTATCAGAATATAATTGAAATTGTGATGTATTATCCTAAGACTGTGAGGTTGTAGACAGTTCATCAACAACAAAGATCAGATATAGATGCTCCATTACAGGCTGGTTTTATTTTATATACAGTATATGTATGTAGCATGCTTTAAATTGCCTCTAGTTTAAGCACTTAATAGGATACATGTCTATAGAGAGTTTGTACGGAATATATAGGTTCCAAAATTGGTAAACAAAGTTGCTTTTTGGGTTTTAGTCAACAAGTTCAGATCTCACAGCTCAGATCAGGTCAGATCTCTTAAATATCACAGTAGGTTCATGAATGTTAATAGCAGATTCTGCATTTGTCCGGGTAATCTGAATAAGGGCTAGACATTCCTCATAGGTGCAGTTTTCATTCTAAGATTCCTTGGGATTGCACTGTAGAAGTACGGTAAAGTGCCTGGCAATAACTGTTAAGTTCAAGCAATAAAAATGGTGTGTGCAGATATATAATAACTCATTTTCAAAAGAAGAATAAATATGATGATCACTGCCGCCCAGCAAGATTAGATTTCTCATTATTACCATGTTGCTGCAGTTTGTAGTCTTGTTAGCAATAACAAATTTGTTCTTGACACTAATTACTGGCTCCCAGGAGGCCATGCTGCAAGACAAAAGAGGCTGCAATCTGCATATCATTGAAACATGACATAATGTGAACTATGGGTAAAAGCAGACAATGGCCATTTAGCTCAGTGGAACTAAAGGGTATGTGCGTGTTGAACTGGGGGAGGGGGGAGAACAGCCCCAGTGTTCGTTGCAAGTGAAATAAGATAAGGGGTACAATGACCTTTGGTATGTCTGAGCACAAGATGACAGTGCATGTCCCCAAAATGGCAAAAAAAGGAACAAGCAACAGATACCTGAAAGTATGAAACCCATACAGTTTGCAGCAGCATCAGAAGGGTTAGCCTAGTCCAGGGAGGGGAAGCTGTCATGTTATGAAGAACAGGTAAAGTCTAATTCTGTGCTGAGAGGTAAAGAAAAGAACCACATCGTTTCGGCTGTGAAGCCCTCTTCAGGTGTGAGCACGGGCCAGCACATACTTGACTTAATATTTCTGATTCTTATATGCACAGACAGCAAAGGTATCAAGACATGTAGAATAACTGTTGCATAATGACAGGGATAACACTTTCATCAGAACAGATCCCCATGCAATGCAGGGAACAGAATAATAATAATTCCTTACACTGATTTAGCGCTTTATGAACACTCCACTCAAAGCGCTTTACAGGTAATGGGGACTCCCCTCCACCACCACCAATATGCAGCCCCACCTGGATGATGCAACGGCAGTTCATAGATGGGGATTATTAGGAGGCCATGATTGGTAAGGGACAATGGGATGTTTGGCCAGGATACCAGGGTAACACCCCTACTCTTTTCGAGAAACGCCCTGGGATTTTTAATGACCACAGAGAGTCAGGACCTCAGTTTTACATCTCATCCAAAGGACTGTGCCTTTTTAGTGTCCCTGTCACTATACTGGGGCATTAGGACCCTAACACCTCTTCTAACAGCAGCCTTAGTTTTTCCCAGGAGGTCTCTCATCCAGGTACTGACCAGGCTCACACCTGCTGAGCTTCAGTAGGCTCCCAGTTGTGAGTTGGAGGCTTTTGGCCAAATAGATAGTCAAGGAAACCCATGGATGTTTTTAAGAGCTCTTACAAGTTTTATATTGCAATGGCTGAATTCTTGTGTCTGATGACTCCAGAGCTCCCAGTATTTTCTAACAATAAAAAAAGTTGCAGGGGAGCCTGGGCTATCAAAGCAGGGTACACCCTGGATGGGACGCCAGTCCATCACAAGGCAGACACAAGGCAGACATGAACCCGCACACACTCACACCAGGGCCAGTTTCCCATAACCTACCAGTACGGCTTTGGACAGATGGGGGAAGCTGGAGCAGATAGCACCCCAGCACTGTGAGGCAGCAGTGCTAACCACTTTGTCACTGTGCAGCCCATATTTTGATATATAGAAAATAATTCTGATGAAAACAATCCTTGGGTATTTAGCTTTCACCATCGGTAGCTAATGTTTAAATGTGTACAATTTTAACTATACAGTCTGTTTGTGCCTAAATGTGTGTACTCTCTCCGTGATCCCCCTTCATTCTCAGTGGAAATTTAAGTGATGGTGAGGATTTTTAGAAGCAGAATTTATATTGTCCCAAAAATTAGTTTCATCTGTGTCTTTGGTTCTAGTTAGTAACCATTACTACAGTGAGTGTTTGAATGATGTCTGTAATATAGAGGCGTATATATTAAAGGAAGCCTATGCAGTGTAAGTCCAAGAAGAACAAGCCTGAAAACTCACATTGCAATTTTGAGTATTTGGTTGAATACGAAGGCTTTGCCATTACAATGTAAAAAGGTGAAAGGGGAAAGACGTTTATTATTATGGAAATGAGGGAATTGTTATTATGAAAAGGGAGAATGGGCAAGCCATGTTTCCTGTAATTTCATTAACCTTTCTGCTGATTCCCCAATCTTAATTGATTGCACAATCGTAGGGCTGATGCCCTGAAGTCAAAATAAAGGAGGTGAAATAAAATGAAAAGTTTAACAAAGCCAGGCCTCTCACATACAGTATCAATCTCTTTGTGGAGTGGAGAATTTAATAGGCAGCTGCTTCCCTTTTAGTATACTGTACATTTGAAAACTTTGGAACACAGTCTGTCCTCATATCCTACAGTAAGTGGGGAAGGTGACGAATAACGGAGCTAAAATAAATCAGTATGTAGTCCGATGAATTTATAGAATTAAGATGCAATGTTGAAGAGAATGAGGAATGTCAGTCCGCGTTTCAGAAGGTGAAAAGTTGTTTACCGTGAGGGCATGAAGAAGTCCAGCTTGACCAAAGGCCAGAAGCCCTTTAATAAAGCCCTTGTGACAGCAGTAAGTCTGCAGCTGGTGTGAAAGCACCTGAACGTACAGCTTGGTGCTCAAAGCGAATCAGTGGGATGGAAAAACGGCTGACACAAGTTCTTCCCATTTCAGTGGTCGGGCTCACTGGCAAAAGAGGACCTGACTGCAGTAACAAAATTAAATACACTTCAGGCAGGCTGCCCCAGTACTAGCAGGTCTGCATACAGGCACTTCTAGCACAGATACTTCTACAGGACAAAGACTGGATAAGTGAAGAGCTTAGAGAAACTTCATTCACTTTCCTTGAGTGGATGTCAGAACTGAATAATTTAGAGTAAGTCAGTCTAATGGCAGGAATCTATGCATGTACTGTATTGCCGCAAACTGCAAACCCAGTAAGCGGTTGAGTCAGCTGCCATAAGAACTTAATAACACAAGAAAGAGTTCAACCCTCATCCAATAGTTTCTTAAAAGGCTCAAGAGTATCTGCTTTGACAACATGGGCAGGTAGATTCTTCCAGTCTGCCATATACTGTATACGAAATCGTTTATCTTGAATATCATTTGAAGCAGTTATTGAGTTTACCTTTTCCTTGCCTTGCAAAGTTTGCAGTGATGAACCTAATATTTTTAAAGGAGGCGAGAATAGAGAGCTACAACAATTAGGAATTAGTCTTTATTAATATATAGTATATATTTAATGTATGTAATGTACATATGTTTAATATTGTCAAATGCTCTGTATATAAAAGGTATTGGAGATTTAGGCCATTTTCAATGTGGAGTGTCAGTATACAGTATTACAAGTATTACAGTATTACAGTAATACAGTATTAGAAATCATATTTATACTTTGACTTCTACCCCCCTAGGTGCTGCATTTCTTTATTGAGGGTGCCAAATTAATCCTTGTCTCTTTACATTTTCACATAAATAAGTACTTATTCATCCTTTTCTCCTTCTTCCCTCTCTAAAATGATCTATCAGCTTTCCCATTTATCTTTTCATACTTTGCTTTCGGCTCAGTAGTTTAATGACATGAATACCTGCTAAACCGTAAACTCCTGAGAAACATGGATAAGTCTTGTGGGCACTTCAGCTCCCCTTCCGCCGGTGCTCTAAATCCAGCGATACGAAAGGGCGCTGAAAATCTCACTGCGCCCGAATGACTACTCATGTAACTAGGTTTGTACAGATCCAGAGATAAGGATAGTAACCTAATCCCCTTTCTGGTATTCTCTCTCCCTGTCTTTCTCTCATTCTCTCCCTTACCTACAGTACATCCTTCTTATTCTCCATTCAGTCTTTTCCATCTGCAGTATTTCAGTCTTCCTGTGACTTTCAAGTGACTTCCTGTGGCTTTCAGTACAAAGTCAGAGCATGTCTGCAGCCCAGCCTTAGCTAAAATGCAGAAACGAATGTCAGAAATGTAAGAAAAAACAAAGCTTCGGTCCTCTGTCCCACTGCTACAGTACCTCCTTGTGTAGACAAGGAGGACCTGAGTGTTTCAGGTGTTTAGCCACAATTCCAACTTCCAGCATGCTACTCAGCACAAAAACAGTAGATGATCACAATATCTCCTTACAGGTTTCTCAGCACCCCAACAGCTTCTGAACATCTGATATCAGAGTGAGAGTTTCTGTTTCAAAGCAGAGAACAAATGATATTTTTATGGGCTGCTGAGCTGGTGTGCTTTTATCTCTGGTGAGGCCCCAACAACCATGTTGGAGATAAGCAGGTCTCTTCTTCAGAAGAAACGGCAGTCTTTTCGAACATCAAGTTTCAGCCACTGCCCCTTCGCGCTTTCGTCTTAACATCGCAGTCCAATTCGTGTGTGCTTTACCTAACACCGACAGAATGCCCTTCTGATGAAATGGTAGTAATAATTCGCTTTGCTTGTTTTATCAACACGGAATCCGTTAAAAAGAGGGATCAGAAACATCAGAAATAATAATCAAAATCGCTAAAATGAGCAATTTCAGGATTTCTTTATCTCATTCAACTTTCTATAAGAGGCGCGCCTCATGCAGTTATTTGTACCATTATGCTCTGACAGATACGACTGTTGAGAACGTTTTTCAAAGCTTGAGCCCATAAGAAAAAACAGAATCAGATGAAAGGAAATCGTTTTTTACAGTATAAGGATTCCGTTTAAAAAAAACAAAACAAAATTTTCATAACCTTCAAGACTCGCAAGGTAAACGACATTTCTACGCTTTCAAGTCCTGAGATGCAGCATTTTGTTAGGGAGCGCGATCGTTTAAACTCTGACAGCTCAATAACTCTGCATGGATCCAATAATAAAAAAAAAATCCTACTTGTACTGTACATCCAGTTTGGATCTGAAAGGTCAGGCGTGCTGCTCTCTTTGCTTTACTGATGCGCTTTATGAGAAGCACGCCATGTACCGAGATCCGCCTGATTATTTTAGTTTCGACCTGTTAGGCTGGGAGGCAGAAACTGATAGCTCCAGTCACTGGCACCTGTCTTTCTAGAACTCGGATATGAGTAGCTGTTTATAGTGTTTACATAGTGTTAGTCCTGTATATAGTGTCACGTACTGTAGATGTGCGCTAAGGAACGGGGCTGTGGGAAAAAAATAGAATATAATAAAGTCGTTGTTACTGTATGTCGTACACAGCGTTTTGGGGTTACTGCGTTACGGCCCTTGGGTGCCCTTGGGTGCCCTGGTGGGATTTTGGCATTCTGGCTGTTCCAAATAAACGCACAATGAAGAGCAGGCGTCTGCGAAACCCGTCCGCCTCAGTCCCTGGTTTTCCGCGGTGTTAACAGTCGTCGCGATATTGACGTCCGTGCTTGCTGCAGCTGTTGGAGTATCTTTATAATATCACCGCATTGAGGTGGTGAGGGTTATCTGTGCTGACCAATACTTACAATATTTGAGGTGAGGAGTCATTTCTGATTTTTTTTAAATTAATTAACATTTTGTTTCTGCTTTTAAAATCAGATCACAGTTATCAGATAGTGGCACACCTATTTGTGGGGACACACATACAGTACTCTGTAAGATGTCTTACTGAACAAATTGAAATCCGACACTGCAGTCAAAAATCAATATATATGTGTGTCGCTGTAAATGTATCATCGGCTCCGGCAGTACTAATTTATTAAGGGTAATAAATATTGGTTTTACGCATTTTTTATTTGACAGTGATTTATCATGCACTTGTTGTCTTAGTGAATGATTTGGTAATTAAAGATTTCTAGGGAATTAACTAGTTTTTAACACTGTGTGTGAATACGAATTTCTGCAACTCTAGGTTTAGCAAATTCTTTCTCTTTCATCTTGAATTATTTGGTTTCTGAGTGAACTGTTATCTAACCACCCACCTACATGTGGTTTCTGCTCTTCGGGTTCTCTGGCCTGCGTTCAGGAAGACTGAGCTCTCAGTTCTGTGGATCCATGACTCTGGAACATCACATCTCGCATGTCAGTCAGCACCTAGGATCCTTTAGTAGAACTCTGTCTTGTAACTTACCGAATTCATGTGTTTGTGTTGGTTTTGTCTTATCATCTTATCCCCTGAGATGTGTCCGGAAAGGCACTGCAGAAAATAAAGAAAAACAATAAAGATTATTACCATCATCATCATCATCATCGTGACCGTGACAGAAGGAAGCGGGTTGTTTCTTTCTGACACCCCTTGGTCCAAAATCTGGGATTTTCAAGAGAAAGCAATCAGTTTCAGAAAAAAAAAATGTGCCGATTTTAATTGCAGCATCGATAACCAGAAAGGTTTTCAGTGTGGCAATCCAGAGGGAGTATCAGCACCTGAAGAGGCCACAGCAAACCTCAGCGACTCAGGTAGCAAAAAGAGTTGATGCGACACAAAGACGGGGTGTGAAGCAATGTTATGAGGGCCAGAACCCCCTCTCCAGCCCCCATTAGTGAAGCGAATGCATTTCATTATGTTGTTGATGAAGAAAGGTTTCAGGATGATTGACTGATACAGCAGCAGTCTTTATGACGTTTCCTTCTCTCTGGGCTCAGTGCTGTTTTCTCTGCCCTCCCAGAGGGATTTCGTTGTCTCATTTTTGTTGTCCGTTGGTGAGTTCTGTTGTTGAGTTTGCTGATGCTAGTTTTAGTCCAAAGGGTTAAGGGTAGTGGTGCCCACCATGAAAAGATGGAAAAAAAACATGAAGGAATGAACAGTTGCTTTGGATGTGCATCCTGTGAAACCTGGATTGCATCACTCTGAGTCATTCTCCTGTTTTAAAGGGCTTTGCGGGAGAGGACAGCTAGCAATTATAAAACAATATGAAGACGCAAAATTATTTTTGCTGCTGCTGTTGTTATTTTTGAAACGTACAGACCATTTAATAGAACATTTCATGAAAAAAAAATGTTATTTTTGTTAATGCTTCTGAGTGGCGTTTCTCAGTAGACTCCAGCAATGTTCGGTTTTGTAAAGGCTTAAGTCTTGAACTATCTAGATGTACCACTATTTGTGAGCAAAGGATCTCATCAAATACAAATAAACAAGATATTACAGATACTGTATTCACTTGGCTTTTCGACCTCACTCCTCACTTACAAGACACAGACTATGTGTCTGTTTGACCGTGATTTGTGGCTCACTCTTGAACCCTTTCAGAAAAGCACATTTGAGTTGCACACAGGAGATAAGGACTTCTCCCAATCACCATAGGTAGATTACGGAACAGAGTTAAAGTTTCAGATTAATAGAAACATTCCCAACTTTTCCGGACCAGATTTAAGGCAACGTTCTACTCCTTGGTGAAGAAATGTGCTACGGACATTCCAGCTCATTTTAAACAAAACCAGAAAAAAAAGATCTGGTTCACAAATAGTTCAGGTTGTCTGATAACGAGATTACTAGCTGAGAGGTATTGTGTTTCGTTTTGTACGTTTCATCTACCTGCTTTGCTATTTACTATTTACTTTACTATTCCGACAGATCGTTCTGTTCCAGTGTGTCATCGGTCTGTTTGATGTTGGTAGCAGCGGTAGTGTCTTTCAGATGATACACTGTTAGTTGTGTCTACACACTGGCTTCTAGACAGACCCGGTTTAGTCCAAGTGTGAGAATGTGAAAGGTTCTGGAATGGAATGCAACTGGACGCCAGGGTTAATGTTACTGTTGTTTATTTGAACTGCGGAGGGTCTTTTCAAGTCAACAGGGAAGACGGTGCCAATCTTACATCTCGGCTGACGTTTGGGAGAATGTGTTACGCAACATTTCTGAAAAGGAATTCCCACGGCATTAGGTGAGCTTATCTGCAAAGCTGCAGCAAAAGGTTCCTGTGTAAGACCCTCTTTTTTGGTGTGCAGTAGGATGTGCCTTCAAAACAGAGGGATTATTAGACCAGCTGCAGCCTACAACCTGCTCAAAGTGCACGTGGACATAGTGATAGATGTCCCTTGTTCCAAAATACCAGGGACAATCCCCTATGGCATGCAATGGACAAAGCCAGGGCTATTTTCTGAATTGGTCACATCATAGAGGAACCTGGCTATCTGAAAATCCTAGTGGGTGAGATTGCCTTGTCAAGATGATTTGTAGTATCTGATGGCATTTCGTATTTACTTGGATGGCGTCTAGGGGTTTATAGACTTTCTCATCAGACGATGATGCACGTTGTACTAAAACAGCATCTTTCATATCGTTTGGGTTACTTCTTTTGATTAGAGTAATCTCTAATAATGCTCAAACACATTAGTATGGGATTTTCAAAAGCTGTTCTCCATGTTCCTGCGTCATAGTTAACGAGAAACCATTGATTCAGGGGGTTTTTAAAGGACATTGTGGGCTATGTTGGGAGCAATTCCAACTGAAACTGCAGCTGATAAATAAACTGAAAAGGCCTTAAAAGGTCATTCCTACAACAGGAGAGCCTTAATACAGCTTGTTAAAAGTACAGACCACAGGGCCTGAATTTGAAAGCTGGGTGATTAGATGAATAGTGAATTAATATCTGTCTAGAATGTTTTAATGTTTATTTTTGCAAACAGAGTGTTCCTTAGAAAACAATCTAATGAAATCAACAGTAGAATGACTGAGTTCTTACCTAATATAGAAGTTCCTATTCATATAATCTGTAGTAATAGAAAAGGAAAGATGACAAGCAGCATTTTCTAAAGCTAGTTAGTCTACCTTTACTAGAAAAATCAGAAATATTAAAAGTTGCATATTTTTAATTTGTTTCAAAATGAAGACAAAAAATATACTATTATGTAGTGTGATTGTGTGTTGGGGGATAGTGGTGCTGAATGGATTATGATCTAACAAGTTGAATTTAACAATAATAATTCAGAATTGCTTACACTTACATAGCGCTTTCTGGACACTCCACTCAAAGCGCTTTACAGGTAATGGGGATCCCCTCCACCACCACCAGTGTGCAGCCCCACCTGGATGATGCGACGGCAGCCATAGTGTTCCAGTACACTCACCACACACCAGCTCTCAGTGGGGAGGAGAACAGAGTGATGAAGCCAATTCATAGATGGAGGTTATTAGGAGGCCATGACTGGTAAGGGCCAATGGGAAATTTGTCCAGGACACTGGGTAACACCCTTTCTCTTTTCAAGGAACATCCTGGGATTTTTAATGACCACATAGTCAGGACCTCGGTTTTACATCTCTTCCGAAGGACGGATCCTTTTTACAGTACAGTGTCCCCATCACTATACTGGGGCATTAGGACCCACACAGACTGCAGGGTGAGCGACCCCTACTAGCCCCACTAACACCTCTTCCAGCAGCAGCCTTAGTTTTTCCCAGGGGGTCTCCCATCCAGGTACTGACCAGGCTCACATCTGCTGAGCTTCAGTGGGTTGCTAGTTGTGAGCTGCAGGGTTTTATGGCTGCTGGCAATATATGGGAATTTAGTTCAGCCTCTAAAGAGAATACGGTATTACTTATGCGTCCCTTTGTGGAAGATGCCTCACTTATTTCTGCAATAAAAAGCACAGTTTTATTTCAGAATTCTGTTCTAATCTATAGAAACTAACAGATTTTGGGGAATGATGGTGAAGTACTGGTTAGAACTTCTGCCTCTCATCTCTTTCAGTGGGGTTCAGTTCTGGCTCCAGGTGCCTTATAATCGAAGTTTGCGCATGTTCTTCATGTTGTTTTTCTTCAATGGCTCTGGCTTTTCCCACAGCCTAAAAACATACAGTGTGTGTGTGTGTGTACCCTGTGGCTAGTGCTCTATCCAGGGTATAGTCTAGCCTACTACCTTGTGCTTGCAGAGTTAGCCTCACTGTGACCCTCTATGGACAAAATGGTTACTGACGGTGATGGATGGGTGGCTTTTAAAAAAAACAAAACAGCAAAGCTTTCCTTTCCTAACTCTGAAAGTGCCACTGCCTGGAGAAACTGCACAGCCACAGTCTGTGGTGTTCCAGTGAAAGAATGAGAGTCGTGTGAAACAGGTCTTTTACGTTTTTTTCTTCAGAAACACCAGGGCATTTCATTCAATTATTATAAAAAAAGAATATTTCCCATATTGTATTGTATAGTACTGTAAAGTATTTACACAAGTGTAAGAGTTCTTTTTTGTGCTGTTTGAATGCTACAGTTATGTTTTATTATAAAATAGACATTTATTTGGAATACAGTTTGGAAGATCAAAAGCTATGGATTTGGTTAGTGAATCCAAGAAAATCTATAGACTATATCTGAAAAAATCTTGGTTGCTTCTACCGTGAAAGATTTCTTGAACCTTTAACCTGTCCCCAGAAGAAGCTGATTTTAGAGGAATCCAGTCTGAAAACTGAAGATCCCAGTTGCTGCCATTTCAGAAGTGCAGAAGAAGAGGTTCCCTTATCAATTTGCATGCACAGCATCAGAGATTTATTGTGCATGTCACAGACCAAAGCCCAAGGTGAAAGATTTAAAGCAATTATTTATGCTTGCTGCATGTTTTTACAAAGGCAAAAATACTGGAAAAGAAATGTTGTTTGGTCACAATGTGAGCCTTGAGTTGAGTCTGAAACTGGACAGAGAAGCCCCCCTAACCCTCAAGGAAAATGAGCCCCGAAAGGAGATCTTTTCTCTGGCTCCACGTCCGTCCTGGAGAATTAACGAAATCCTCGATCAGTCTTGGGAATCGGATCGGAGGCTTCAGAAGTTCTGGCACTGGCGGGTGCTGACCGCGAGCAGCTCACATGGCATCAAGCAGCGTGCTGAAGGATTGGTGTCTTGGCTCGGGTACGAGGCAGTACTAAAAGGGAGAAAGCTTCCCTCGAGCGGAAGAGCATGTTTCTCTGCCATTACCCATACAGTAGCTGCTGCCGCCACACATCGGCAAATAGAACAGCAGCAATTGCAAAAGCAAGCTCAGTACTGCTTCTCTCACGAGCCTGAGCATTGGCAGGTGGAATGAAAAAAGCTTGACAGAGGGTGGAATCCTGCACACTGACTGTGCCTTGAATGAGTAACAGAGATAGGGAGATTGAGAGAGCGTTGATACTGTATGTTCTGTCTGAGGACACTTCAGGATAATTGTAATAGGATTGGGTTTCTATCTATAGCAAGGATATAAGGAGGCTATAAGTGGTTACTCATACTTTCCTCACAGGAAGAAAGCAAATAATCTGATACTTCTTCACAGAGCATTTTAGTATTAAATACCCCATGGAAACTTGGGGGTTTAACGCCGTAAGTAAGCTACTGTTAGTTCTGTGAGTATAGCCTGATAATTTGGTATTGGGGTTTAACGATAGAAAAGGAAATGCAATACTTCCATTTGATGGAGGCCCTGCGTTAGTGTATTGGACTCCTTTCATGGCCATTCGTGTCTTTTAATATACAGATAACAGTTCATGACACTGTCTCCTCTCCTACATAGAAGTATCTCTCCATTTTTCTACAGTACAAGTAACAAACATCTCTTACTCACCGAAAGGAGTATTTGTTTTGTTTGTTTTGCAGGTCTTCCAGTCATTTTAATGAATTTAATGACACAGAGAAATTTCAAGTTTCATTTTCGGCATCAATCATAAATAAGTTACGCCATATTTTAAAATTATTATTAATTTATCTGATGCTTTTATTCAAAGAGATTTACAATTGCATCCATTAATACTGCAGGCTATTCTCCTGGAGTAATCTGAGTGATGTACCTTGGTCAAGGGTGCAAGAGCTTAACCCCGCCCAAGATTTAAGCCCCCAACCTCCCAGTTCAGAGTGCTGACGCCTTACTGGTGCTTCCCCATACTGCTGCTGAATAGGCATGTTAAATCACAGCAATCTAAACTGTGTGAAGAAATCAAACTAAGCCAGTGTTACGTACTTGTGCACTGTTACAGGTTAGGTGCTGGGTGCTGTTGGAGTCACATTGCTACAGTATCACTTCATGTAATAAAAAGCAAACAAGATTTACAGGTCTAGGCAGTGGCATGTTGATGGTGTAGCTACATGTGTCAATACATGTGTGTAGCACTTGAGTGATGGGTGGGTCTGGTTACTAATGTTTCCTTGGTTGGCTCATGTTTATGACTTGAGAAGGTTAAAACCACAAAGAGTAAAAGATAATATAGCTACTTCAACAAAACAGCCCCTGTGCTCAAACTGTAAGC
This sequence comes from Lepisosteus platostomus, assembly GCF_059453375.1. NCBI lineage: Eukaryota > Metazoa > Chordata > Actinopteri > Semionotiformes > Lepisosteidae > Lepisosteus > Lepisosteus platostomus. The sequence goes on along the minus strand of NC_142618.1, from coordinate 7,274,105 downwards.
TGTAAACTGAGGAATTAAGCTGGTCTGCTACTGGTTTATAATTAATGTCAAATTGGGTTATTGATCAAAGTGAGACACTGAGTTCTGTTCCTGGATTCAGAGGCGATATGATTAACTTTGAACGCTTTTTTTTAGTTCTCTATTTAAAAGTGGCTCAGCAGGTGCCAGGAACACATACGTGGGCGCGTTGAACTCCCGCGACCACTGCTCCTTCAGACACGAAACCCAGAGTGAGGCTAGGGGACACCACCACACTGCGTGGTCTTGATGTCTCTGTGGCCTCCCCGCTTCCACTGTAGCAGCGCTGACAAAGAGCCTCAAGGCAGGGCAAATAGACAGCAATAAGTGCGTCTGAGATTGTACTGCTTCCATTTTGCGAAAAACAAAACCTAGGTCAGACAAGCCTCGTCACGCATGTTCACAAAATGTTTTTTTTTTCCCCATCTAGATGCTCGAGTTTCCCAACTTCACACACACTCAGCGGTCGGAAAACGGGATGCTCATTTATCTGTAGCCATGGAAACCGTGTACACCATCATGTTCCATTTGCTGTTCCTCGTGTGGAGATGTGGCAGTTCCAAGGCTCTCACCCAGCTTCCCAGCTCTCAGAGTTGGCAAACTGACACGATACCATGAATTTTAATTGCAGTGGAGCGATTCAAGATGGGTCTGATATCATATTAGAGCTCTAACACATGCAGGAAGAGGTGTTTATTTTCCCAAGTCTTAAATCCCCCTTAAAGAACTCAAAGCTTCCATTGTAATGTAGATATTTTTCATTATCAGGCATATTCAGTGCCAAACGTAGACTGCTATTAAAAAAAGGATTCTCCCTTGTCAGCATTAGTCTATAGTTATTATGCAAATATTTACCATGTGTATTTTTCTGAATATGTTTCATGACACATTATTCCAGAGCTCCAATTTTGGGAAGCAATATTTTGTTTATTCTGTACATGGTAAAAGCATCCCTTGTGTAAAATTTAAATTACCTACAACCGCGTGATGAAAGAGATAAAAACTATACTGGATGGCCAAAAACATAAAATTCGCAGGCTGAAAATGTTAATAGCTGTCAAAATATAATTAGTAAAAAACTAAATCATGACTAAAATTATAAAAAAATAATAATTCAAAATCTTACTAAATATATTTCTTCATGGACTATAGTGTGAGGTGTATGTGAGCTCATAGTGAAATGTGAAATGTGTTTTTTTATATCCTGATATTTCTACTACGGTATGAACTATGATTCCAACACCTGGGCCAATTATACCTCGTCTTCACAAGGACAGAGCCAAAGATTAACAAGAGAGATATGTCCTTCAGCTATAGTTTTGCTGTAGTTCTGATTGTGGGAGAGAGTTGCTAAGCTGGGTTATTGATAATTATGTGGAATTGTATTGCAAGGCCTTTGTGAATTTCCTGGGGTGAAACAGCAGAGGTCATTAGCAGATCCCTGCAGTTGAGTGTCACTGTGCAGCCCAAGGGTAAGTTTTAGCCATCATGGGGGGAGAGAGCACCCTCTGGTGGATAAGGAGCTGCTGTGCACATCCAATGAGAAACGTCTGCATTAGAACTGCTAAAACATCAGTATATGTTATGAATCTATTTGCACTTTTATATCCTTTAAGAAAAGATAGAAAACAGACATTTTATTACAAAAAAAATAACAGAATACTTAAAATGATTCCATTCTAAATTAATCTTTGGCCTGAGGCATTTGTTGTTGTTGCTATTGTAAGACTTTTCATCGGATGTTTGCTTGAGGTCCTATACTGAGTTCATCTTACTGTAGCCTGAAGACATTATGCTCTGGTTTGTCACTGGAGCCCTGCATGTTCTAATGGGACCAGCCCCAAAGGTAGCTCTCCATCTTTTTGCCAAAAGTCCCTGATGTGTTGGGAAAGCAGCACCTTAGTCCTTTCTGTTAGCCATAGCGCATGCAAGCTTCTAACAGGTGATCATTCAGCCCTGTTCCCTCAGCAGCACAGCCACAGTCCATGAGAGGAAGCCATGCTGGCGTGTTGACCTCACCACATCTACAGAGCTGCACCTGCAGGCCAGACCTGTATTTCCGCCCAAGACTTAAACTCAAACAATCAGGCTGTGGACTGTTAGTAGTAATTGCTCTAATTTCACAATTAATGTTTTTTTTCAGATAAAACAATCTCTTCCGAAATGTACACGAAAAGGCAGCCTGTATTTACTTACAGAATGAGTTCCCACCATTTTTTTCTTGTTATCTCTGAAGTCTTAGAGCACTAGGAGTTGTCTTGGCAAAGATATCAGTCTTCCGTAGAGGAAGTGCTACTCTAAATGCAACATTATGGGCAGCTCATGAACGCCTTGGAGCTTCCCAGTTAAGCATTTCACAGCACAGGAGGGCAGGAGGAATTACAGGGGAATTGAATCCAATGAGGTTAATCTTGCCCTCCTATACACTCTAAATTCATCGCCGAAATTCTAATGACTGCGGTTAAAAACAAATCAATCTAAAGCTAAGAGCATCATTTCTCTGCCAACCTAATCACCTTACAATTCAGGGCTAGTTATATTCCCCAGCAGTAAGCATTTTCATTTACCTCCAACGAAACATCATTTACTATCAGGATAAAATGATAATTCACTGGAGTCCTCACTTTTTGGATGAAAGGTGGCATCACTTTGGCAGATACATCATCAAAACAACATCATGTTTGATTGGGGCTGTTGGATTACAAGTCTGACATCTGCTTGGAGGGTCAGAGCATGTAAAGGCACTTTCATAGCTACAAGTAGCACACTTGAAAGTTTCAGTGATCATTGTTTTTTTAATAAAAGTTTGTTTTCTTTCTCACTTTAGCCTGGGGTTAGAGATAAAAAAACGTATTGCTTTCAGACAGAGTAAACAGTGGATGCCTCTTTGAATATGTTCTATAATGCTGCAACAGAAGTAGTTATTAAAAAAACATGGAATGTTATTGCTGTAGGTGCATTTGATCCAATGACAGTGTCTTATTGGCTAAAACAAGTAGTACCATGCAGTGTAGTGGTTTTTGTTTTATTTCTTGAGTATTCCAGGATTGTGTTCAGAAAGAGAGACGAGGTGCTTCTACAATATAGAATAGATAATTGTATAGCCAAGCAAATAGTGCAATCTCTGCTGAGTGGATAAAATAAAAATACATTCTATTATCTGCACTTTTTAAAGTCTGAGGTTTTGACTGATTATACGGCTTGAATCACAGATAATTAAACATTTATTCAACAGTATTATGATTGTTACATTTCTGGTTTTTTTTACGTTTAAATCATCTATTCATTTTTAATTGGTAGATCTTTTTACATTTGTTTTAGATTTAGCTTAAGTAAATATATTTATATTAATGAATACTATTTAATTGTAAATGTATTAATACAATATTAACAAGATTCGGATACAGTATCCATGAGAATATTATTCAAATCCCCAAATAGCTTGTTTTTATGTTTTCACAGTTATTAACTTACAATTTTGTAGTAGTCTAGGTACTGTCTCGCAAGTCTAGGTATTCTAGTTCGCAGAAGATTTCTTGTTAGATCTCTTGAAAGATTTTTGTATTATTTTTTTATTCTAATGCAGTATGTGTAAGGCATTGTCAATGACATGGTCTGTCACAATTTTCGACATGCAAGATAAAAACATAAGCCTCCAGTACATTTGGACAAAAAGCAAGAATTCGTGGTGTGGTTACAAGATGAATGTCAGAAGCATGTAAGAGGGACAGGCAGGTTAAATGAAGCAGAGAAATGGTTAGTTATTGTACGAAAAGGCATAACATTAAAACAATTCACGAGGAATGACGGCAGCCGAAAGCTTGGGAGAAATTAGAATTGTTTATTGTGATGTGGAGATTTGGCGTAACCCGCTTGGCTGAGGGCCAACCTCCCGGCCGTTGGACGGGGAGGATAGGACCCCCATGCGACCAATGGGGTAGCTGCAAAGGTGGAGAGGGGGTGGAGGAGGGATGCAGAAAACGAACGAGGAAGAGGAGAGGGTGAAGTTTGATATTTATGGAGACCGGTTGCTTACGTCAGGATTAGTGAGAACTGTGGCAGCTGTGTCGAATGAGCTCGGCTGCTTTCATTCCTCCCGAACTTTCATTAAAAACTCCATTACGTGTCATCAGTGGATTACTGTAGGTACTTCTTCTCTTTTCAGCATGGAATAAACTTTTACTGATTTGTACATTTAGACACTTCTCAAGATGATTGTTTCCTCTACGAATTTGATTGATTCAGTAAAAAAGAGTGAAATCTTGAAAAATCTTGTTTAATGATGATATGTTTTCAGGGGGTTTTGAGGATTTCATCCATCTTAAAAGAAGCCAGGGTTGCTTCTAGGCAACCTGTTTCACACTCCCACAATCCCTTTGTGTAAAATAGTGTCTCCTGTTCTCTGGTGTACAGTTAATGTACTTTCTGTGGGTTCCACTTATAACCTCTATTTTATGTTTTACAGACACTGAAGAATTTCTTTATTTTGACTTTGACAGTGCTTTTGAGAATTTCGCATACTTTTGATCAGGTCCCCTCGTAGTCAGTCTTCTCTGTTTCCCCTGTCTGTGATATTACCGGGCTGTTAGTTTGAGCTCCTCCAGCGAAAAACGATTCTTAAGCAGAGCTTTCATTCCGAATGTGGTAGTTTCCACACTGCCGTAAGCTAACAAGGATGCAACCACATTGTGCCAAATAGTGCTTCACAGAGGAAGAGATGGCAAAGTGAATTTTGCAGGGCAGGCAAACACTTCCAGAGCTTTCGGAAACAAAGAGGCTGAAGTACGATTGGAAGGGACTGATACAGACTCCATCGCTAGTGAAAAGCTGGAGGACTTTCACCATTTCTTACATTCTGATCACTCATTTGCAGTTCCCTTCCATAGTGCTTCCTAAAACTCTTGAGAATCAATCAGATAAAAATTATTAATAAAATGATCGTTTTAAAAGAGTTCCTGTCTTCCCTTGGGTATGAGTTAGTTTATATGAAAATCTAAATCAAGAAGATGTTTTTAGACAAGACCATACTGATACTTTTTGACTGTTATACAGTAGTTAATATATTTCATATACTGTAGTACATTTTATTTACCCAACTTGAAATTCCAGTAACAGAACCCTTGAATTTATTATTCTGCACAAGTATGAAATTTCTAATTTGGTCTCAGTACCGTGTGAAGGCTCTTTTTCAGGTCTAAAAATAAATTCACATCAATATTCCTGATCAGAGGGAGCTATTTCATTTTCATCAAGGTTAAAATTGCACTTTGAAATGAACTGCTCTTGAATTACATTGAAGTGTGCACATATTTTGTTTTTTTGTGTTTTTTTTTGTGACTCATCCAGAAGTTCAGGTCTTTCACTAAATAAGTGTAAAAATATCTGGACGGCCTATTTTTGAAGCTGGGCCCTTTATTTTCAAGGTTGTCTTTGTTGTGTTCTTTAATTTATTTATGGTGCAGATTGCTCAGGCACAAAGCCTTTTAGACAGTTCTTTGGGTTACATTCTGATACATGTGGATCTTGATGTGCTGTATAAAGACAGGGGGGTTGTTTTTTGTAAGTGTTTATTTGTGATCTTTGTCAAAATCAAAATCAAATCAAAGTTTATTTATCAAATGCACAACAATACAGCGTGCAGCAGTAGTTGCTGGCAATGAAATGTCTTTTCTGCGAGCTCACAAAAATCACAAGAATCACAAAAATCACAAAATTAAGGTTATGAAAATAAGGTTACATAATAATAGATAATAATGTAATAGAAATTGAATAAAACTCAATATGAGTAGAGCTGCTATGTGTCCATGGTGTATGCAATATATTATGTCCAAGTAGTGCAGTATGATGAATACGATGAGAACTGTGTGTCCTTGTAGCCATTATGGGTGATTTGCTAAAGGAGCTGCAGGTTGGCTATTTAGCAGTCATATTGCCTGGAGGTAGAAGCTGTTCCGTAGTCTGGTGGACTTTGACTGAATGCTTCGGTACCGTTTACCAGACGGTAGGAGAGAAAACAGTTTGTGACTGGGATGACTGGGGTCCTTGAGAATGGACCTGGCCTTCTAAAGACATCTAGCTGAGTAGATATTTGGTAGGTGTTTGGTAGCTCACAGCCGGTAGTGAGCTGCGCTGACTTCACCACCCTCTGCAGTACTTTGCGATCCCGGGCGGAGCAGTTCCCATACCAGGCAGTGATGCAGCCAGTCAGGATACTCTCAGTAGTGCACCTGTAGAAGTTGGCCTGGATTTGTGATGGCATGCCAAACGTCTTTAGCCTACGGAGAAAGTGGTGGGTCCAGGTTAAGTCCTCTGAGATGTTAACTCCCAGGAACTTAAAACTGCCGACCCTCTCCACTGCAGTCCCATTGATATAGATTGGTGTGTTTCCTGTACTCCACAATCATCTCCTTCGTCTTACTGATGTTCAGAGAGAGGTTGTTCTCCTGGCACCATGCTGCCAGGGTTTTGTTGCCAGGGTCGTTTTGTTGCTTTGACAATCTGTTGACACCAAAATAGCTCCATTTTCAATTTATTACACAGAACGTTCCTGAAAAAGCTCCTGAAAAAATGACAAATGTTATCATGTGATAGTTTACAGTGTATAGATGTAAGTATTTGTCAAATAGTTTTTATGTAAGTATTTGTCAAATAGTTTTTATGTACCATTGCTTGAAAAGAACTACCTTTTGTTCTGAGATAAGTGCACTGTAAAATGGATTGAGAGGGTAAATACTGTACTCTATATTCATTTGTTTTTCTGACCAGAAATAACCTCCTGCATAGTGCACAATACACTATTTTGTTTGAAACAGGTAAATGTTAATTCCATGCTGAAAGGAAAGAAAAAGAAACAGAATGTCTTCCCTCACACCTCAATAAGGCCCCATGGCCAAAATGCTGTGCTTCTTTTCTTTTCCTTTCAGCATGGAATAAACATTTACTTGTTCCTTTGCAGACAACGCATGCTGATGCAGCTCCCTACTTGAACTATTACATTTGTATGTTGGTAAATATTTCACCTCTCCCCCTGAGCACCAATCTGAAGCATCTTCGGCGACAGAAGCAGATTTGCGTTTTTTAATGTCGAGTGTCTTCCACAGCACAAGACGATTTCTGACTGTCAGTGATGGAGGAGCTACATTCTTTTTAGCTAGTCACTACGCAGAAAGATCTATTAAACAAGAACTTGCTACCTGCAGAACAGGGTTTCAAGAGTCGGGCCTCATATTCCAGAACACTTGAATTTGTTTCCCGCATTTTCATGCGGTGATGAATGCTGCGAGTGGTGTTTGTATTGTGCAACCTGCTAGCTCTTAGCGACCAGCATCTTTTGTGAAAAAAGAACATTGCCTTCTGCTGCTTTCACCTTTTATAGCTTCGCAGACTTACTGCTATTGCTGGCAATTCACAAAGGATCTCCTGATGCACATGAAAGATTTTATTGGGGCGTGTGTACTCCTGCAGAACAAGTGAATTAACTAAGAACCACAGCTGCATAGGAGCTAACATATTTCAGTAAAAGTAATAATATTACCACACATACTGTACTGTAGGCTCTGTGGACACATAAAAGTGATTTAAGTTTGGCAGAAGAATAAACTGCATTGTGAATTATAATACAGTCTAAAAGGGGCCCTGGCAGTATACACTACCAGGCAGTTATGATCTGATGTCAAATTCTGTCAGTGTTGCATTATAGGCAAAGGAAGAAGGCAAACTGTAAGTGCTGCAGAGCATTATCAAGAGGGCCACCTCAACATGTTTATTCCTGCTGGTTACACGTTCCTCGCTCACAGTGTAATTATGCAGGATGCCCGGGGCAGTTCTGCAGCTGCTAGACTCACTGTGGGTGGATGTCGAAAATTAAAGCAGCCTCTGTGATTTACGAGTGGTATTGTTTATTGCATAAAGGGGAGAGCACACAGATTAAGCAGGGGCTTCTTGAAATTGAAACTGGTGTTTTACAGCAGAGCTCTTACTGTTGCTCCAGGGGTGGTTTAAGTGCACAGCACAGCCCAGGCTAAGAATACGAGTGGGTACCAGGAGTGGAGGATGGTGTGTAACATTAATGACAAATGTGTAAAGATAGCAGAGGAGAGTACTGCTACTGTTAGCTGTAGGTTTCATCCTTAAATGTCATTCCAATAGTACAGAGTTGGTATAGGGCTTCACTGAGCTAATGTCTAAGCTTAAAGCTTAATGTCACTGCGCTTATTGTTGTGCACTCAATAAATCCTTTAGTACACTCTGGTCCAATTAAATTAGTCATCTCTATTAGTGTAAATGATATACTGTGCATAATAAGTGATTTAATATTTTTGGCAGGACTAACGAACACTGGATTCTTTTCACCACATTTTTATTTACGTTGTATTTTAGTGAGATTGTCAGATTGTCAAGAAATCCTGCATTTGTTCTCAATGTCATATACATGTTCATGTAATAACAGCATTAAAAGAAACTTCAGAGTTATCAAGGGGGAAATGATCATATTTGTGCAGCAGATGCAGTGACATTTTTTTGGGACGGACATGGCACAGGTAAATTAGCCTGTTGAGGACCGCTGCCGTGGTAGAATTCTGGCCATCACAGAGGACAGTCACCACCCCGGGCATGAGCTCTTCACCCCACTGCCCTCAGGCAAGAGATACAAGAGCACACGGACACTGACCACCAGATTCCTCAATAGCTTCTACCCACAAGCAGTCTGATTGGCAAACGCATTTGGCCATGTCCCTCGGACCACACCTATACACCATCTACCTCATTATGATTTCTTATTTATTGCACATCTCCAGTCATTGTTTACGTGTCTGCTTTGTTGACATTTGAACTGTTTACTTGTTTACTTGTACATTGTCTACTGTTGGTTGTATATTGTCTTGATGCACTGTTTGCACTTTGTGTTTTTATTTTTTTTTTTAACAATCGAGAGACTTTCTGTAAGGAAGAATTCCATTGTACCAGTACATGTACCGGTTACACATGGGCAATAAAGTTCAAGTTCAAGTTCAACCATTAAAATTCGGCACCAGCAGGATTGGCAAGTAGGGAAGCCACCCCATAACATTGACATTCACATCTTACAAGAAAAGCTATTGTTACATGAGTACAGTAGCATTAAAACATGCACTGCCCTGCTCAAATGTTGTTGGTTCAGGATGAGCCCACAGAAAGGGCAGTAAATGGGCTTGGTCAGTTTAACACTATGCATCAATCACTACAAGTGGAGTTCTGCAGTGACTAGACTTTAGAGCAGCACGCTTGGACCTCCTCACTGATCTTGGGCAGGTCTTTTTGATATTGTCCTGTCGTTGACAGACTGTGCTTGACTATTGACCTCTTGCCAGATTGGTAACTGAGAGCTGTGAGCACCCCAGATGGTGAGGCACATTGCCATGACTACAAGGCCTTGTTCTCTTGCTAAGTGGGGAATATTGGGGAATAAGGAGATTTCATGCTTATGCAACATTTACAATCACTTGTGTGTACTCACAATCAGTCACGAGTGACCGATTCATAAGCAAAATGGGTTTTTTGGTGGCAAGGAGTGGAAGTTCGGCAACAACAGTTCTGTCTCTGGCCATGGCAGATATTTAACACTTTTGATTACATGCACGGTGTTGAAGAGCCAGTTGAAGGAAAAAAAGAAGTGAGGAGTTTTGTGTTGCTTGTATTGTTCCAAAAACCCGGTCCACCTCTTGTTCTACTGAGGAATAAGAAGTGTTAAAAAGTAAAGTAAAAAAAAAAGTATGTAAAAAAGTAAAATAAAATAAAGACTTACTGTAGGACTTGATTCTAAAAACTCTGAGCAGATGTAAACCTAAGCAGCAGAAAGTCAATGAGTCATAGGTTGAAGCCTAAGTTCAACAGACCTGCAATATTAAAAGGGGCCAAAGCAGCCTGTTTTAATTACTTACTACCCACCTGTTTTAACACTGGAATGTAAGTACTATGTGTACGTTACTGAACACACCTGTTGGATGATTTTCATAGAGGAAATCTTTGATGGATGCCAGCATTTACATGATCCCCCATCTCTGGAAGAAATATAAGGATGAAATATGAAGACTATGACTCACTATTCTGCAATAGGTATAGTTAATAAAGCTATTAGTCCTCTCCATTGTAAATGGCACACCTTGGTCTACCCATAATAATAGATTACACAAAAACAGCATGACAAAAAATGCAGAATGATTATTGATTAAATAAGGTATTGTCACACTAAATATTAACATTACCATATCATTTTTTAATAATTTGTATTCCTAATGTTCATGTGCCCGTTCCGTAAATTTTAATACTTGGAGTATAAAATGAAAAATATCAAGAGCAAACAATTATTTGAGGCATACAACAGTAAATAGATGTTTAATTAAAGCAAATTAGCTCCCGTGAGTTTCATTACAGTAAACTAACGCATCCACCCAGTAAAGCTGAATATCTTAAATATCTCATGAAAACTTTGCAATCCACTTTGTGAGCTCATTATGCATTAGCCTGTTTGATTTACATTACTTACATATTGGTTAGTATTTGGTGCTGCCAACATACAGGCTTCGCCCAATGAGCTGTGGTTCAATTAATTATGATAAAACGATGCTGTCGGAATTATTTTACCACATAGACCTGTATCTACTGAACTGTATGAATTAAGGGTTGTTGGTTTTCTTCCAGCACTCACTTCATAGTATGACTGCTTAATTAGAAAACCCCTTTATTTTTCAAAGAAATTAATACATTCATACGAAATAGTAGTCATGCAATGCAGTGCTGACTGACTGTCCTGCTACACCTGAGGACAGATAAAGAGTGCAGATATATTCATTAAGGAATGGAAAAAATACTGAAAAATAAATGCATAATTAAATCACTTGTAATACTGTATGTACATAGAGATCTGTGCACACTCCGTATGTATCCATACCCTTCATAGTGCTAATTCAAAGTCATTATTATCACAAAAATGTACCTTCAGTACAGTATTGGTTGGATAAATAAATGAAATATCTTGGATATCAAAAAACATAGCTATAAAAAAAATCACATTTTCTAATATATGATGTTCAATATTATTCACACACCCCAAAACTGCAATTTATTGTTGATCGTCCTTTTTCTTTGCTAAAGAGTACCATATCTCAGTAGGCATTTCTGACCACCCCTTCCTCCCAGCTGTTTGCCAGCACCTTTAGATCCTGCGGCTTGTGCTTGTGAGCGGCCGTGTTCGGCTCATACTACTGGGAGACCTCCTGGGAAAGCCGAGGCTGCTGCAGGAAGGGGTGTAAGTGGAGCCAGTAGGGGGCGCTCACCCTGCAGGCCGGGGTGTTTCTCGAAAAGAGTAGGGGTGTTACCCTGGCGTACTGGCCAAAGTTCCCACTGGCCTTTACCAATCATGGCCTCCTAATACTCCCCATCTATGAAAGCTCTTTCAGAACTTTCAGTCAGACGGTTTCTAAAATCTGTGTTTCATTCACCCACATCATTTGGCCTTACTTGACTTGGGAATCAGTTGCCGGGCGTGTCTTTTCCTGTTCTGTTGCCATATAACTCTGTCACAGACACCAAACAAAACTGAACTGGAGGTCTTGCAGACTCTGTCCTGATGATGCCAGACATTTCTGATAATTACCAGCTGTTGCTCCTTTTGCTGGTGGTTTACCAATCATCCCATTAGCCTAGATAGACTTCGCTGTGGTAACAAAGAACATGGAAATTGGGACATTTTCTGGGGTTTCTTAGACTCCTAATGTTTATGGAGATAAACATTAGTTTTGATTTTCTCCCCGGTGGTGTGGTTTGTTTCAGTAGTCGACCTCCTTTAATATCCACTGGCCGTGAAGGTGACTTCCAGTAAATTCTATATATAATCTGAGGGTTTGTTAAGCAATTACTGTATATAATTGAAAAACAGCAGAGGATTTATTGTATTTGTTTTCAATATAAAGGCCCTGAATCAATGTACTTTATGTGCATTTAGGAACATATTTAAATATTTTTTCAGTTAGGCTACTGATCATTCAGAACTCATTTTCCAGTACTTCTGTCACCATTTAATATGTACACTTGAATTTCCTTTTCTAGTTTTAGTTATTGCAAGTTAAGGGTACAAATACATTTAAAAGATACAGTATATATCTCTAACAACACAATTTTTTATAGTAGTCAATAGATGTATACTTGTACATAATGTATACTTTTTTACAAAATGTTTCTCAGATTGAGGCATGTTTAAAAATGTAGAAGTGTTAAAAAAATGTTGTTGTTTGTTTTTTTGTGCTGTTTGACATCTAAAATAAATGGTGAAAGATGATTGATTAAGATGTCTTATGTTAATGTGGGTTTTTGGCAGTTAGACACTCCAGTCCAATCCTACATGAAACACTGTCATGAATTCTCATTTACCATATCTGATGCATATTGGAAATTAATATTTAATGGCTTGGAGCTATCAGAACTCTTCAGTTGAGTGAGTTGAGAGGAGGAACTTAGATCTATAATTGGAATTTACTGTTAACCTAAAGGATGCTGAGGGTTTGTGTGACAGCTTGATACATTTAACCCTCTTTTTCACAGAAGAGGAGAAAAGTAAATTAAAAAAAAGGAATATTGTCCTTTTTAATTCCTTGGAATGCTGATTCTGAACATAGTGTTTGAAATTTGGTGTGATTACATCAAAGTTAAGACCACAAATTTCTTTATAGTACCAGTCATTATTTAAGTGGATAGCACTAGTATTTAGTATGTTGGCTAAACATGCTTTTTAAAGTAAACAATACATTCATGGGCCATTAAACATAATTTTAATACTGTTTAATTATTTTTATGGACTAAGAACTAGTTCCTGTATTTCAATCAAAAGCTTTGAGAAGACTCAGACAACAAAAGTGTGTCATAAACTCATAATTTAAAATTGCAAAAATCAAGTTGGTAGTTTGTTGTGATTTGCAAGGACAAACTGGTTCAATTGCACCATAAGCTGTGGTAGTTCTGTTATTCATAATGTCTCTGGGGTCACTGAAATGTGAATAAAGCAACTCTGTAACTAGAACAGCACAGAAGGAACATTGGTTTGAAAATTAAGGGAGGGAAAAGACAATATATGTTTTATATGTACATCATGAAACTGTCACTCCTTAAGTGTTTTTAATATTGTTGTTGATATTTTAATATACCTGGGAAGGACATTTTTTTCAAATTGATGGTTGCTATTGAATATTTATTTTTAGATAAAGATCTGTGAAGCATTACTAAGCCCCATGTGCTGTCACAATTCTGTGTGTGAGAGCTAAAAAACAATCTTAATAAGATGGTTTGTAATAACTTCCACGAGCTCTGATCTGATGGCAGCATAACAGCAGAAGTCCTTCAGCTGATCAGCTGCTGTTTGATAACACATGCAGTGAACAACTCGGGCCCAGAAGTGTTCAATTGGTATGGGCCGAGCAATGCTTTTGGTGCCCGAAAACAATCAATAGTACCTGTCGCTGTTGGAAAGTCCGCAGTTCAGAATAAGTCATGTTTCTCAGGATGCTGCCTTCGAGTGTCAGAGAGGTACCTGCTGCGATTATACACTGCTTCCTGTTTCCATGGGCTTCCTGCTGCTAACCCACTTTTACAGCTTTCCAGAAGGACAGATCAGGGGACTTTCCCCAGGGCGTAGAGCACAGCTGCTCAGCTTCTGACCTGAGATCGGAGCCCTCCTCTGCGCTTCTCCTCAGCCTGGTGGCAAAGCAAGAAACACCCTTTAAAGCTGTACTAGGATTCCAGTGGGTGGAACAATGCAGCTGTGAAGCCCATACAATTAGTAGTAATCAGATTGATTTCAGGAAGAAAGGGCTCAATTACTGCTCGAAACTGTTTCCTGTTTAATTTCTCTGGTATAAGTTCCCCCTTACTTTGGTGGCTATGCTCCCTATGTAAAGATTATATACTGTACAGAACATCATTTTCACATAATTTATTTTCCTGCTTGGGGCGCTTTTTATTTTTAGACTGCTACTTTATCATTCTCAATAACTAAGTAGTAAACAATTTAATGGGTGACTACAGATTGGACCTTTTTTTGGTACAAATAGCAAAGCGCAGGCGCAACATTGTAAATGCCTGTCACAGCCAATAAATTACTTGTATTATGAAAAATACATCTTAACAATATATATCTATAATACGTGACATTTTGCAGTTTCCAGTATGTTTTTGCCTGTAAAGGACACTCTGTTTTTTCTGCTGTATGAATTGAATAAGCATTTTATCTGGGTACTTCTCCACTCTGCGGGGGCTGGCTTTTAGCCTCATTTTGTCACCAAAGTTTGACGGAGTAAGGTTTCTGACATTTTTAAACCGGCACAAGGGAGCGTGACCCTTCATCAAACCCATGATTAACAGAGAATCTGCTATCTTGAACAGACAAGACAAGGTGACCTGATCTTCAAAGACTTCCAAGTCAACCCAACAGCCTTCTTCAGTATCTGCAGAGTAGACTCGAACCCGAGGGCACAAGTGGTTGCTATGCAGAAGTGCATTTAAAAGTGAGAACAGGTGGTACTTCTTTTCCTGTGATTGAAACCGTATAACCTTTCTTATAGAATGATCCAGTGTATGGCGTTAACCCCTGTGAAAAGTCAGTGGTCACTGCTGTAAAGTGCAACAATAATCCAATTTTTCCCTGCTCTCAAGAAGCCTTATCTTGCGTGCCCTATTCTGAGTGGTGCTAAATTCAGCTTTAATGGCATTGATTTGTGTAGCTAATAGAGAATCCAGTCCCTGACACTGGCCATGTCTGAGATAAGGATTCTCAGGACACTCCTGAAAACTGACAGAGAATGCAATTGTGAATGCAATATGCAGAAGTACAGTACATGTTGAGAGAAAAGGAACCATGCGACATCAGTCAGTAATTGTCTTGTAGTAAAACAGGCAAGTTGTTAAATCTGCATACGTTGTGTGGTGAAGTAGCCTTAATAGGCTGCTGAGAATTGGAAAGGCTGAGCAGTAGATGTCAGCCTAAAAGCATTTGCTTTGACAGCTCTCAACTGTTTTGACCTCTTAATGAGTTCTGTTGCTTTTAGGTGTGCTGTCACTGAGTGAGATTTGCGTGATTGTGCTAGCAAGAGTGGCATGGAATTGTGGGCCTCTTTCTTTCAGCCCCCGAGACACATTCGCAGCTGTGCTGACAGCACCCCAGAGCATCGGGCTGTTGCTTTAGCTGACAACTTCCTCCTCTGACTGGCAGTGCTCTACATGCAGATAGGGAGCGGTGAAAGTCAATAGCTATAATTGATCTCATTGTCGCCCCTGAGTTAATTAAAGAAGGTTAATACAAGCGATTCCTAAATGATTTAGGAGAATACAATGAAGGTGATAAGTGTGCAATGAAAAAAGTTAACAAGACGTTTCTCAGAGCACAAGCGTGTATGGCTATACGCACAAAGGTGGGTGGATTTTCAGAAAAAAAATAAAAAATTCATTTTCTTTCCTCAGATGAGATTCTGCTTTGGAAAGCAAATAAGGGGGTCCTGAAATTTGCTTCTAGAGCTCACAAACAACTCAGTTTGCCCCATATTCGGGGCTGTTGAAAACTGGACTTCAGAGGCTGAAGGTGTGAACATTTCTCAGGATGAAAAACGCTGTCCTTGAACTCTTTAGGTTGATGACCACAAAGCTCTGTGTAAACGAATTGTGGAAGGTTGTGTTGTGATGTGGTGGGACTAACAATACTTAAAATGAAAATTTCGGGTGGAACTAGAATCTTCAAGTCACCAATCGCAAAACTGAAATTTTTCGTTTCATTTTATTTTCTGCTGTTTATGAAAACAGAAACCTATCATGCATTCAGTTTTGAATGTAAATTGGACTTTGGAACATGAGGGTGGGATCACAAGCTTCAATACTGTAGTACTTTGCCAGTGTAGGTCCTAATTGGAATTGATTTTTAAATGTCTTATCTGAGCTTTTAGCTTGACGAGCCTTTGAAATTGTAACCACAGCAAATGTCCCAACAGCTCTGTTACTGCAAACAGTATCGGGCGTGTATTGTATAAATCGCAGATCTAATGACTAATCCAGATATCATTTAAGCAAGGTTTTATCTGCAGAGGGATGGGCTATCCCGAGGAGCCTGGTGCAAGCAGCTTGCTTCTCCCTGTGGTTTCAAGGTCAGAGCACAGCTCCCAGTCCTTTAAGGATGTACAGCAGATACAAGGGTGACTGAAGCACATTGCTCTCACCTCATAAATCGCAATTGACGTCTCATTTGGAGAGTGCTGGTGCTGTCACAGTGAGTTTTGTTAATGGGTATAAATATTGCCTTGAGTGTTTTTTAACAGAATAATTACATGGCAGCCTCTGTCAAGGAGCAAGATCTCATGTAACTGTATAGCTTTTCAGAGCAAGACGTCTTTTACACTACCAAGCAACCGTGAAAGACGAACATGTTTCCTTTGCCTTTCGAGCAAGCTGATTATAGCAGCAACAGCTGACGATTTATTTATTGGATTTTACTTAATGTTATAGACATTGCTATACCTCAGTATTAAGCGTACTTATAGGTTACACTTGCATACGTCATCCATGCATCATTCTATATTTGATCAAGCTTAATTTTTGGATCGAAACTGGAAAATAAGCAATTGGAATAGTGCTTCATTTACATTGAATAAACAAGCTGACCAAGTACTGGAAGGATACTAAGCCAAGTATGTTTCAAATCCTTCTTTCATTCATTCATCAGAATCCCGCTTATTTCTCGTATATCCCAGTCATGTGACAGGACACCGGTTCAACACGGGACAGAGGGATTCACTCAGGGGCAATCTAGAGACACCCGTTTACAGAGCCAGCATGACTTTGGAAGGGGGGGGGGAACTTGACCTTCTGGAGAAAATCCCCCATTGTAAACAGGGGGATAACGTTCAGACTCCACAGAGAAGGCACCCCAGACTGAATTATACCCAGGATCCAAGAGATGTGAGGAAGCAGGCACTGACCACCATGCACCTCTGCCAGAAGGATTCTTAAACCATGAAACTGCACTTTCTTTATCCACAAGTAAACTTACCACTTTCTTAAACCATGAAACTGCACTTTCTTTATCCACAAGTAAACTTACCACTTACTTAAACCATGAAACTGCACTTTCTTTATCCACAAGTAAACTTACCACTTTCTTAAACTATGAAACTACACTTTCTTTATCCACAAGTAAACTTACCACTTTCTTAAACTATGAAACTACACTTTCTTTATCCACAAATAAACTTACCACTTTCTTAAACTATGAAACTACACTTTCTTTATCCACAAGTAAACTTACCACTTTCTTAAACTATGAAACTACACTTTCTTTATCCACAAGTAAACTTACCACTTTCTTAAACTATGAAACTACACTTTCTTTATCCACAAGTAAACTTACCACTTTCTTAAACTATGAAACTACACTTTCTTTATCCACAAGTAAACTTACCACTTTCTTAAACTATGAAACTACACTTTCTTTATCCACAAGTAAACTTACCACTTTCTTAAACTATGAAACTACACTTTCTTTATCCACAAGTAAACTTACCACTTTCACTCAATCTCTTAAACTGCTAAGTTTCATTGTCTTGGGCAATCTTCGGAAGTGTCACAACTACTTCTGAAACAAAAATCGAGTGCATGAGTGATTAAACTAGAAACTTAAAATGTGGCATCAACAATGAAGTCAAACTTTTAAACCTAATGGACTTGTTATGTCTAGGGGGAATATTCAGATGGAATGAAAACCATATTAATGCACACAACATATACTAAAGATGTCGTCTTAAATTTTAAAGCTTTCATAAGACAATAGTACATGTTGGGTTTTTTTTTGTTCATGCTCTTGGTCTCAAAGCTAGTCGAGACATCAGACATTTTTGTTTCTTACATCATCCCTGCAAATCTCTTTTGATTAATACAGATTCCAATGTATCGTAGCCAAGAAATATTAAAGTACCAGCTTCTGTTAGTCATTATTCACAGGGATTAGTGTGCATTACGAGACATAGTTACAGAGGTGAAATGAAGGCCACATGGCAGATGTTATATCCATGTGACAAGAAATTCTTGTGTTATAATAGGTATCTTTTGATGGGCAAAGGAGAACGAATACTTTAAATTTGTGGAGGTGGCATCATCACTTCAGCAAGGGAAACCAATAAAAGTAACAATAAAAATGTTGTCTCTTGACATCATTACACAATTTACCATATTTCTTGACATTCTTTCACAGCCCGTGTCAGAATAGTTCTTTAATTGCAATTCGCTTTATTCTCATAATTGATTGGTACTTCCTGGAAAACTGATGGAAAAAACTATTTCTCTTTGAAAGGTCAGGGCCTTGTACAGAAATGTATGGAGGATATAAACCAATGGTGCTGGCTATTAAAAACTGGAGGCACATAGTGCTGCCCATTGTATTAACTGTACGTGCTCACACATTTGGTGTAGGTGTAGATATACTTGTATGTGTATGGTTTCTCAGTTTAATTAAAAATGTCATGCTTATGTTTTATTCAAGAGTGTTGAATGCTGATTTTATCATAAAAGTGGCAAGTTACAACGTAAAACCCTGCAGTTCTTGCTTCTAGTCTTTTGCTTTCTTATTAACAGGTCAAGCTTTGAGAACATAGTGTTCTCTTTTTTAAAAAATTAAATAGTAAACTCTTTTAAAGACCTGCTGTTTTGCTTTCCTTCCTATCTGCTGCACTGTGGTTTTCCAGGTTAACCTAAAAAAATATTCTGTACTGCAGAAGGAAGCTGTGCAAAGATGTATCACAGAGACCGGGTGTTGAAACACACAGCTGTCCTGTTCTGTGTACTGTACAAGGAGTCTGTAAAAATAATCTAGCTGTCAGTTTAACAGCTGATCGTCTTTAAAAATCCCAGGGGGTATAGGTTTGACCAGTAATTGATAGATAATTTTGCTTTTTCAGAGCAGAATATTTATTATGAGCGTAAAATTTAAGGTCAATTTATGTCATAATAAACTTCTTTCATTTATCCAGATGTGTCACTTGTGAACACAGTCTCATTTGCAGTGACATTCTGGACAGCACCTATTGACAGATGTTCTGTTCTCAAGGGTACGACAGCAGTGCTTGAACTGGGATTTGAACACACAGCCTTCCAGTATCAAATCCAGAGACCCTAACCATTATAAAGTCAGAGGGGAATCAAGTCTGAATCCTCTCTTGAGAAGTTTAGTCTGCTTCCCAGCCATTGCAAGGATGTACCTGGTATTGAAGATTTCATACTATTGTACTCGTAGCAAATGTTTTTAAAAAACAAAACAAAACAAAACATTAACTATAGATTAACTATAGTTGCTCCTTAACCTTTTAGAAATTCAAGTTCAACTAAAAACAGAGTGGGAATCAATTTGCTTTTTGATGATGCTATACAAAATATTCCTTTAAAATTAGTAAGTAAGCTTGGTGGCCTCCCCTCACTTAGTAGCTGTCACTGTTAAGAATACGTATGCCTTTACATTCCTGTTCACTTAATGATGTGTCTGTACGGTATATTATTTAAGATACTCTTTTTGACACAAGAAATATGTTGCATATTATGTATAAATATGGAGATCACATGTGCCAAAATCTATAAGCACTTTAACAAAGTGTCTATCTCCGTTTCAGAGTCCGATCCCAAAACACTGCCTCCTAAAAATGGGATTTTGTTTTATGCATCTGATTAAAATCTACTGAGATTTAACTTGAAATCTTAGCTCTATTGAAGACATGTCTGCATGGCTTTGCACCTGATTAACGTTGTGAAATATGGGTCCCCCAGCCCTTCCTATTCAATCTTCTTATTGTTCTATTGTAGCAGATCATTAGCAGAGAAGGTTTAGTTACTGTGCCTCTAAACTAGATCCAAGTGGCTAGTTCTTTGACTGTTTTAAGGAGATAGCTAAGCATATTCAGCCTGTGTCCGTTTTGGATAGGGTTATGTGTCCTTAGATTTTTGTTTCCTTGTGTTGTTTTCATTTAGCCAGTTTGTTCTGTATTTTAACTTTCTTGACGCTATTTTTTTATCTTGTCAAGTGCTCTAAAATGCGATGTGTGCATTCCGCCATATAGTGTAACAAGACGTTTTCACAGGCCTCGGAGCAATGTTTGTCAAAGTGGTTTTCAACAACATCACTGATTGGTATCATTTCCTTTCTTTACAGGTTTTGGCTATAATATCCATCCTGTTCATCGTCCTGTCAACCATTGCACTGTCCCTAAACACTCTGCCTGAACTGCAAGAGATAGATGAGTTCGGGCAGGCCAACGACAATCCCCAGCTTGCGCACGTTGAGGCCGTGTGCATCGCGTGGTTCACAATGGAATACCTCCTGCGCTTCCTTTCTTCGCCGAATAAGTGGAAATTCTTCAAAGGGCCCTTGAACGTCATTGACTTGTTGGCAATCTTGCCCTATTACGTCACAATCTTCCTGACGGAGTCGAACAAGAGCGTTCTCCAGTTCCAGAACGTGAGGCGGGTTGTCCAGATATTCCGGATCATGAGGATATTGAGGATTCTGAAACTGGCACGGCATTCCACGGGACTGCAGTCTCTAGGGTTCACCCTCAGGCGGAGCTACAACGAGCTGGGGCTGCTCATATTATTCCTGGCAATGGGGATAATGATATTCTCAAGCTTGGTGTTTTTTGCTGAGAAAGACGAAGATGCCACTAAGTTTACTAGCATACCTGCCTCCTTCTGGTGGGCTACGATCACTATGACAACAGTGGGCTACGGAGACATTTACCCACAAACACTTTTGGGAAAAATCGTTGGGGGGCTTTGCTGCATCGCAGGGGTGTTAGTCATAGCCCTGCCTATTCCCATCATCGTGAACAACTTCTCTGAGTTCTACAAAGAACAAAAGAGACAGGAGAAAGCCATCAAAAGAAGAGAGGCTCTGGAGAGGGCAAAGAGGAATGGAAGTATTGTTTCCATGAACCTGAAGGATGCTTTTGCTCGAAGCATGGAGCTGATGGATATAGTAGTGGACAAGGGGGAAGACAAGCGGTCACAAGACAACCACCTGTCACCAAGCAAGTGGACGCTGTCCAAGCGTACTTTGTCTGAGACCAGCTCCAACAAGTCCTATGAGACAAAGTACCAAGAGGTTGTCCACCTCGGTTCGCAGGAACGTTTAAATAACCCTAATGGTAGCCCGCAGCGCCTCAACGCTCAGAAGCTGGAAGAAATGTATAATCAGATGACTAAAGCCCATTCAAATCCCAACGTTAACACAGCAGGGGAGGAACAGCGTGAGCAAGCGCCGAAGCAGGAAACAGAAGTAGAAATGAAAGTGGCTCCATCGCCATCAGACCCACTGCTGAAGGAACGCGCTGTGACTGACATCAGGAGCATTTCGAGCATCGACAGCTTTGCAAGCTGTGCAACAGACTTCACAGAAGCTGAAAAATCTCCTGTTCCTCCGAGCATAACAGGAATTTTACAGATGAGGCACCCAAACGTGCACCTTCCCCAAGAGGAGGGGCAGCCTTCCCTTCCGGAGGGCAAGACCGATGAGAAAGGCAGGGAGAGAACCATCATCAAGGACGGACTCTACGAATTCATACCTTACAATCCAGACAGTGAGATTTTGTCGCCCAAGCAAGACCATCCAGAGTTCCACAGAGTAGTTGACAGTATCAGGAGCTCCTTACGAAGCAATAACCCCGCAAAGACGAAAGCTCTCAAGGTGAATTTTATTGAAAATCCAGGCAGTGCTCCACAGACACCCCCCAGCACTGCTAGACCACTGCCCGTGACAGTGTCGGACATGATGATGTCATCTCCTCAGCACATCAGCACCATTCTCCTGGAGGAGAACTCTCCACAGGGAGAGAGACCCTCTCTGAGCTCCAGCCTAGCGGTGCTTCAGCAGGCCCCTTGTAAAGACTCCCCTCCGTCTGCGGAGCAAGGCCACTTAGGCTTCCACCCCAAAGGGCAGAAGAGCTGCGTCGATGCAAACAGCGACGAAGAAGCTCAGTGCTTAGAGTGCCGAGAGCAAGAAGATGAACTGATCCCCTCCAAAGAAAACCACAAGCAGAAGAATCACGTTGAAGACGTGGCTCTTGTAGGCCCTTCTTCACCGAAAACGCCCACACACAACTGCACCCAAGGTGCAATCCATGCTGTTGGGGAAGGAAAGAATGACAATAACCAAAGTGGACTCAAAGTGGAAAATCACATGTTTACGCCAGAGATTCATATAAGGCCTGGGGATGGTGGTTTCTCGCCCACATGTGAAACCAGCATGTGACTGTGGAGCGCAGTGATGTAAACCACTGACTCACTAGGAGGTGAAGCCTGTTAATAAAAAGGCACAGCACACCAGTGGGGTGAAAGAGATGTTGTTGCATGGCATGATGAGTCATTTTAACTAAATCACTGTTTGTCTCAAAAAAAAAAACAGACTGCTTTCCTTTGCAGAAAAGTGACTTGAAAACAGTGGGTACAAACAGGCGGCTCAGTTCAGAGCACATATATTGCAGTATGAAGACATTTTTAATCTAAATGTAAATTTTAACCTCGTATTAAACCTTTTTTTTTGTTAGCTACTGTAAGAAATGCACAAAGAGGGAGAAATCTTTAAAAAAACGCATGCATTTAAAAATGTAATTCAAAGGTGCTTCGTTTGCAGAATGCATTTCACTGTACATACAATTGGAGAGATGGCAAGAGCACACAACATGATAAAAAGAAGTGATCTCTGAATTGGGGGGTGTGTTTGAAAACATAAAATGCAGGAGACTACAGACAGTATGTTGCAAGGTAGCCACCTATAAAAACACAAGTAACATATCATGACTTTCTGTGGAAAATGTGTTCCATAAAGATTTTATTTTAAGAAATGAATATGTGCTATAACATGATCATATATTTGGTTAGTTTATAAATAGATGTTTTATCATAACATTTAGACTTAATGACCAGAAATTAAGGTTTTCAATCATCCTCCTACCCCATACACTTTACAGAACTACAGTATATAGTTGCCAAAATTACTGTCAGTGGGTTAAACAAACGTCACGAGGAATAATGACATCCAAGAATCAGGTGCTTTGTGAATGTTTGAGTATTCCACCGGCTTGGTTAAGAGGTAACCTCCTGGCCACAGGCTGAGGGGGCAGAGGTGCAGAAGGGATGGAGGCAGGATGAATGAAAAAACGTGGGAACGGGTGTGTGCGAGAGTGAAAGTCGGTATTGATTGCAATTTGAAACAGCTGATATGAATTCCGGGATCAGAACCATTCTCCCAACGCAACAGGGAAATGTTGCTTATACAATGCATAGGCATCATGCAGCAGATGTACTGTAAATAAAGAGCTGGTAGCTGACTAATAAATTAAGATCTTATTTTCAGAACTCATGGTTAGTTCAACATGTCTGGTCATTAAGTCTTACGCAGGCTGTGTATTGCATCCTCACAAAAGTAGTGATATTCTTTTCGCCGTCAGAGGACCAAAAAATCACATTCTCATGCTTTTACTTACAAACATTTCATCTGCAAACATAGCGGTTTATGCACATTAATCGCAGTCATGTGAACAGCACAAAGTGTCAAGTTGTTTTTGTTACTTCCATATAACTAAAACACATCCCAGTGAGCTCGGACAACTCCTTTCAACTGCTTGTTGTGTAAAATCCATTGTTGTCCAATCCAACTACATTTTTAAAACAAACCTGCAATGTCTTTTTGTATTCATGTTTGTGTATTTTTGACAGCATCATTTTGTGCACTAAACTAATCTTCAAACTAAAACCCAAAGTTTCACTCTGTAGCTTTCCTCACACACTGAATACACCTGATTTATGTTGCCTTTTTTCAGTAAGCACCGAAGAACGTATCTTGCTTTGGCAAGTCTCTTCACTGAATGTTAAAAGAACCTCCTGACACATCAATCCCAACAACATGCGTGTGGAAAACACTGAATATTCTCAGTCTTCTCCTGGTGACACAAACCTGGAAAGAGCAATATACTGAAAACTATGCAGCAAATAATTGTGATGTTTTAACGCTGATGTTCTGTTTTGAATTTATGAAGTGTATTGTCAGAAACAAAAACACACATCTTCATCATGATTTCAATAAATATCTGTTTACACATTCAACACAAGGAACCCATGCTACAGGAAGTTCAGACTTTCAACCCATCCCCGCTATGTATCATATTACTTTTTCAAGGAACAGACATGCAGTATGTTGCTGCAAAAGGACAAACAGGTTTGACCAAGAATGGTGGTGGTGTTACCCTCATGTGTGGCTTCTCTGCAGACGATGCCCAGTTGTTTCTGCTTGTACTCGTTAAGTAAAGATCAGTATTCTGAAGGCCTACAGAGGCCGATTGGTTAAAAAATAAAATGAATGTTTGTTTCTCCAGCCCATACGTAAATTTTCATTAAGAATAAATAGATCATTGTCTATATATACATGTACATGTATATAAATATATGTATTAATGTGTGTAAAAATGCCACATAGACCATTATTAATAAATAACAGATTTATGTTTTGGTGAAATGCTAATATTAAGAATGATACTATTTTTTCTAAATACAAAAATCAAGAATGGTCACAATTTCCTGCCAAATGGTGGTTGAAATTATGCGTGCCTTTTCATAAATAGTTATTTATGAGAAGGCTAAAAGACATTTGGCTTTGTTCATATAGCATTGTACAGGAGATTCTACTTTTTATAGGCAGAAGTCAGGTCTTTAAAGAATAGACATACATATATACATATTATTGAGTTCTCAGGTTTTGTATAAATCACTGAAGTTCAAATGACATTTTAACTAGCATGATTTTTAATTTGCAGGTAATGATAAGTGAGTTCTTACATTTTTTATGATG
Organism: Lepisosteus platostomus; assembly: GCF_059453375.1. Classification (NCBI taxonomy): domain Eukaryota; kingdom Metazoa; phylum Chordata; class Actinopteri; order Semionotiformes; family Lepisosteidae; genus Lepisosteus; species Lepisosteus platostomus. Next base: position 7,249,195 of record NC_142618.1, on the reverse strand, counting down.
TCTTCAGTAGTTTATTAATGGCAGGGCAATCAGGGGTCTGGTGATACAGCTAAACCTCACCTTCCTGTCCCCTGCTCCTTAATAAAATTATTTTTATTTCCCTGATACTGTGCTGGACTGATAGGGTACTCTCTGCTGTAAGAGGGCCAATGATTCAGGCTCCTAGGTTATTTTGGATAACTTTGGCAAAGATAGAGCTGAGAAAGTGCAATCATCAATGAATGTAGTTTTCTGATTTCCAGACTGAACAAGGATTTGTGCTTCTTTCCTTGGCTTTCTGTGAACTGGGCATGTTCCCTCAGAAAAAATGTCCCTATAAAATGTGCAGTTCAGAAGTGTAGTGTGTGCTTACACACCATTTTGACACGTTTCAACCAGCTGTTCTCAGTCCTCGTCCTGGGAGGCCACTGGATCTGCTGGGTTTTGTTCCAGCTGGTCCTTAATCTCCCGGTGCTCAATGATGCATGTAATTGATCCTCATGTTTACATTTCTGTAGCACTCTGTTCTAGGATTTAAAAGTACTCTAAGAAATATTATTTCCCAACACCCTCAGTGCACAGTGTACTGTATGCAGTCTGTCCTCAAATGTCTAATTCATTATTTGTTCCCTTATTTGTAAATGAAAAGCCCTTAATAGGCAATTGTTTTATAATGGACAGACATGGGTGGGAATGAAAATGTACTGTATCGGAAATTCCCACAATGCCAGTTTCTTCCTTCATTCTGCTGGAGTCCAATGGCCTTAGTTTCCAGCCCACACAAGGTCTGAGTCTCGGGAACTGGCAGATGTTTGCCATCAATTCCAGACTCCATCCAGCCTCTTAAGAGCTGAAAGAAAATTTTAAAAACACACCGGAAACAAAAAAATGAAAGCATTTTCCGTGTGATTAAGAATTTTGTTGACGCTAAAACCAGAAAGGCACAGCAGTTCCTGAGGACCAGGGCCGAGAGCCACAGTCTTAGTGGCTGTGGTGCCAAGCTCACCTGATCTTCACTGTCAGATCGTGAGATTGCTTCTTGTGGACATTCCACTGTGCCACTGCAGACTCCTCTGCATCCCCGATGGTACTGGCTGAGTACCTGGGGACTGAGCAGAGACATCGACTTAACAACTGTTCTTGTGCTTCGTGTTGAGTACCAGTGTTCTTTGAAGAAGGCGTCCGCATCAACAAATGGCTCTGTCAAGACACCGCCACCTTCATCAGTACATCTATAAGGTCTGTCTTTGTTTGGCACCTGTCAAACTGCTTTGAACACATGGGGATTTTTAAAATGATACTGTCAGTTGTTTTTTTTTACTTTTGAATGGATTTCTTTTGGATTAACCTTCCAAAATCCTCCATTTACAGGCTATATTGTGTGAGGATTTTTTTTCTTTGATTTTGTTTTTGTTTCTTAAGGTGTTTCTCTTCAAGGAAATTCAGTGAAATCTTTGGTTTTAAATTGTGAGGAAAAACATGGAAACATACTGGATCATGAACTTGCCATGTTCTCTCACAAAGAACTTAAGAACATAAGGATGATTTCTGTAGGAATGCTGGAATTAACCGCATAATGGAACAGCAGAGGAATTGTCAAAAAAGCTATTGCATGACATGATCGTTTCACCTTAATTTATTTCTTGCAAGAACTTTTTGTTTGCTTTTTTGATTTTTTTCTTTGCCCTTTCAGCTTTGAAAGGTTAATGTTTCTGCCATGTTTTTGTCATCTATCCATAGTGATCCACTTTCCAAACACATAATTGTTCCATCTCCATTTCTCCAGCCTAGTTTTGGTTATTAAGGGTTCTATCATGTAATTTGAGCTGCAGACTCTCTGTACATTTCAGCATCTCTGTATGCATGTAATAGTCTGTACAATTTGTGACCACAGAATACTTTATTTTACGTCAAGATGTCTGTAATGATTAACAGCATTGTTCCCCATTAGGCCTATTAGCATATGCAGGATAACAAATAAATATGTATATAACTCATTTCTGTCTCATGTCTGCTCTGCACCATGGTCATTATCCCATCATCTTGCAGCAAGCCATGTTTTTAACACTGTGTCCAAAGGGAGTTGCTGGCAGTGTCATGGAGAATTAGTGACATGATTTATGTATCATTTCATCACAGTACAGTGTTAAAGCACTTGATTTTGAACTTTGCTGTGTTCTGAATCCACATTGGCACATGATTGTTAATCCCAAGGCTGGGATTAACGTGTGATAGGACATCCTGTGAACACAAAGGACAGAAAACAGAGAGCTGGGTGACAATCTTCAGGAGCTTTGTTCAATTAAAATCAGGCTAGGAGAATACAATAAATGTGAATGCATAATCAGCTCATTTGAGTAGCTTTGAATACTAATGCAATGTTAGGGAAAATGTACACTCCAGCTGTGATATAAAATCCCAGCACAAGAGAAAAACAGCCCAAGAAAATATATTCATGTTCTGCTGCCATTTGCTTTATAGTATCTGTTCAGAATTGACTGATGCGTTTACATGTTCGTCCATCGGAATGACACAGAATAATATATTGGTCTGCAAAGATAACTGAGCCATCTTTAATGACGTACAGTAATTAGTAGAAATCTCAAGACCAGCCCTCTGTACTAGGATCATTGCTCTTCCCAATACATATCAATGATATATATTCTGGTAAAGTTAGCAGGAGTCAAATTAGCTAATAATCAAACTGGAAGGATTCACGCACAATGTAGAAGCTGCAAAAGAAATTCAAAATGACTTCGATAAAATTCAGGTCTTTTCAAAATGACAGCTTACATTTAAAGTGAATTTGTACCAGGTGTTTCAAGCAGTTAACAAAACCCAAAACTATAAATGTACTGCATATAGCTGATAGTGGATGACTCTAGCCTTGAAGTGGCTACTACTGAAAAGGTCTAAGATGTTTATGTAAGAGCAGAGAGAATTTAGAGATACTGTGTATTTTACAATATAGAATTCAAGGAATTTTCTATAATGTACTAGTCAGACCTTTCTTGGAGTATTATGCTCTATTTTGATCACCAAAATACAAATTCTGGTGCTCCAATTAACCAATAAACAGCTGGTTAATTAATCTGAGAATCCCATCTATCCTTTTTTTGAGAGAAGCCAGTTTCAACAATATCACTGGGTAGTTTGTTCCTGACTCCTATAAACCTTTTATGTGCAGCATAACACTGCCCCCTGTTCTGAGATTTTAATGCACTATATACACTATATTTGTGGGGTTTGAATTGTATGTCACTGAAGGAGTAAAGATAAGATCAACTACAGTACCTACTGTAAATTCTTTGGTTCTTAAAATGACCTGCTAAAAACACCAAATCCTTTTCATAGAGAAGGCTATGAGGAGGCCTGATGAAGACAATCCTCGGGCCCTCTTCTGAAGAAACAGTGAAACAGGAACAGAAGACACAGGTGGAACCTACGGGGAAGTGCACTGGGAGCACTTGTACACAGAGCATGAAGTATCCCAGCCACGTTGCTGGGCTTCGTTCTAGAAACAGCTGGGTGAGGCCCTCGGATTAATTAGCTACCAAAATACGAGTCAGAGGAGCCCCTCTTGTTTGTGAATGTTCCCATGTTCTTATGTGTGCTGCATAAGATAGTGTTCTGTGTGATGCAAGTAGTATCTCCATAAAACTATGTAAAAGCTCTTATACCAATAGCCGAGGGTGCTTGAAAAGTTATGTGGACTTTTCAAAGAAATGTTTTATGGACAATTGTGAACCCGGGAGGGTCAGTTAAATCGGGTTCATACCTATTGGAAAAACAAACTGCAGAGCTGGGAGCACATGCTGTACCTGAGGACAAACACTGCACAACCAAGGGTATTAAAAGCGCTTCATTTATCACTATGTAATGCATTTCAGCCATCATGGATGCCTGATGTAGTCGCACATTGAATTATTATTATTATTGTTGTTGTTGTTGTTGTTGTTATTATTGTTATTATTGATACTTGTGCATTTACTTATTTTGCACCCATGACACATTGCACACATACTTGTGGGGTGTACACATACACATACAAGTATGTGTCAACATACTTGTTGACACCTGAAGAAGGCTCCACGGCCGAAACGTTGTGTTCTCTTTCTTCTTTTTTTCAGCATGGAATAAACCTATTACTTGCTCCTTTGCAGCCTACGCATGCTGACGCAGCTACCCACCTGAACTACGTCTATTTTGGACAGCAGCTAGACTAGTGATACATGCAGAATTACATGAGAAAGTATTGGATGTTAAAATACTGCGAAGGTGATTATTTTAGTAATGTGTTTGCGTGGGTTTGCTCTGGGTGCTCTGGTTTCCTCCCACTATCCAGCAGTTGTAGTAGTCGGCTAACTGTCTTCTTGGAAAAACCGGCCCTGTTGTGAGTGTGGGCATGTTTGTGTCTTTGCGTGCAATGGGCTGGCGTCCCATCCAGGGTGTATCCTGGGATCGGCTCCGGCTGCCCCCCGCAACACTGAATCGGATGAAGTTGGGAGAAGACGGATGGACGTACTTCACACGTATCCGAACTTTTGGTTAATTCGACTTTTTTATTGTTTGCTCTCATTGTGTCGAAGCTAGTTCAGGTGGGTAGCTGCGTCAAAATGCGTAGGCTGCAAAGGAACAAGTAATAGGTTTATTCCATGCTGTAAAAAGGAGAAAGAAAACACAACGTTTCGGCCATGGAGCCTTCTTCAGGAGCACCTGAAGAAGGCTCCACGGCCAAAACGTTGTGTTTTCTTTCTTCTTTTTTTCAGCATGGAAAAACCTACTACCTGTGTCGAAGATGCCAATTAAAGTTGTGAACAAAGCAGCAGTACAAGTGGGGTTTCGCTCAGGAATCCATTCGCTTCTCTGTCTTTTTGAGTGGGGGATGATCCGTACACGGACAGGTGAGAATGAATCTCATCCACTCAGAAAGCGGACATGTAACATCCACGTGAGCAGGATATATGCCATTCAGCTTATTAATTGTTGAACAATTGAATACAGTGTTGCATTACTCTTATATTCTGTATCACATCATAGCACTGTCATCTCAATTGTTTTTCTGTAATATACTGTATGTAGGGAAGCACTAGGTATAAATATTAGGAACTGCATTGACTTTCCCACTTAGGAATTTGTTGATTCATCGCGTTACCTAATTTCATGCAAAAAACCTGTCAAAGGAAAATGAGAATCAACAAAGAGCAAGTAGGGATGTAAATGGTGTCAAGGTCATACTTCAGACACACACTTTGCAAATCAAAGCTCAATTTCTTTATTTCTTTGTTTCCTGAAGCGAAGTGCCTTGATGACTATGAAGCCGGAAAACCAATTTGCAAGCTCTTTCAGTTTGCGCCAACATTGCCTCCGTTTTGTTATTAAGTATTGCTCATCACTGGCAGTGCAGTGTGTGTGTGTGTGTGTGTGTGTGTGTGTGTGTGTGTGTGTGTGTGTGTGTGTGTGTGTGTGTGTGTGTGTGTGTGAAACACTCCCAGCAGGAAGGAATTCCCTGTTGCATTCCTTCCTCAGAAGATCATATTGGAAGCTGTTCTCTCTGACAAATATAAATCAGAAAATGTGAAGGCAGGAGACGTCACACGTCTGATCTCCCTGTTTGATCAATGCGAGTCACGAGTGACTAACCACCAATCTTCAACATTTTTCAGCCAAATAAATCACCAGGGAAGGATGAACAAATTTAAGCTTATGTAAGGAGGCAATTGATCTACTCGCTGTATCACATTTAGAAACAGAGCAGGAACGAACAGCCTAGTATGGGTTTATTCCAATGACTCTTAACATCCGAATTGGTCTCACACCACTGGCTTCTGTAAAGTGAGCACCCATTTATTTTCTAAAATTGGACTGTTATTTGTGTGTGTGATTTATTTTGAGATTAGGCTTGCTCTGGAGCAATCACGGTTCATGCCTCCAATATTTTGTATTAAAAGGCACACAGTGATCATTTTTAATACAGGCACGCTCAAGACATTTTTGGGAATGAGTTTGAGACCAACAGAACATACAATACTTGATTTCACAATCTCATTACGATTCCACCTTCCAAGTGCATTTATAGAAGCTTCAATTTCACTGTATATGTAATAAATTAGTTATCTCAATTCAGGCATTTGTGAAATTGATTATCAATCAATACTTCTTATTCCCACTGGAGTTTGAAAAGCAAACTGCATAGAATTGATGTTTGGGATGCCAGATAGAAAGCCCTTATTCCCTTTAAAAGAATGTTTAACGCTGTCTCATTGTGTGCACAAAAATAGACACCCAGAAAAATAGTTTGGGTATTAAAAGTATAGATTTCCTTCTGTAATGTCCTGGGAAATGTGAATTCAATACACTACAATTAAATCTAAAGTGAGCCTTTTATTTTTTATCTAGAAAAAATATGTAGAACACTGTTTTGTGGAAGGATTAATTCTCAATGTAATGACATCATTAAAGGTAAAAAAACACTGCCCATCATGTTTTACTTTATTCAGATTGCAAAAGATAGACTGTTGGAATATATAAACTCACTTTAGGCAACAGATAAACCATGAGACATTTTGCAGCTTAACGGTGTGCGCAAGCCCAGAAATGTGTTTTGCTTTCTAAAAAAAATGGATAAAAATAAAAATGAAATTATTTTTTCATAAACAATGCATTGGATTGTGTCTTAAGGAATCCTTGCAGATTTCCTTTGATCTCACACTCTTTTTAAAAGGAATTCCGCATAGGTTAACAAAGAACAGAAGTCCTTTACTGAGCTCTGCACATGTTGTTGATGGGAATTAGCATCTGAGTCCGTGGGCTGTCCTCCCACTCCTGCTGCAGTCCTACCTCTCTGATTGATTCAGGGTGATGAGCAGATACTGTGATGTCATTACTGAAGTCTGTGTACAAACGCACTCACTAGAAATGTAAAATATTCACTCGAATAGTGCTCCTCTGCATTCACAGGTCCATGACGTGCTTTTTAATTTTTCTTATGGGCAGTCAAGCAATTTGTATTTGCGATCATAAGATAAATATGAATGATACTATAAGCACAATTTAGTACAGTATATATATTAGATTAATACCTGCATATATTTAATAGTGTAAGGACAAAAAAACCTAGTACTGAACTCATTGATTTCAAGTGACAATAATCATTGGGACAGTGTAAATGGGAGAGACTGGCATTCTAGTATTTGGTATATGGTGACCCACTGAACTGACAAAGCTCTTCATGTGATCATTTCAGACACTTTTGCTGCATTATTGCCCATTCTTGTCATGTTCTGACTTACTCAAAGTGACTAAGTTGGACTTAAATCTGGAGGTTGACTTAGTATAAGTATTGACTTGGGCTAAGATTTTTCTCCTGATGAGCTTCTTTAGGTTGTATTGGCTGTGTGATTTGGGACACTCATTACATATGGAAGCATTTCTTCTACATAAGAAAACAAAATGTTTCTGTAACCTATAGAATTCATTCTTTTGCTGCCATCAATTGGCAAGAGAGACAGTTCCTCCACCATAAGTGGAGATGAGTTGATGTCCACAGGACTCTCACAGTTCCAGGTTTTCCGGGTTAGTCTTTGTAACCCCACAAATTCTAATCTGGGTTTTCTGTTTTTGCTGTTGATGGAAGATATACATGGTGTGATGTTGTCTTATAGAGATTTAAATAGCTGAATCAAGTCACCTCTTTCTACTGCTTCCCTTCACTTAAGTTTGATACGCTTAGCTATTTAAACTAACATTTTGCCTTTATATTGGTTCTTTGCATTGTTTAGAAGAGGTGATTGACCTATTAACCTGAAAACCTGAGCCTTTTTCATACATAGCCTCTTAAGGCTCAGGAGTTCTCATTTTATTTCTGTCTTTGCTACCTGCATGTAAAATTCCGGTTAAAAGTATTTGGATACAAGGAATCACAATTAGATCTAAGCCATGATGGTCTTGTTACACCCAGGCCAGGAACAGCTTGCGTCCCGGTGTTCCCACAAACAATCAGCGCATTTGCACGAGGTCTCAGTTAAGATCTGAACCCGTACAAGCACAGTCTTTTCCTTTTCTTTGCCACTGTCATTTTCTCAATCAGGCAACCAATAATTCAACGATCAGCTCCAGGAGCAACTATTTAAGGCTTTCTCTCTGCTCACCTCACTGCTCCAACTTCGAGTGAGCTGCAGGGTCAGGTACATTTGTTCTGGGGACTGCACCTTAAGTTTGTTTTATTCCTTTAGCCCTGAATGAGCAGGGCTTTGTTTCCTTGCGGCATTTCTTTTTTGCTTGTGGGACCTCTGCCTTCGGGGAGACAGTCTTTCTCAGCTGGGAGAAAGAGCCTCAGAGCGGGCGGGCAAAAGGTTTACTTTTTTCACTGCTGTTAATGTGCTCCTAACTCACCCTGCCCATTGCTTTAAACCGTTTTTTTTTCATTAGCAGCTTATTTCCATCGCCCTCATAACCTGACCAGGTTCTGTCATTTGCCTCCTTAATCCTCACTCCGTCTGAGGTTCCCCACACAGACGCGAGACCCTGCGCCTGGAGCTCGTCTAACTCTCTGCCAGAGCCCTGGTTCTCCGAGACCGCAGCATGACAACAGCAATCTGCAATGAAACCGCTCCAGGCTCGAATGATTACTACCACCAGTAGCTCACACACATGACGGCTTCGAGATGCATCCTAATCGATGGAATCGATGCCCCTCTGGAAACATTGTGTGCACATTCCTATGAAATGATCCCATAGGCGATTCCATGGGTGGGAGTGACGGATTACTGCACAGAATACTACTGGTTTACTAGACGTATTACTTCTGGTTTCTGTGTCTCTTTAAATCTCTCTAGAAGTTAAGGCTGTGGGAGAGGGACAAAATGATGCAGTTAATTCTTAATTGAATCGAGACAACACTTTCCCCAAGTGGGATAAGCTGTGTATGGCTAAGGAAAATGTGCAACACCTGCTGAATCTCAGTCTCCAAGAACAACTTTGGGAATCTCTGCACATTCCTGTTAAAAGCCACACTTCACATACAGTATCTTTACTATCGCTATTATTATTTTTTGCTATATTACTATTGATATGTGGACACTGAATAAATGTTTTTTTGGTCTAAATGTATAAATTTAACCGCATAGCATGCCATCCAATCACTTCCCTTTAGATAAGATCTAAGTTATTAGTCATATACAATTTCTTGTATTAGGAATTTGTCTTTTCGCAGACCCCAGCTTGCTCTCCGTGAGACACACAGACAGGGAGAGAAGCTTGGGGTCAGAGCGCAGGGTCAGCCACTTATACAGCAGTTTTGGAGCAGTTGGGGTTAAGGGCCTTGCTCAGGGGCCCAACAGAGTAGGATTCCTCTGTCAGCCACAGGATTTGAACCAGCAACAGGTGCAGATCCTTAGCCACAGAGCCACCTTTACTGCACTACCTCAAGACCTGCTAGGTCATATATCTTTCTTGCTTGTTGCCACATCTTGAGCTGTTTTTAATCACTTCCTAGACACATTTACCATTTTTCATGATTCATCTCCTGTAGATCCTCACACAAAAAAAAATCTTCTCACTTCCTTGAACTCCCTCATATCCTCTGTGAGGTGTATGCATCTTCATTCACACAGTCAGATAGGAATAAATATATATATATATCTACTCTGAATTGGCATGAAAGTTTGAGAAGAAAATGAATTTGGAAATATGAAAAGTAGCTTTATTATTTTCAGGCTTCTCTGTAATTTTACATTCTGAAGCTGTACGCTCAGTTTCAGACGGTACAAAAACAGAGACAGACACAAGCTCAAAAACATACCTGCAAGCAGGGGTCATTGGTGACCAAGCCAACATATCCTGTTTTAATTACTGTGCAGTTTGACAGTCGAACTTTAATAGATGCCAAACGTCAGGGAAAAGGACATTTTTGATATTGTTCATACAGCTTCCTGTTTGTGTCCTATTACAATCATGGCACTATCTGAACTATTTAAGAAGTGATATGATTTGTTTGTGATCTTTAAGAAAGTTTTACCCAGTAGCAATGACAGTTTCTGTATTTATAATGTAGTTATAAGCCAGTTTCTGTTGACCACAAGGACAGCACATACAACATACAACATTCTAAGGCAGATTTAGGTTGCAACAAATGCGAAAATATTTATAACACACATCAAATTTGATTGGCTCATGGGGAGAAATCTGATGTATTTTTTATGTATAAACTTATTTGTAACAATGTTGATTATTTTTATTATTATTTTGTTGTTGTTGTTGTTGTTGTTGTTGTTGTATTTAGCTGAAACTGTTGTCCAAAGCCACTTATGCTTGTGCCAGCGTATCGTTCTATTATATATGTATAATATTTATTTAACGTCTACATACAAAGCAACGATATTTTATTAAGACAAAAATCAGTCATTAAAAGTACTCTACATTATTTTAAAATCACTGAAGTTGTTCATTATTAAATACAACAGCACATGTTGAGTTGTGATTACACGCCGCAACGCTAGATGGCGCTGTGGAATGGAGACAGGGGCTCTTAATCGTCAGCGCTGTCCCCAAATGTAACGGGCGCGCGATTTTCAAGTTTGAAAACAAGAAGGCAAGATGGAGGAGCGGGAGTCCCGCTCGGAAGTGTCTGCGGAGTTTTCAGAAGTTGAACATGTCGCTAAAAGTTGGATGCTGGACTTTGTAATTGGTTCTTTGTGTCATCATTTCAGACACGACAAGTACAAGGAATTCAACCAGTCGCTGAGTGTTTTAGAAGGTATGTGTTAGTGTTAATAGCTCCGTTGATGTTGCTGTTAAAATTTGTTATGGTTCCAGGAACGGCTATTTATCTGAAGGCAGGAAGCCTTCCTACGCTTTTTTGCAGATCAGATAGGATGACAGCTGTAAAGTAGTTTCTGAGAAAAAACTGCTCTGCAGTTATGCGTTTAAGCATTAAGCGGAGCTGCCAGTGCAGATAACAGTACCCGGTGATCACAGTACATCTTTTTCTCCAGTGTGAGAATGTTGCAACGTTATTGGTCTTATTTTCAGTTTTACGATTTTCTGCAAATACGTTTCAGAAAATATCAAAGTTTTATCAAAGCAACTTTCATAAAAGACTTTCCGGCTGTTCAAATGGACTGGAAGGTGAAATGTGTCAATAAATTGTTAGGCACTACATTTTGAGCTACCCTAGTCTCTCTGGTGTCTTAATTCGCCACGTTTACACTCTAGAGTCTAGACCATTGGAGTGCTTATACCTAACATACAGTACTGGATTCACATCTGCATCTGCTCTGCCTTTTGTTGGAAGAAAACTTAAAACTCTGATCTTATCTTTTAAAGAAGTCTGTCCAAATGTGCGATAGTCAGCCTGTTATAGCAGTTCAAGCAATCAGAATAGCCCTGGTGTGTTTTAATGTGGCATAATGCTTTTTAAAGGTAGACTCGAAGAAATGGTGATATTACCACAGCAACATGATTCATGCAATTTAAATTCTCAACTATGCTCGATTGCTCTAAGATGTACCAGCTGTACTTTTTATCCCTAATTTGAGTGTTACCCTTGTGTATTTCTAGCTTTGATTCCCGGATTTGGTCAGTTCAAGTCCTATCAGAAGAAGATGATTAACATCTGTTTTGTCCTGTCCAGGATTGTGAATGGGAAAAAAACGAGTAGGTACCGAACTTCTCCACCTGGGGGGTGGGTGGAAATGGGTAGCACAAAAGCACATGGGGAACTGGATTAAACCAATACGCATCTCATCTGCCTGCCGCCAGACCACAGCCAGACCAGTACTGGATGGTAACTTTGCTCAGCTTTCTTCTGTCCTGTGGAAAGAGTAGTTTGAATCTGGCCACATTAAGTAAAGTTAAGGTTGCTCGCTTCACGCTATTTGTAGAAAGTGCTGGGTTTCTCATTTTTTATTAGTGGGCTGTTTGAAATCTAGTTAGATGTGGGTGCAAAAGTTTTAAAAAATTAAATGACAAGGTTCTGCATTACACTATGCAGTAATAGACAAAAACAATTCAAACCAAGGCCTAAATAGGAATATAAATAAACCAGAGGGGAAAATGTAATGATATAACCTTTTCCTAATCTTTGCTTTTTCCTAGTAAAAGCTACAGCATCCGAGGAACCCAGGATGCAGAGTAGGAGTACACCGTTTCACAGGACACCAGTCCAATGCAGGCCTCACTCACACACATTGATGTTTGGATACACTAGCTAGCCTAGCCAGCATGTCTTTGGTAGCTGGAAGGAAACTGCTTACCTTGAAGTCATGTTGACATTTCAAGCAACACCTTAACTAAACAAGTGAAATGATCAAGAATGCAAACTGTTTTTAGTATGATTATTAAGTATCAGCACTATGTAAATAATTCCCAAGGATTTCAGATTTATTTCTGGTTCGTGGACATGAAAAGGCGTGAGGGATTAAAGTTGTCTTAAAACTGATTTTGATGGGTTTTTTTAAATAAACTACAGGTCTCCAGTACGAAGAAGATGCACGAATTACACCTTTAATGTCTGCTTCCCACATTTGGAATGTAATAGAACAAGAGATTGAGCAAAAGACACTATATGAAGATATCAAAAGGTTACTGTTTGTTCAGGTGAGTATTCCTTTTAAGTTTTTACTTCAATAGCAACTGATTGATCGGAACTAGTGTCATTAAATTATTGATTTCATATTTGGTCTTTTTAACATGAATCGCAAGGGGAATTAATTTGTCTTTGTGCTAGCTTTCTAAAGAATGTAGCTAATATTTATCACTCAATTGTTCTGTATAACATTATGGAGGTTGTATATATCTTCACCACTTATAATATGTTTGTTCTCTATTTACTTTGCACATAGCCTATATTATTTCCAGGGCTACTGTCTGCATCTGCACAAAATGAACAATGAGCTGTATCCTACATAATTGAGCATCGTCTGTCAAAGAACAAAAAGCAAAGAAAGTTGCAGGAATCCTAATATTAGCTAATCATACAGTAGAATGCATTACCATTATTACAGGAAATGGATTAATGACTAATTTGTGGTTTCTTTCTTAGTCTGTAGCAGTTTGTTTGCAAAGTGGACAACATCAAAAGGCATCATGGGTTCTTGAGAGGCTGACAGAAACCACTGAAGTGCCGCAGGTAGGGGGTTTGTGTAGGGTACTTTCTGGATAGTACTTGGTAATATTGGAAATTGCATTTAAAATAAATTATAGAATAGGTTCAAGCCCTATGCTGTTAATAGTATTTATTTTGTCGAGTAGCCGAAACCTAAGGATTCAAGGGACTGTAAGTGGGGAAAAAAGGATGAATCCAATTTAAGAAATGCTTTAGCAATAGTTGATTTTTTTACTTCTTTACTGTAGAACAAGAATTCTTCTTTACTGTGAAATCATTCTAATGTATTCTGGAGATCCCGTTGCGTGTGTGAAAGTTCTCTTAAATTAGAAATTGTACAAACTACATTTACTTGGATATCATCAGCTCCCACGCTGCCACTTACAGACACTTACTTGGCGTTGAGCATAGCCAGTGCAGATAAATATTACACAGAAACAGGCTGCCCTCTTTTGTATTTGAACTCCTACACTTTTTATGTAAAAAATCTTTCTCAACACTTGTAGAAAATAAAAACAAGACTAAGCTGCTTAGCAGTGCAGTTTTACAGTTCTAAGCTAAGTCTTACAATGACAAAAAAGAAATCTGTAGTAAAATGTTTGAAGACAATTTTGGTGTTTTTGCCACACACTTACACATGTACATATTTTTTCAGATGTTATTATGACATTTCAGTCCTATGAAGCATGAGAATTGTTATTTCAAATAACCAAAGCCAACTTTGAAATTATGAAGAAGTGATACAAAGAAAGGTTTCAAAACCTCTGCCTGATGCAGAGTGTTTGTTCCATATTGAGTGTTTGCATCACATTCCACTAGTCAGTCTGGGTGACACCCAGCACAGAGCCTGCGGTCTGGCAGGAGAGAAGTGTGTGATACAGTTCACCGCGTCTTGCTTAGTGTGTTGTTTGCTATTGTGTGCACTCTTACATCTTGTGTAAGAAATGTGTGGTTTAGACTTCATCATGGACCCTAAAGGTGTTAAGAAAATGAAAACTGTACGTGTGTGTGTTATAACACAAAAAGCAAATGAAGTGGTTACTGTACTTGGGTATGATTAATGATGCCTAACTAGGTAAGCTATTATTATTAACAGTATAAATGTTTTTCTTTTGTCATTTTTTAGTGAAGAAAGTAAAAGTAGGGGGGACATTTTTGGGTTCCGGAACAGATTGTAATTTTTCCCCATAAGAAATAATGGAAGTAGGTTTTTCTTTTCACTAATTTTCGCTATTCTAAAGGGTTTCTGAGAGCACTTTACGTTCTTAAAAGAGGTATGGGTGTATTTGCTTTTATCTACAAACAGTATTGTCACATTTAAATCTTAACCTATGCATAAGCTTCTTCTCAGTTATTGGTCCCTCAGCCTCAACTGTGCAATGGTGAAAATGCATTGTAATAAAGGTTAGAGTAACAAATACCACGTTATCAAATACATTGATCTAATCTAATAATTTAAGGACCTGACCTAATAATTTGAGGTCATGTTAAATGTTTGTCTCCTTCAAGATACATTATAATTACCCAATAGTTGGTTCTTCTTTTCATCCCTTTAATGGGAGCAATGTCTTTAGGTTTCCAGCGGATCATCTTACTGTAGTTGGTGCTTATAATTTCACAGTGCCTTATACGTTATTGATAATGCCTTTAAAACTGAAACCAGCAGATATTTTTGAACTACCCAGTCGTATTGTTGAAGCTGATACCCTGATTTCTTTCAAGACGGGCCTAGGGGAGGTTCTTGGATCAATTTTTATTAGCACCCATATCACAGCAGGTGGGTCGAATAGCCTCCTCGATTTTAATCTTTCTGTTATTTAATACCCACATCAAGTGTTCAGTCTGCTACTGCAGTTTACTGTTGATGCCAAGCTGGCCTTGCTGAACCTGTCCTAGCAGTACTTGAACTGGTGAATACCACAGACACCCAGGCACAGTGTGCCTGATCCTCATCTGCAAACAAGACTACTTCATTATTATTTAGATGTATAAGTCTGTGTAATAAATAGATAGACCTGAAGGGATGTTAAATTATCTTTCAATGAGTTTATAAATTAAGGGAAACAGACATTTTTAAAAAATAATTCAGTTTGTCTGATTGACGTGAATATTTAACACTCATAAATGAAGAGGCATGAAGTCTCAAGGGTCCTGATGAATATACTGTACTAAGATGGTTTCAGACTCAAGATCTGTATGATTTTTTAATACATTTGTTTCCTTCTACAGAACCTAAGAATGAAACTTTCCATGATTGTGAACAAGAAGGATGCATATCATCAATTTCTCTTGAACTTCAGTTTTGACGTTTTGTTGGAGAAAATCAAGATATTACTTGATTCCTTTCAAAAAGACTATCTGTCTGATTTCCTACTAAAGGTATGTTACACCACTTTTGTTCCCTGAGGAGTTCAAATTGGTACAGATCAAATGCAAAATATTCCCATATTTTCTAATTCAGTCGTGTTTAAATAACCATCATATCAAAATTGTTTGCATAACCAGGCAATTTGTGATGATGGTGTAGAACTAATGAAAGACAAGTAATTAACATGAGACACAAGTAAAGAATGAAAGACGAGTAATCAAATTTCAGGGCAACAGTGGCAAAAAGAGAAATGTACCTCATTCAGATATTTTTTACATCCACTTTGGCAGGCTACCTCAACACAAACGCTGGTATCAGTATCGGCTTCAGTGGGCTAATGTGCCCTTTTCTGGTTAATCAAGAATTTGTGTCAGGGAATCAGTGGCATAAACAAGACATAAATTATTAGTTTTCATTAAGTAGAAAGTGGAAATATTTTTTTAGATACTTTTTGTAAGAATTAGAATTTAGGAGTCCTGTATGAAGTGAGCATTAAAATGCAGTTCTTGCAGCTGCTGTAGTATTCTGCATTGTTTATGGAATGTTTGCACAAGCTCTGTAGATTTGAATGTGTGCTTCGTCTGAAGGCAGCATCAAAGGTTGTAGAGGCCAGCAAGGAAAAAGGAGTGGAAGAGGAAACGACTGAAATTCAGGAGTCTGGAACAGCAGCCCCAAATGAGGCACAATTGCAAAGGTATAGCTTACTCTAAAGAGATATGCAGCAGGTTCTTATTGGGGTTACCTTTAATGTTTATGCTGCTTCATTATACCACACAGATTGATGTACTTGAATGTGGAATAAAGTGATTATTGTTGGCAAAATAAACTTTAGGTCATCAGAAAATCCACTTGGTGAAATATGAACTTTTTTAAAACGGTCTTTGATGGCTCTCCCAACTTTCACGCTAACCTGCCATTTGTTCCTCAAATGTGATTTACTACTTCTTGGAGAGACACTTAACATTGCTTATAAATAGTTACTCTTAGTGAAGATGGAAGGCACTTAAATGTGCTGTCTGGATCGAGATTTTGAGTAAAATTATAAAAAGTATAATAAACCAGTTTTTTTAAAGATTGTTTAAATTCACATATACTCTAAATAGTGAATCTAATTTTTTATTATAACCTCGCTATAATAAGGCGCGAAGTGGTATAAACCTCTTTTTACTGCATTTGAGATGCATAATCCCTTAAATGGAAGATTTTAAATATATATTGCATTGTTTAAATGCAGGTGAAATATGTTAATTTGTTCTTCAGTGATGGACCTTTCCAACAAGAAGGGGTTGACACTGGGCCAAAAATCACAGATGTAAACTAGTAAGGGAGAAATATTTTTGAAAACTTTTTTAATGCATGTAATGTTTGTAGAACAAGAGCCATCTAGAAATCCATCATCATGGCCACTTGAATCCCTTTATGAGCATGTCTTACTTCCACTAGCAATAAGGCCAGTAGGCCAAATTAATAGCTGCTTGGAAGCTGGCTGTGCAAAGTTGTCGAAAATGTTGGAAAAATGTTCAAATTATTACATAAGTCTAGATCTCTTATTTAATATTTTTCATTTTGATAGCTTTTCTTCTTATGTAGAATATTTGTTAATTTTCTTAGCAGTAATGGAAATGTGTTCAGCTTGACACCCTCTGCTTCTTTGTTGGCAAAAAAGACATTCAGGTATGTATTCCTTTGATTTCTGTCCTGTTATTTTGATGGCCTTTTGATGAATAAAACATTCTCTGGAAACCAAGTGTTAGTTTCTTTTAAAACACTCAAACACTCAATCAATTTGTGACACTGCAGGAGTGTATTTTAAGAAATAAGCAAGATCATCTGGAAAATAAGAATTGTGCCCCCCCAGAGCTTTTAAGCAAAATCATTTTTGTAAGCATTAAATTCCCTCTTCCATCATCTTCAAATAGTTTTATAGACCATAAGCTTTGATCTGTCGGAGGCTAATGCTTTAGACATTGAAATATTCAAATATGGATGATGATGTTTGTGAAGATAACCTCAGGCATTTTGTAATAAACATAACAGGTTCATCAAATCAAGCTAAAGTTTGTATCTTTTTAATATCAGCATGTTTTCTTAAAGACTGATCTTAAAAGTGGGTGCCTAGTCACCGCTAACACTACATTAGAATTGCCTGTTTCCCTCTGGTCCAGACTCAATCACGCCTCTGACTCACTTAGCAGTCACAAACCCTTTATTAGATGTCTAGTCCAGTAGGTGATGCACCCCCATTCTCCAGCACGGGCTTTATCGTTTTTGACTTGTAGGTGAGTCTAAATTTGGTTTTAATTGAAGGTCTGGATTCTCATTGACTAGTAGTGCCTTTCTTTTTGTTTGTTTTTCTTATAAGAAAGGTTGCAAACAAGAAGATGCCATTTGGTCAATCTTGGTGTTTTGGGTGCTTGTCAGTATGTTCCTTTTGGAATTCCATCAATCATATCAACACTAGTTGGACCTGGACATACACAATTAATTTAACACAACCTGCACCCATTAACAAATAAGACACATAGTATATGATGAGAAACAATAAGTTTATATAAATATAATATACAGTCAATTGTCCAAATTGAGCAGGTTTATCGCTAGGGGAATAAAAGCTGACCTACTTCTATTGCTGTTGAACCTAGGCAGTCCAAATCAGTGGCTAAATGGAGGGAGGTTAAAGGGGTGGTCACGACAGACAATAATTACACTGACCTTCTGCACTGTTTGCTTAACATACAGTGCCTATAGAAAGTCTACACCCCCCTTGGTCTTATCTCTGGGGGGGTTGAATACTTATGCATTCAATTATTTTCTGTTTTTTAGTTTTAATTTAGTAAAATGTCTGGATTTTTTTTTAACTGTGACATTATAGAGTATTTTGTGTTGATGAATGGCAACAATTCTCAGTTAAATACATCATGGTTCCATTCTGTAACACAATAAAATGTGAAAAGGTCTAAGGGGGGTGTAGACTTGGTATAGGCGCTGTAGTTGTCGTGCACTGCTAATTTTGCTGTCTGCCTTCACAATCCTGCTCAGTCTGTTTTATTACGTCCGTTGAGATTACCAAATCAGGCTAACACAGAAAATGTGAGGACAGATTTCAATGAAGGTTCTGTAGAGTGAAATTCATTGTTGTAGTATGCGTGTTAAAAGAACAGAGTTTATCACTATTGGCTCTTCTTGCGTATGGCATTCGAGTTTTCCTCAAAAGTTAGTTTATAATCAACAGCTGTGCCACAATATTTGTAAAAATAAAGATTTTTAAAAGATAAAGATATTTAGCTTTAGCATGTTTGAAGTTGCATGTGTCATCATGTATGGCTGACGTACTCATCTTAACCCTTATTAGTCTTTTAGATTTTCATTTCCTGATTTATTCCAGCTTTCATAGAGTCCAACATGAAGCAACATTTTGCATCTTGAAGTCAGCAGCAACTGCAGCAGCAAAGCAATTTCAGAACTGTACATGTAGAACTATTTAGTCTTTTTGAGCCACTAGGTGGCAGGTTTTTCCACTAGGTGGCAGGTAAAAGGCGTTGCTGTACAGTTGATGAGAATATTAACTGGTTTTAATTGAGCAGTTTTTGAAAATTAAATGCCAGTCTGAATGTTTCAAATGAATGTTTAAAAATTAAACATTCATTGATAGTAGAAGTGTAGCACTGCTACCTTCAATTTCAAGGTGAACTATTTTATTTTATCAGATGTTAAATGCAGTACATTTGTATTTAGAATGTGTGAAAATCCATTTTAATCATACCAGGTTATATTTTGTAACTTTCCAATAACAGTGGGATATATTACTAAACAGATTTTTTAAAAACAACTTGTATGTGCTTTCTTTTGCCATCTTCCTATAATTAGTTCTCTAGTAAGACACTCTTAATGAAATACTTTAAATACAAGTTTTGAAGACATAATTTTAAAGACTTTGTATCTTTCTGAATGACAAACCTCTACACACACCTTAAACAAAGTCAGTTTACACCTTCCATGCTATTACTTGTGATCTGAATCAATGAAACAGCATGGTTTCCTTTAGTGTTTTCTTGGTCTTCATGTTCCCAAGCCTGCACTTTTCTGTAGAACATATAATTTCTGCAACACTGCTTACTCAAGTCTTTTCTCAGCAGGTAGCTTTATAGTCTCTGCCGCAACTCTGTCTGAAGAAGTCCTCCCCATAATTTGAACAAATGACGTTGAGCACAGGAGTTGAAATTGCAATTTCACTGAAAGCAAAGTTTCAAATTGCTTAAGTGAATCACTTTAAAATTGAAAAGGTCTTAGAAAAAGGCCAGTGGACCGTGTAAACACGCTATTAACAATTACTTTGATCAAATGTCACCTCTGCTTTGGTTAGGTCTGTATGTTGTACAATAGCTTTGATGGCAGTTATTTTGATTTTTTTACAGGCCCAGAAGGAAACTCTTTTCTGTGCAAAACATCGAACATTGGAAGCCGAAAAGTTCCAGAAAATCTTTTCTCGTCTGTCGGAGAAATTACAGCATCAGAGGCTAGTATTGTCATGTTTACATTTAACTGAAGATGCTGAGGGCCTTCTGTGAAGTGCAGTAGTTCACAGCCCTGGTTCTCTTTTCTCTACTAGGTTTGTGGCAGCCAAAGTCTTAATCCCAGAAAGATAGATTTTGATTTTATATTATAGGTGTTTTTTTTTAGTTTTCTTTCAAATATTAAAGAGCGATATGGTGTTTGTCTTTAAAGGGGAACTGCAACACTATTTTTATATTTTGGAGTAAATAGAACTGGCATTAATGAGTGTATTTCGAAACCACAATGAAAATAAAATGTACACAGTCACAAATATTTTAATCCAATAGAAATATCACTCTCGACTTCGAGACGTGTCTGTTGCACAACCTGTACTTATTTGCTCAAGTATCACATTACATTGGTCATTACAGTGAACAGTGGGCAGGAAGGGCCACCTCATGTCATAGTTCTCCTGCACTCTCGCCCATGGCGAGACCAGTGGTTTGCAATAAAATGGAAACCATACAGTACTTTCACAAAGGCCACGATTTTGTGCTTAATTTGGAATTTGTAAATTTTGCCATACCATCAATTTATTTTATCTGAGCAATTGGGACTGTAGTTCCCCATTAATATCAACTATATTCCAATTCTTGATTTTCAAGACTGCCCTCATTAAGGTGCCATTTTAAAAGTAAATACCTGGATGTTAGGAAAAGGAAAACACTATCATTGTGTGCCTGATAGTGTTATTACTGCCTTTGTCTGTTCATCGTGAATTTATAATCTGTTAAGAGGATTTCAGTGCAACGTAATGGAGCAAATTCTTAATTAAAATGTCAAGGGGAAACTACATAAAGTCTTTATTCCATTGTTCTTGATAGTATACTTTATAATATACTTTAACTGGGTAGTTTCGGATATCAAAAGCTTTGTGTTACACACACCCTGCTTTCTTTAAACGCAGTTTACTCTGCGGTACACTGCCCCCTGCCTTGGGCAGCCAGGAGGTGCAGGGCGCGTGTCAAGATCTCTGGGGCCTAGGCTCACAGGCTCTCAGACCCCAAGTCTCTGTCCTGAATCATCTTCTCCAAGACCATTACAAGGTCCCTCACATCACGGAGCCTTTCGCTCGTGGATTCCAGGGCTCGACGAGCTTCACCCACACGCTCATCCCGTTCGAGGAGTAGTGGGAGGCCCTCGACCCGGTTCAAAAAGGGCGCTGCCTCTAAAAGATATAACTCAGGACAGCATTACATCATAAGGTCTCTTTTTTTCACGGAAGACAGTGGAATTAACTGATTTTTCCAGTGTGTTTTTGAAGGATCCCAAAACATTTATTAAATCAGTGAACAATACATCTTCCTTGCAAATCTGTATTGAATTATACAGACTAATTTTATTGTTTTATTTTTTGTCTTGTCACAGGAACACGGTTATCCTTTGATTTTACAAAAAGGAAAACCTCAGAATTAAAAAAGAAAAGAGTAAAGAGGGTAAGTTTTTATCATTCTTTGTTTTTTACATTTTGTCCCATTTTTTGCCTCAAACGTTTTAATTCAGATGTTACATGATATTTTTAAGTCATCAGTAAGTTGGTAGAATATAGGGGTGCCCTAGTACTCTCTTTATAACTGTGGTGATTCTTTAGCAACACCAGCAAGTTGTTTATACTGTATGGAATGAATATTAACTTAGAGAAAAGTTTTTTTTTGTCAAATCTATTGTGACTTGGAAAAAGTTCAATGGGATTGATTACGCATGTCAAGAAAAAGCACCGTCTGTTTAATGTTAAAAGCTAATAGCACAAGAATTTCCAGCTTAATTTAAAGGGAACGTGCCAATGGTAGTAATACTATGGATTTGAGGTATTGAAGTAAAGTAATGAGCCTGCAAAGTTTCTATGGAATGACTTACTTGGGACCTCCATAAAACAAACATTAACATATCATTCAGTGTGGCTTTGGCCTTAGAATAGAAATGGTCTTAGAGCCAGAGAGAATTTCTCATTTTTTAGCGATACTGTTATTGCAATGAAATGTAATGCAGTGCAGAAGGAATGTTACAGTAGGTTACAAATAAGAGGAGGTCTTTTGGCAAATCTAGCCTGTTTGGTAGTTAGTAGTTAATTGAACCAAGAATTTAATCCAGCCATTTCTTGAAAGATGCCAGAGTATCACCTTCAACAACGTGGCTGGGCAACTATTTTCCTTATTCCCTCAACCCTTTGTGTAGGGAAGCACCTCCTGTTATCATTTTCTGAATGCATTCCTTGTGTGATCTGGTTCTTGTTTCACTGTGGTTGACTTTAAATTGTGAATATATTTCATTTTTTTTCTTCCCTAAAGCACTGGACCTTTGAGGAAAACCAGGCGCTAAAAGCAGGGGTGAGACGTTATGGAGAAGGAAATTGGGCTAAAATACTGAAGCATTTCGAGTTTAATAATCGTACTGGTGTCATGTTAAAGGACAGGTGGAGAACCATGAAGAAATTGGATCTGGTCTCTGAAAACAATTCTTCTGAAGACTGACAGAGCTGTGAAAGCATTGTACAGAGCTTGCATAAAAAGCATTGTAATATATTACCTAGTATAAGGATTAAGATCCTCTTGTAAATAGTCGTTTAAATTGATTAAATAAATTTTTGACAATGTAAGTGTTGTTAGTGCTCTGTTTTGTGTGATTCCTGCCTTTCCTTTATAATAGGCTGCACTGTTCTTTTTTGCATGAGATCTGCAGACCAGACCAATCCTCACAGCCTTCACTGGGGAATGGATTTCCTTAAATGTTTTTGCAGTGATAGCTTGTGGATAACTCCTGCATGCAAAGGGGAGTTCATGTCTGGTAACTGGCCAGTCCGTGGGAGAGTCATGATCCTGAATCCTCACTCCAAAAACGTAACCATCTTTCAAAACATACTGTGCACTTTGTCCAACCTGGCGAGTAATATATATACTGACTGGTAATTGATACAGTGTATTTATGAGATAGGCAGACATACTCTGACACAAGATTCAGAGGATCCACTACAGCAGGGGGAACTTGTGGAGAAGCAACTGCGTTAGCCGCAATATGAATGGTGAGATGAGTATCAGTCCCCATTCAGTTATTTATCACACAAAAACTTCTATGTCCATGTGGACAAGGGTTCTGAAGCTCTCTTTTAAAATATATATGTATAACTAAATTGTTCTGTTTCTCATGTTATAGTGAGCCAGCAAGATACTACCTTATTTTTGTATAAGTTGTACACATCTTCATCCATAAGTTTAAAGTTGCTGTTTGTCATTATATTGCAGGAAACTATACTGACTTTTGTAACAGGAGAACACAAAGTCTGTTCCTGAAACCGTTCTCTGGTACCAAGTATTCAGGTGCTAAAAAGTAATAAATACACAATGAAAATTTGGAAACAAAGAAACAATTTTGGCCTACAACAGGACGGGCAAAACTCTGATGTTCTCCTGTTTTCCCCCCTCTCTCTCTCTTGCCATCTCCCTTTCAACAAAGGTGCATTTTGTGGATAAACACTGGAATGCTCTCATACAGAGGGTCACCCTAGTGATGCCCATCCTGGATGTCAAAGAGTTATGAATATGGAGATGTACATCATCAAAGTACCAGTAACCCCCCAGGATCAGATGAGCCCTGTAATGTCTGCTGGTTTAATGGGAAAGAACAGGCTCCTTGAGCTTTTGACAGAGCAGCAGCCCTATTTGATGGCAGAACTGCCAGCTCTGTAAAACCATCTCCATTCTCAGAGGTCTTTTGTTAACCCCCTTTCACAGAGCCATAGTCCAGGGATGACGACATCTGTTTAACAACCTCTTATGTCAGTTTCAGCCATGTATTTTTAATGATCAAAAAGCACAATAACTGAAATAATGCCCAAGTTTTACTTCTTGATTGTCCTGGATGTTCCTAAAAAAATATTTTTTAGACATACTGTATACTTTTTTTTTTTACGACAGTTAAAGACTTTCATAGGCTGAACCTTGTGTTTTTTTACAGAAGTCTATTTTTGTACGGGGGGATGAACTCAGTCTACATGAATGTCAGACATCATTGTTTACAATTTTTATGACTTTATGGAGTTAAATGTACTTATCCGGTGGCTGTACAGACCATGAATATATATCCACTGACATTCTGTAGTACCTGCCACCTTGTAGCCTGTGAGCCCTTCAGATTTAAGCAAGGCTGGCCATGATCAGTGCTGGGGATTGGAAACAAGGAAGGTGGTGGTGGTGGACCAGTAGGTGGTGCTCTTTACTCTGCACCAGAAATTCCAGCAAGTTCCTGCTCTGCTCCTTTCAAAATTCATGCAGTACTGATACAGGCAGAATCAAATAATCCTTTTTTTAAAAACTCACCCAGTGAGGTTGCCAAATTTGATAAAGATTTGATTAGGAAGAAGTGATTTTAACAAGTAATCGTTCAAAATAAAAGATATCTGAACCTGCCCGGGAGGCCTGGAATGCTGAATAACCTAAAAACCTCATTCATCAGTCCAAACTCTTTCCATTAGCTCATTATCGCCAACATTGTTTCTTTACCTGGAGTCAGATTTTGGAAGTAGCTGCTGAAGCAGACCAATAAGGCTTGTGTGCTGTTGTATTTATGTTTGTGTATTTCACATGTGCCAGGTTTCTGTTCAGCATTTTCAAAACTACAATGTACAGTACACTTGAAGTTCAGTTCTTATACTGAGGTTAAATTAGTGAGAGGTGTATTTATGGCTTTTGTTGTTTTATTGAAGAAACAGTTTACATGTAAAATATGCATACAACGCTCAACTTTTTTCTTCCATTTTTTCTTTTAGTTTACAATTACACTTTTTAGGACTATTTACATTGTTCCAGCAGAGAAGGGAATTTAAATACAGAAATATACAGTATTTACTCTCTCAGTTCTTAATTATTTTTTAGTTATTACAGAAAAACAACAACAAAAAGGGTCTAGAAATCTTAGTTCATTTTACTTCAGAAAGTGAAATCAGGTTTTACTGGGGACATTTTTTTCCAGGTTACCCAGTATTTGCTGAATTTTTCTGCCTTAAGTTAAGAGAAAATGTTAGTCATTCCATTGTGTAAATCTCATTCACATGATCATTCTGTTCAGATGCTGGAGGTCTTTAATAAGCCATTTTTTGTGATTGCTTTTACTAGCAGCTAGAAGAATTATTAGTATATATCTGTGCTTAGGTTCTGTTTGATAAAAAACAAAACGTCTCAGATACACAGCTGAGAATTCAAAAGGTATAACTAGGTTTATTATCTTATTAGGGTCTATGTGTATGAATTGCCAATAACACTGTTTGTGGGCAGGTCCAGAATATATGTAAAAGAGTCTACCTGCTCTCCACATAACCTCCAGCATTGTGAAGTTCTTCTCTTTTGTTTTTACTTGTACGGGTCTGGACAAAATAATGGAAACCCCAAGCAATATATGAATTTGTATTAACTAATAAGGAGCTGGGCCATCCTTTGCCTTCAGAACAGCTTCAGTCTTTCTTGGAATACTGTTGTAAGCACTTAAAGGCAGCCCTACTCATGATGTACAGTTTTTGTTGAGACTGGCTCACAGAAATGTAGATTCAATTCCTGTGGTAATTTTTGAAGCCGATGCTTTGTGATTTGTAGGAACTATCCATCTATCCCTGTTGGTGAGATTGGACTTGCAACCACTGTTCTTCTTTCCTGAGGCTGTTTACCCTTGTTTGGTGTAAAAATACACCACACACTGATCCCCTTGACACATTCAATAATGTTGCAGTTTCTGGCACACCTGCCATTAATTTGTTATCAAATCCAAATTCTCTCAGGTGTTTGATATAAATATTCCCAACTGATCCCATCCATAGCTTTTCCTGCTTCTAAACTATTCAGAATGGCCTCTATCTTTTCATTATAAATGGGCTTCACAATATTTAAACTGCATCTAACAATGCATTGTGTTGGACTGTTCTAAATAAAAAAGGCTTAATCTACTTTTCTACATTTATAAATAAGGTAAAATTTTCTCCACTATTTTTGGTATTGATTGAAGCATTCAAATGGAAATTGGGTTAAAAGACCCACATCTACTCTGCTATTCCCTTCCTCTGGTTTAATTTAGGAGGAGGCAGACCTCCTCCTTTCTCTATCCTGTAACAAGAGGGCAAACGACGAGGAGCTAATTGTTCTCTGTATATCATGTGGAAAGCATCAGCCCCTGGCGATTTGTGATGTTTAAGATTAGAGATAGTATTATACATTTCCTCACTGTTTAATACTGCAGTTAATATAGTGTTTATAGCTTTGTTTTTGGCATTCAGAACAAGAAAGTTTAAAGTCTCTAGTAGTCGCTGTTTAATTTGAATTCTAGTTTGTTTGTATTTTACATGTTTTTGTAGTATTCAACAAAGGTTGTTTGTATTTCCTTTAGCTTGTAATGCAGTTGCCGTGTACCCAAATCAATAATTTTATGGATTGTGGATTTGACTTGTTATTTTTTACATCATCTTCTTGCTAATATTTTCATTGATTCGTAGTCATTTTGTTTTAGAAACCTTAATTTTGTTTCTAGACAGGTTGCAGGTTATGTATTTCTGCTCTAGTTTTCATTAATTTCTTGGATATCTTCTGAGTAGGCGTTTTCTTCTTATCTTGTTGTATATATTTTAAGTCGGATTATAGTTCTTCAATCTGGCCTGTCTTACTTTTTTCTTATTTGAGCAAATAGAGATAAGTTTCCCCTCTAAGTACTGCTTTGGCTGTATTCCATATTATTGCTGTTATATTGTCGTCAAGAACAGTTCAAAACCCTGTTTAATGTCCTCTTTGATATTATTCAAACACCACAGTTCATCTTCCATAAATGGTTCTGTTTCCACAAGTTTAAATCTAGTATTAATCTAACTGGTGCATGGTGAGATAGGACAGGTGTTCCAATTACACCTTCCTTTACTCTGGTTCTGTCTGTTCTGTTGGTAAGAAAGTAATCTAATCTGCTATGAAAGTAATGAGGGCACAGAAATGTGTACAGCCCCCTCCTGTAGGATAAAGGTCTCTCCACACATCTAATATACCCCAGGTCCTCAGCAGATCTACTTACATATTTTTATGGCTGCCTTTGTGATCTGTTCAGATAAACACAAAGCTGTGTACCACTGGGCATGAGCAGTGCTCCACCTTCTGAATCTTCCTCCATGTTCCTCTGCACCTGGGATTACCCACTGCCTGCCACTGAAGGATTCGGTTTCTGCAACAAGAAGATGGAAACTCCCATTAGAACTTCCCCAGACCCCTGTAAGGGATATGTCCTTTCCCCTGTGGGAAACGGCCTGCCCTGTTTTAGTAAGAGTACTTTTTCAGCTGACTGATTGGAGAATTGCACTCCCTAGTGGACGTGGAAACAGAAGCATCATTATGGGCTGTTACAAGAGCTCTGACAGGGCCTCCAACATAAGTATGGAGAATCGGGATAATCTGGTTTGTTTTACAAAAGACTAGGACCCGAAGGAAATCGACTCCTAGTGGTGTATTCGAGTTTATTTAGAGTTCTCAACATTTAAAACCACTTTATCCCCATTGAGAGAGATGTTGGCTTTGCTTGAACACTAGTTCCATTATTCTATGCATGTTTACAGCATGTAAATTCATACTGTACTGTACATTAGGGGACTGACCCTTTTTGTATTACAAATACGGATGTTTTTAAATCTCCCCTCAAACTTGTTTTTGCTGCCCTTCAATTCTTAACCTTCAATTTCATTCTCTTAATTTCACATTTATACACAATTCTATTATCATTCTCTTTCTTTCTATTTACTGTATTTTTATGTGTATTTGTGCTACACTGTATAAGTATAACATTGATTATCAAAAATTATTGGTAGTAAAAGAGTTCAGTTAGAAAGGCTGGCTATTTCCGTTGATCTCTACTGTCATTTTATATGCTGGGTGTTTTGTGATTTGTTTCTCCCACAATCAAGTCAACACTAATATGATGAACTCCAACTTAAAGTGCAGAAGCTTGTAAATTGTTCCGGGTTTAATTATATTACATTCTAAATAGTTAAAAACAAGTGTTTTGTTAACACAATTTATAACATTTTAATTGTGTTAACATCATCTCTTCTCTATATTTGACAATAAAAGCGTGTGAAAAAGTCCTGTAGAAAAGACAGATGAAATATTCGGGTTATCAATGAGCATCCTTCTGCGACAGGAAAGTGGTACTGAAAAACAAATGAACTTTGAAAGCTAATACAGGTGGAAGAGAGAAGGTTTGTGGAAGTTATTCATTTCCCACTTTCCCAGTTGCATACAGGAAATCCGAGCAAGTACGTGAGTGTTGAGTCAAGACGATAACCTTTTCGCCTAATGCGTAGTTTTCCACACCTACTGGACCTGCCGAGGCATTCCTGGAACCTTTGCCGTGTTGTTGGTGCCAAAAGACCTGCATTATTTACCCCTCGATGCCCGTGCCGTCTCCCTGACAGCTGTGGCCGGCGTCGCTCATCGCTGGCGGCTGGCACAGGACGCAGACCGTGTAGCCCTCCCTCAGATACTGCATCCACCGGGCGTGGGCGCGGCTCTCCAGGGCGCAGTGGTGCGAGAGCGACCCCATCTGGAATTCCATGCAGTACCTGACGGACAGACACCAAGCGCTTCAGACGCGCCGCCGCCTCCCCGTGAAATTCAGTCTGACCACGACAACATTCCAGCTGCCGTAATGCGCATCAGATATGATCGTTTTTAGAGCCCATGTACACTGTGAGAATTGCAGCGTTACCTGTATGGATGCCTCACCTGCAGATGTGATTGAAAACTGCTTCGGCGGTTCCACCACTGTAAGCTGTTGTACTGTTAGGCTGAAAATGTTCAGAGTTGTCAAAGATCTTTCTATATATTTAGTCAACCAACCCCCAGATCAGATACTGAGGTTTAAAGTCATGTTTGTATTGTTGGCAATTCCGGTAGGTACTATCCTTTGCAGCAGTCTGTGCCACCGATAAAAAAGGGATCCCTCATTGTGACAAAGCATATTTCAGTCCGGAAACAGCTATGGAATTTATTTATGTGTACGTTTTAGCACTCCTCCTAATTTTAGTTTGGTATGGTTATAATCAGCTAAAAATGAATTCAGACATTTACGTCCTACATTAGGTGGTATAGTGAATATTAACCCCTGTGTTGCACAAAAATGGTTCAGACACTACAATTAATTTAATCTTCATTTACAACCTCATGGCTTCCTTAATGTACCTTTAAATACACTACTAAAATTCATGAGAACAGCATTCTCTACTTATACTTTTAAACAAAAATACTAATGGCAGAAACGAGAGGTGAATTTTATTATGAAATTATTTCCAGTACGACAACAAAAACAGGTTGAGAAACATGCTCCACTCCCTCAACTTTTTCAGACTCCTAAATCATAAAAAATAAGCATATATAGACTCATTAATACTTCTCTAAAGTACATAAAGTACATACCCTTAAAGTGATTAAAATTGCTCCTTCAGATATTTTATTTGTGAAAACATCTCAGGTTCTTGATTTAAACAGAAATGGTTAAGGCTTCTGCAGAAAGATCGCTAAAAACTGTTATAATTTGCTTTTCATAATTATGTCGGTGAGGATGCCTCTGTGCTATTGGTACCTCGTACAGTGAAATACATACCCAGGGTCCTCCAACTCTGCAGATAGGTCCCGTTTTCGTCTTCCTTTGCTGTACGCCAATGACGTTATGAAGGCAGCGCCTACAGCAAAGACATTCCGAAAATGCATTGCGATTTCTGCTTGCCTGTGACAGATTGGAGACTGAATTGATCTGAATAATTTTTAGCATGGTGATTGCGACAAATAGCAGCAAGAAGAGTCATAATTTTATCGTGTCCCCAGCTCAGAGAAAAGTGTATCAGTAGGTGCCATCATCTGGGACCACAACAAAAACTTGCTTGGAGGATTGAGATCTGCATTCATGCTGAAGAAACGTGTTTATGTGGAATATACTTCTCCAGCATGCAACACCACAAAAGCTTCTGTCATTACAATACGATTCCAAATGACCTGTGATATAATAAGCAAATTAATTCCTTTAGTTTGCCAAAGCTGTGCAATGCTCTGTTGCGCTCCAGGAAATATAATATCTTCTTGTTTAGAAAATGACTTTTAAGAGTCTTGTTTTTTTAGCACTGGACATGAACAGAGCAAATTCAATGATGAGTTAACTGTCGACGACCTGCTCCAGCCTCAGGGAAGAGTGAGCTGGAGTGAAGGAGCTGCCCTTACCCTGGGCCTGTGCGCAGGTCTGGCCCCTGGAGCTCAGGTACTCGAGACACCCAGCCCTCTCCTCCAGCGGGGGGCAGGCCTGGCCGCCGTTCCTGGGCTCCTGCTCCACCCGCCGTCTGCGGACCCGGTACGCCGGCCGGCACTGCTGGACACAGCCGCTCCAGGGGCTCCACTCGCCGACCACACAGGGCCGGGCTGCAAGGGGGAAGAGCCGGGTTGTCAAAGGACGCTCGTCGTTTCTTTACGATAACAAAACGGTTCTTATTGTCCTACTCCTCAACGGGCCACCTTTCGTTGGTCTGATTCCAGTCTCCTGTCTGTCCCCCAGGCCCGTCTACACTCTGTGGCTGACAGAGACTCCTCCTGCTCTGCCCCAGAGCTCTGGAGAAAAGAGTCACCTTACCCGAGCTCTTCCAAATCCAGACTCAGAAGCTCTTTCTTTACAAGGGCTTATATTTAGCTGGTCATCTGTCTGCCCCTTCGCTTTCCTACTGTACTGCTGTCTGCTCTCATTGGGCATCTTTGTTTCTTACTGTATAGGTGCTATAGAAAATAAAGTGCATTATTATTATTGTTGTTGTTGATATGAATAATAATATAGGCACTGAATTGTTGCTTCTTGCTTTACAGTGGTGGGGTGTTTTACATAAATGTTAAATCTATCTATGTACAGTAATAATGTGCCTTCCATCTCAAAGGGCTTTCATAATGAGGGGACGCTACTTCATCTATCACTGAAGCATGGCAGAATCAAGCACCAGCTGCCCCACAACACAGCCCATTCGGTAGAGAAGTGAGTAATTCTTTCTTCATCTGAATTAAAGAGGAATTTAGGAAGCAGATTCGGGCCACGGGGGTTAACACCCACTACTCTCTTGCAACGAACCATGGGATCATATCATCTTCAACAGCACATTGTTCCTGGTCATCAAGTGGGATATTAGCTTGGAAATGATCTTTCAGAGGAAAAAATCTTATTTGCCAAAGGTGCACAGGGCGCTGCAGTTTTGGCATAAATACCCGACAGTGAAGCTTAATGACGTCACTTGGCAATCATCAAAACCAAGTTGCCCTTGCAAGACAAATTGTAACCTGTGACCCTGAGCTAACATAGCCCTTATTCCCCTCTTCAAAATGGACTACTTATTTTCTTATATTTAAAAATATATATTTTTATGACACCAGTCAACAGTATACATCAGCCTTTCCTCCTTCAAAACTGGACTGCCAGCATAACTACTTTAATGTGTTGAGAGCATTTTGCAGCCGAGGTGTGTTCAGGGTCTCAAACCCAATCTTACGCAACAGCCTTAAACTGTTTGGGTAACTCTGAAACCCAGTGGTATCAAATGACTTTCCAGTTTCAGTTTTCTGGTTCAACAAAACCTGAATTACCATCTCTCACCACCAGAGAGGGGTAAGTCTCAAGTTACAAACTGCATATTATTTGTATGGCCAGGAGACTCTGAAGAATACAATAATAATACTGTAATCATCTGACTCTTTTTGCCTCATGTGTGCTCTTCTTAACAGATATTGAATGATTTTAATTAAAATGAATATGTGCATCGCTGATTTGTTATTATTAGCTAAACAGTAAGTAGACTTTCCAGGGCATACAGCACATTTATACAATGTTGACATGTCATCATTTTAAGAACATTGCAAAATAATGTCGCTGGTTTACCATTGTTGTTTTTCAAATATTGTGTACGTTTTATGAATACTATGAACAACAGTCTTATTTTTAGATCGGGATATCAGGTCATCATCCACAGATGAGAGGTCACTCAACTCATTTGGGTCTGTTCCCAGAAACAACCCCAAGGTGTAAAATCTATTCAATCCACTCAGACACCAGCCCCACGGAAAGTGACAAAATTTGAAATGCCAGTTCATCCTAACCTTATTTTAATTATTTATGTCTGACATTGTAACACTCTCTTCTAACACATGACATAACACATAGTACCTCTATTACTCTGGCAAGCACAATACATCTGTAACTGTCTAATATTCAACAAAGTGGGTCTTTCTGAGTTATTCGTTAAATTGCTACAGTACCAGTTCCAGAAGAAAGAGGTGTTTACTGAGAGTCCAGTGGGAAAGATTTTGCTTTTGCGTTATATGCTGAAGAAGGTCATCTTCATTTTTAATAAAAGGTAGAATCCAGTTCACTGCATTAACAACAAATGCCGCTTTTAAGATGCTCATTTTACCATGGATTTAATTTTCAATAAAATGTAATAAATTTATAATATTCCATCCATTTTCAAACTTTATCCAATTCAGGACTGCTGGGGAGCCAGAGCCTATCCCAGCAAGCATTGGGCACAAGGCAGGAAACAGCCAACACAGGAAACCACTCCATTGCAGGGCACACACAGACTCACACTAGGGCCAGTTTTCCCAGAAGCCAATAAACCTACCAGCATGTCTTGGTACCATGGGAGGAAACCAACGTGAACATGAAGAGACCATGCAAACTCCACACGGACAGCACCCCAGGAACTGAACCCAGGGACCCAGCATTGCAAGGCAGCAATGTAACCACTGCACCACCATGTAACCCTGTTGTAATATTATTAATATCATTATTGATATTATACCAAATAGCAGAAAATACCACAATACTATTTAATTCCTTACATTTATAAACTATTTAGATTTCCTACACCTTGGGAGGTTTGAAAGGTTAGCCACATGACTGGGTAACTACAACCTGACTGCTTATGGTTTGCTGAGTTTTCACTGTTTGAAGCTGGAATAAAACATGTGAATCACATTAGCTAGCATTTCTTTCAATTACCGTGTGCAAGCCAGTGGAATTGAATCACTTATAAGGTGGAGGGTGCACTCCAGTCCAAGTTTTTAACAGATAATGCTGTGATTGTTTCAATAGAGAAATGGCTCATGTCTCAAGTGAGAAATACGGGGATGTTTTTTTTGTCTGGTCTTTGCCTGTTGGTTTGTTCCCTCCAAGCCTCAACTTTTTGCTTATGTAAGCTTTATTTGAACACTGAGCTTGTTGTATACTCTCGTGTCATCCAGAATAGTATGATATTTGTTCTTTCTTTTCACAAAAGTAATATAGGAGCAATTTTGCCACCACACATTTGTTACACGAAAACTGTAGGGAGTATTTATGTATTATGTATTTATGTACAGGATAATTCAATTTAGCATTTGAAAAAAAAAACATTTCAAATGTAGAAAATAAAACAAATGCATTATCTTTACAGGCAATCCCCAAAACTTTAAAATAACAGTGAACATAATAAGAAGTGTTCATTATATAGAATGAAAAAGTGGGTTTATTGTGTCTTTTTATACACAACTCTGTACCCCTGAATACAATCAAAACACATGTTTTGCTTAAATACCTATGTAGCCCTTTTCTGAAGATTGGAAGAAATTCTGCTGTATGATAAAGCACGCAAAACTGTGGTAACTTCTTCTTGAACTACAGGATAGTAGTGCACAACCTGGGATTGTGTTGTATAATGCTGTATTCGATTTGAATGTTAGCAAGAAAGTGCAATTTTTATTCGATTCTTTATCTTCTTTCTGCCAAAAATCGAAGGTTTTTAAATGTATGTACATGCACCGATTACAAGGTTCCGGACTATGAATTTAAGATTAAGTTTCCAACCCTTCCAGAAATGTGTTCACGTCTTGTACCCTAACAGATCACTGCCATTAGAAAAGCAAGCACACAAGTTCCGATTGAGTGTAGCACAAAATCAAATCAACATCGCCATCAAGAATTCCACACGCGCGACTGGTTCTTGTTTTGCAGTTGAGTAAACGCGCAGTGAAACTTCTCGGACTTCGAAACCGGTTTGAAAACATTTTTCTCACACAGGTCAGTTTGTCTACGTTGTGATGAATACATATTAGCTCTTGTTTCAGTATGGGTTTCTAGATATCCACTCGCTGAGCCTTTCCTAATCCCTGGTGACCCCAGCCTTCTCCTTGGCTGAGGGAAGCTCGTACCTGGACACTCCGCGGTGTAGTCGAAACAGCAGTCTCTGGTCAGCTGGCAGCCCTCGTCACAAAAGCAGGTTCCGTACGTCCTGTCCACCCTCCAGTCTGAGGTCCTGCACGTCAGGTCTTTGTCCTGGCAGCACTTCTGAGAGCATCCTCCTTCAGCCAGGTGGAGTCTCCCCAGAAGAGCAGTCAGCAGCAGAAGACCAACACCTTTAGCTAGCGATCTCCTCATCACGAGTTGAGCCGAGAACAGACCACGGGACGACCCCCTGTGTGTGATTCACCGGTATCGAAAGCCTGCTGTGGGTCAACCGAATCCTTTGACTTGAACTCAAGTTTGAATGCAACCCGCCCTCGTTTTGTTTATTCAGTTTTCAGCTGAATGCGCAGCACCCATCCTGTCAACTGTGAGGAGGCGGACTTGCAACGCAGGCCGACGCTATTCTTGAGTCGAATGCTTGCGACACGGAATACTTCTGCGACACAGGTCCTCTGTGTGCCCATGAAACAGGCTTACAGAGTGTTCCTCTCAAATAACAGACCCATTCTGCGCGAGTAAAAGCGCAGAACAGTAGCTTGGCTGTAGAGCTAACATTTTTCTGAAAGCAGTCACCCACAGCGTCTCTCTCTTTTTTTTAAACACTGGAGAATGCGCTGAGTAAGAATGAAAGTTGTTGGGGTTTTTTTTTCGCTTGTCTTTCGGCTGTTCTGTCCTGGCGCAGCTCGGGAGTCGGATCGGATCAGACTGCTGTGCCCGGCTTCCTTTATACCAGCCTCTCGCAGAGCTGAGAGGAATGTGAGCATTTGGTTTGGCTCCAGATGAAAGCGCCCAGGGTACGTAGATCAGCCCTTCAGTTGTCTTCTCGTTTCAATGGTTTCAATGGTTAATGGTTAATGATCCCTAAAAACATGTATTACTGAGTTAAACAGTCACCTCCCCTCTCTCTACACAGGTAAACTTTATCCTGTGTGTGTATTCAACCATGGAATGAGTCAGCCCTGAAATGAGGCTTGTAGCTTCAGATACTTTGCTTCTGGATTATTTACGCTTCCAATTACTTAATAATCCAGGTGGAACTGACTTTGCGTATTTTCGCTTTTTGGGGGGCATGAAAAACCAACAAAACATTATAAAACATGATATTTTATGTGCGCCAAGCAGAGATAGACCTTGTTGGTTAGAAGAAAAATGGTAATGCAATGCTCATTATATTGTAGAATTAGGAAATCTACAGAAAATCTCTACAGTTTACGTCATGCACATGAGCCCATCATACTAATGTGCATGACTATGGAGAACCAGCCAGATTTCAATTAGGTCACCTGTATCACCATATCCATATCAATACAGATGTCAAGGAAGAGCCTGCTGGGTTTGTAAGCAGTAAAGAAACATCAAGGAATTTGAACAAGCTGGTATGCACTTTATCTCTAGTACCAATCGGGATGAGGAAAGGCATCTTTAATTAGGATAAGAAATGAAGCAAACAAGAACATTTCAAGTCTTTAGCTTACATGAACATTCAGAAACAGCAAACAAATATTATAAGAGATTTTGAAGTACTTTATAATATGAATCATATATATTTCGTTTTTCAACAATTGCCTTTTTCATTCATGTTCCAATCTGAGAATACAATTAATCTAATTCACCATTACTTTATTGACCTGCACAAAGCTTCGATATTCTCTATTGAAGTCAATCTTTTTTTCTCAACAAACTGACAGGAACCCTGTGTTGGGCATGTTGCAATAATTGAGCCCCTACAGAAGGTGAGCAAAAATTCACAGAGTAATGAAAATCAGTGTTACGGCTCATGTTACAATCGTGTAGCAGTTGTAGACTAAAAGGTCAATGCAGAAGGAGAGTTCCCATGCACAGGATGTCAAAAAATAACTGAGGTCAAGTTATTTTGGTGGTTTTTTGCCACCAGAAATGATTTTTTTCATATTATTTGATTAACTATGTACATGTTACATTTTTTTCTTTCAGCAATAGTGATACTTCCTTTTTGGTTTACTTTTGATTTTTGGAGGTACTGAACTTCAGTGCTACTTGCACTTTGCACTGTAACCTGTATCTAGAAAACGGCAGAATACCCATCTTCCCGAAGCAATGCTCACAATACTGTATATTAGAGGTACTCCACATACAGTACATGCACTGTGAATCAGAAGGTATGGTGCAGTTGTATCAGAAATCAATGTGCCAGACACCTGTGTTGTCAGCTGGTGCATTTGTAAATACTTCCATCCGTTTTCTAAGCACTTTTCTCACCACTTCATCCTCTTCAGGGTTATGGGGAAGCCAGAGCCTATCCCGACAAGCAACAGGCGCAACGCCAGGTATTGTACACTCTGTGTCACGACCACCAGCCAGCAGAGATCAACACGTAAGCGAGCTAATCAGCACCAGCAGCGGATTACTATTGACAAGTGCTGCCGCGCGAGTTAACACACCTGCAATTGCTCTACCGTGCAGCACGCCGGGTTATTTATACCATTCTTACCTACTTCCCATTGCTCAGTATTGAGTTCACTACTTGTTGCTCTACCTAGCGTTTCTTACCCCCTTTTGCCTTCCTGGAATTCTGCCTACACCTTTTGCCTTCGGACTTCGGATCTCGTCTCGCCCCTTGGATTGTTTGCTATCTTTGCCTGTTTCGGATTTGACCCTGCAGACCTCTTTTCGACCACGATTCTGTCTCACATTTTGGATTGTTCGCCACCAGTGCCTTTACCGGATCTCGACCTACCTTCGCCTTCGGACTACGACTCAGCTCCTGGTTTTGCTCAGTACGCTTACTTACCTCCCTACGACTCCTGCGTCTGCATCGGATCCTTTTCACCTCTACAGAGCAGCGTTGCACTCTGGGTGGGACCGCTTGCCCAGCACAGGCTCAGAGACACAACCACAGAAACATACACGCTCACACCCAGGACCAAGCTTCCCGGCAGTCCATTAACGTACCGGCACGTCTTTGAACTGTGGGCCTGAGGTCAGTGAAGGGGGAGCTGTGAGCAGGCTGTTGCCCCAGAACGCTAACATGATGCCCAAGACATGACTACACTACGCATGAGAAAAACACACTAGGACATTCTGCAAAACCGAAAGCAAAGACCAAATTAATATCCTTGCATATCAGTATCGATATCTGGTTGCAAAGCTTGTGATTACATTTTGTGAGGTTTTCCTCTAAAGGCAGGCATGTGCTTTAAGCCAGTGTCTCAAGACCAGGGCTTTTGTTCTTAGAAGTCTTGTGTCACTTGAGCAGCCAGCAGCTATATCACCCTGCAGCTCTCAACTGGCAGCCCACTGAAGCTCAGCAGGTGTGAGCCTGGTCAGTACCTGGATGGGAGACCTTTTGGGAAGCTATGGTTGCTGCTGGAAGTGTGTTAGTGGGATAAGCGGGGGAGCGCTCACCCTGTGGTCTGTGTGGGTCCTAATGCCCCAGTATAGTGGAGGGGACACTATATTGTAGTGGATTCTATCTTTTGGATGAGCCATTAAACTGAGGTCCTGACTCTCAGTGGTCATTAAAGATCCTTGGGCTTTTCTCGATAAGAGTAGGGAGTTATCCCGGTGTCGGGGCAAAATTTTCCCCCTTTACCATGGCCTCCAAACTGTCTCCATGTATGATTGGCCTGCACTGGCCCTGCGATGGACTGGCGTCCTGTCCAGGGTGTACCCTGCCTTGCGCTCGTTGCTTGCCGGGTAGGCTCCGGCTTCCCCCGACACCGTAGGGTATAAAGCAGTTTGACAAATGACATCACATGACATGACATGTATCACTTGAGAGACCTGAAGAACTGAGATAAAGTATATTAAAATATACCCAAATAACAGTTTAAAACTTTATCGACCATTCCAAATAAAGACTGTGACTAGATGATGTCTTGGTCATCTAGATTGCTGTTTTGCTTCTTTTGTTCAGCTTCTGTATAGTCAAAAGTATGAGCACACTAAAATGGTGCTTTCTTTACTCGCCAGCAGCTCTGGCTCTCTTGCTGTGATTAAATCATTCAGATTCACTGGCACACAGAATACTTGAAGAATGTGTAGCACGAGGTGCATGCCTCAAGACCTTGCTAGAAATGACACCACACACATTGAAATGTATCCTGCTGAAGCAAGGCAGAGCGGTGTGGTGAGAGACACTAAGGCAAAAATCATAAAACATTTAAAAATTTCTCTTCATTTAAGGCAAGGGGTTTTCAAGCAGCGTTTCCCCTGCTGGTCCTCTTCAGGGACCGTCTAGTCTGTTCTGGGTAGTCAGGAACAAAGGGGAACTTTCTAAACCCTGAGTCTTGTAGATGACAAAAAACAGCATCTGAGTGCATTTTCAGTGAATGTGCTTTCCTTCATGTTGCTCTTTTAATATTTTATACTTAATACTAGCATTATCAGTAATAATGTAAGGCTTAAATTGGATTTCCCCCTTAAAAATAGATTGGTGAGAATTATGTATTGAAAGGTGGTCCCTCAAAGAGAAAAAGGTTAATAAGGAGATTCAATAAACATTCAATAAATTCACCTCAATAAATCACCTTTATTCAATCTTATCAAAGATTGAAAAGCCATCTTTTGGTACCATAAACATCCATCCATTTTCTAGCCAATTCTGGCAATTAGAGTCGCAGGGGAGGCAAAGGGCAGAAGGCAGGATAGACCCAGGACAAGAGGCCTATCCATCGCAGGGCAGACAGACAAACTCGCACACACCAGGGCCAGATTTCCAGACGCCAATTAACCTACCAGTCTGTCTTTTGGGCTGGAACATGTTCAAATTCAAGTGGGGAACAGCGTCAGCGTGTGTGAAAACCGAAAATTCTGCCGCGGGCTTTCAAACGAGAGGCGGATTCGGGCCTGACGTGAAAACCCTCTGAGGCGGCGTGAACTACCAAGCGCACAGCAGGTTTTATGAGCTTCGACTCACCGGAACAATAGGAGACGACGGTACAAATCCTCTGTCGCGTTCCCAGCCCCAGTGTGAAGAAACGTAGCGGTGAGCTGCGTGGGCTGAATGACAAGGGGTGTCCGGGCTGGAGAAGATGCCCTGTGTTTGGATGCCAAGGTCCGAGAAGCTGGCTGTCTTGGAGACTGAGCTATACAGCAGCTGCTACTCCCTTGTAACCTTCCCTGTCACACACGTCAATCTTTCCCCTTCCTTCTGCACATCCTCTCTTTGTACATGTTGCTGAAGTACATTCCGGGCACTCTGGTGACCTCTTTCCTATGAGACCATAATGAGGACCTGCTAGTGTGGGCTGGCGGCTGAAGAGAAATGGTCAGAGGCAGGATTGTTGTGATTACCGCTACATTTTAATTTTGGTTTTCCAGATATTTGTGTGGGTGGGTGCTGTTGACAAGGTGTACAAATAAATGCGTTGGTGGCTAGTGTGTTGTTTCAATTTCATTATTATTATTATTTGGTCATTAGCTGCCAGCTGATAAAACACTGCTCTTACTGTAAAGGCTACACCTCGATTGTAGTTGTTACTTTTTATAATATAGCTATAATTCAGTAATGCAGTCGTTCTTGAAGGATAAATATGCATTTGACTGAAGAATGCGCAGTCAACAAACAATTTTTTATGCAGTTCTGGTTCATTGCATTCACAGTTCATTATTTTATTATTAATGAGAACATTAAAACAGCTACAGATGTCCTGCTGAGCATTCGATCAACTAGCTCTTTTGATATATAGTTTACTTCATACATAATTCATGCTTTCAGCCTATCTACAGTAAACTGTCTGTAATAGATGTTCTTTTTTCTAGCCATGTCTGAGCTGGAATAGGTTCCCAGTGTCAGAGACTGCTGTTGATTTAGTTAGTGATTAGCAGTGCTGTCAGACTGCACCTGCCTCTCTGTGCTGAATGTGTGTTCTCAAGCCCTACATCAGGCCAAAGGAATCACATCTAATTGTACTCTTAATACAGATAGTCACTTCTGGATTTCCCTGTAGCTTTTACAAGCTGTTTTAGTGCGTTTATCGTTTATCCCTGTTTTCATTCTTTGTGTTAAGTAGATTATGATTGTTACTAAGAGATATCAAAGCCATTTGCTGTCTGTTTCTCAGTGTTTTCCACTTGCTTAGCACTGTGATGGTGAACTACGGCATCCCAACTCTGCTCTGACTAGAATCCCTGTCTCTACGCTGTTTGCCTTATCGCAGGCAG
Organism: Lepisosteus platostomus; assembly: GCF_059453375.1. NCBI lineage: Eukaryota > Metazoa > Chordata > Actinopteri > Semionotiformes > Lepisosteidae > Lepisosteus > Lepisosteus platostomus. Next base: position 7,208,792 of record NC_142618.1, on the reverse strand, counting down.
CTGTCACATAGGGGGGCAAGGCCTCCATCCTCTACTGACACTGGAAACATTTGTCTGTGTTGCTCTGGACTATGTAAAAAATCAAGCCCATTGAAATGGCTTCATGAACAGCCTGTTGCCAAAGAAATGCAGCTTCTTGCTGTGTAAAAGAGTTTTCATTGGATTTAATTTAATTATTTATTAAGCCATCCCAGACTTTTTAAAAAAATCTATTGAGTTTAATAGCTAAAAATACCTTAACAAATTGCAAGGATTATAAATTAATAACAAGATTTCACTGAAACACCTAACAATGAGAAGCATGCTTGTTTCTGAATATGAGTCAGAGGTTAAAATATGTGTTTACATAAATAATCAAACAGAAGACAATAGAATTGTTTGATGGATTTACTGTATTACCAGGTTATTGCATATTAAACCTTGTGGTAACTTGAACTCTTTCACAGATAAATGAAGCATGGAGATTCCAGATAACATTTTGCTGTTGCTAGGACAAAAAACACACAATGTTCTTTACAACTTTGAGGCTGAGAGATACCTCCTGGAAAAATGAATTCATACGAATTGGCATCCACTCAACAAACATTGCAGCTCTTAAATGGCAGCTGTGGATGTGATGAAACCCTGGTTTGCTTATAGCACGCAAGCACAGGAAAGACTTCCCTTTGATCAGATGACAAATGCCTGCTCATTTCTGACAACCCCTCAAAACAAATTCTTATGTAGGCTGTCAAGAAGAGCTGCTCCCTTCAGGAAAGACATACCCGTTCCACTATTCTGTGCCATTTTGACTTGATTAGGTTGGAGAACAGAGTCATAAAGCCAATTCATATATGGGGATTATTAGGAAGCCATGATTAGTGAAGGCCAGGGAGAAATTTGGCTGGGACATTGGGATAACACCCCTACTCTTTTCGAGAAATGCCCTGGGATTTCTAATGACCACAGAGAGTCAGGAACTCAGTTTTACATCTCTTCCAAAGGACTGCTCCTTTTTTACAGTATAGGGTTCCCATCTTCATACTGGGCATTAAGACCCACACAGACTGCAGGGTGAGCGCCCCCTGCTGCCCCACTAATACCTCTTCCAGCAGCAGCCTTAGCTTTCCCAGGAGTCTCCCATCCAGGTTCTGGTCAGACTCACACCTGCTGAGCTCCAGTGGGTTGGCAGCTGTGAGTTGCAGGGTGATATAGCTGCTGGCTAAAACTGAGGTCTTGACCACTGGGCCATTAAATAACTATTGAGTGGCAGTGTTAACCTTTGTGTCCTGGGGTTACACAACCTGACGTATCGCATTACTTGTGTGATGATTGAATTTACTGAAGCAATTAGAATCTGGATCTGAAACTTGCAAGAGTGATTTTATGACTACTAGGAATCAATCGATCAAAACAAAAGGCAATATTTGCACATATATTTTAGAGTATACAATATATAATTTATAAATACAACAAATCATGCATTAAAAACAACAAGAGTATATATCAGAATCATTCTGCCTTTATAAAATGTGTTTGTGATGATAACTTAATATCTGGGTTCATCACAGTGTCCTGTCTCCTTCTGCTGGCTCAGTGTTAGGGAAAAAGACAGAGAACATTGCTTAGCTTTTTACTGAAGGAAATCCTCATTAGTGTTGTTCTGAGTTTGGCTTTCCAACAATTTGTGAACAAGGTTCCAAAGGAGATAAATGGAATTGGGGAGAAACTGTTAATTCCTTCTGGAGTGTAGGTCTGTTACTGAATATACTTTGATATGCAGGCGTGTCAACAAAAAGTCCAACTGTGGATGTTTTGTTGATCAGGCAAAATTACAATTGACATGAGAGTCACAAGGTTTTTTCTTGTTGCAGAGAAAGTCGTGGGCAGAATTCTGATGACACAGGGACTCTCTCTCAGCCTGACACCTTGAACTAAAGTCAATTTCCTTGAACTAAAGACTTGACAACCAATCCACTTGGTGCTTAGTTGACAACTCATCAGTTGCAGTTTCCTTCTCCATCCCACAGGTTATCTTTTGGATGATTCACTGCTGACCTCCATCTGAGGTTCAATTCAGATGGGGAACCTCTTTGTGAAACAGATTAACAGGTGCCAAAAGCTGGATCAATTAGTGATGTCCTGGGTTGTTTTAGATTCAGAACATGCTGCTTATTTGAGTGGCCCATTTCAGACATATTGCTAATGAGAGAACTCATCATACCCTAACCATAACCCTAACCCGGAGTTATTGTCTGCTTGAGGCAGAAAGATTTTTAGAAAACATAATTCTTGGTGTAATAATAAACCTTGATGCTTCAACCCTTAATTCATTTAGTGAAGCAATTTCTAAGTTTTTGACACAACCTGCTGTATAGCATTGGTGCATAATGACTGTTGCATATCACTGAGTTAGGCATTTCAGAGGCAGATAAAGTGAGTTATCTCCTTATACGTAAATCATTTTGGGACAAAAATAACTATATAAATACATATAAGTATGATGGTATAATTAATGGAGTACCACAGGAATTGGTAAGAGGACCACTGCTCTTC